>NC_046294.1:48340118-48646524 GCF_004115265.2 Rhinolophus ferrumequinum | reverse complement strand
TGGTCTCGGTCCAAGTTTCCCCGGACCGAGGGCGTCTCGGAGGTTCGCCGGCTCCTCCAACAGCAAGTCCCGCTGCTGCTTCCAACTGCGCACGGCCAGGACTGGAGTCGCCGCGGAGGACGCGCCGCTCCCGGGGCAGGGGACCCAGAGACGGAAGGGGGCCGGTGCGCGGAAGACGCCGGGACAGGACGCGGAGGCGGGAGGGAGAGGGCGCGGGGCCCGGGCTGCGGCATCCGCCGCGCCAGCGAACTTCCTCAGAGACGCGGGGAGGCTGGGGACACCACTCGGGTCTGCATCTCTCTGGCCGGGTCGCGGGGAGCGGACCCCAGACTGGGGCTCCGTGGGCCTTCCTTACCTGGCCGCCCTCGGCAGCTCCAGCAGCCCGGCTCCCGGCTCCTGGCGGCGCCCGGGCCCGGCTCCGCGAGCGCACGGGTGGCCGCGCAGGCTGCGCGCCTTTTGAATGAATCGCCAGCAGGGCCTGAACGATGCACAGCCCCGCCCCCGCGCGTCACGGCTGCCAGCCCCGCCCCCAGCGTCAGAGCCTGGCTCGTGCCCCCTCCCTCCACCCCCCGCCGCCCCCTGACCCGTGGGGCCGGCGAGGGCCTCTTAGTCTCCCCGCGCGGCCGCGCGGCTCTGTGTCGCCATCTCTCGCGTCACCCGGGAACTGCTGAGGGCTGCGCGGGAAAAGGATCAGCCCCTTCTGGGCTCCAAACTGAAAGAGAAGAGGTCGCACGATGCAAGATAGAGACTTGGATACTACACCAGGTCCGGTCACCATTGCCAGTGACAACGGCTACAAACACTGACCCTTCCGGGGTCTTGTTTTCCTCCTAGAAATGGGCAGCTATGGAGAGCGACCTCACTTTACCTTGTCAATGAGGTTCAGACCTGACCCCAGAAACCCCCACCCAGTTTGTGAGAAAAGGCCTGGTGCAAGGAAATCTGTAACAGAGGCCTAGCTGGTGGGCTCCTACACATTCCTCAGGGCCCAGCCCAAATCTCCTTCCTCCATGAGGCCTTGCCTGTCTCCACTCTCCACCCCACCCCTCTCTGTGAGGATAATGAGTCCTTCCTTCCAGCAGGTGACACACTGCTCTCCCTTCCCTACCACAAGCGATGCCCAGCAGGGCAGTGACTAAGGACTCCAGAGCACTATTCACGTTGTCGTCCCAGCTCTGGGAGTCGTGTCCTCTGGAGTTGTGGAATACGGTGGGCCAGGACTGGAGGCAGCAGCTCAGCAGCCAGAGTTTGCTCCACTCAGTACCATTCCAGGGATCCGAGGTGGCCCTCCCAGGACAGCAGGGCTGGGAGTGGATGCAGACAGCAGGGAGAGCCCCATGCTGGGGGCAGAGGCCTGGCCAGGATCAGGATAATCACAGCCCATGACAGAGATGGAGGAAGGTAAACAAGTCTGTTGGGGATAGATTGTCGGGGGAAGTGGAGAATTCAAAACAAACTGAGTCATAGAATCTGAAACGGTGATGTGAGGGGGCGGAGAGAGTCACATCCCCTGGGTCCAGGAGATTCCAGGAGAATTAGACACCTGTAGAGGGAGGGGGGCAAGGAAAGAATCTCCATTCTCTGGGCCATGCCCAGGTTGTGGGGGGAAGGATAGAAAGAGCTGCAGGTCACTGACAGGGTCATAGCCCCAGTCCCCGCATTTATCAGTGGAGACTCCTGAGGGTCGGAGTGATCCCAGGGTTGAATATCCCACATCCGAGTCCAGAAAGGGAGTCCAGAAAGGATCCATGCTGAAGACCTGGTGAGGGGTCCAGAGCACCCAAGGATGTCCTCCATTCCTGCAAGTGTTTTCTTTGTAAGGGGACCTTTCATACCCCAGTTCCAAGTTCTGCAGTTCATATTGTAACATTTCACGTGCCGCTTGATAGACCAAATGGGGATATGCTTTTTGGTCAAGCAGCATTGGCTATTAATCAGACATCCTACAGAGAGTCCAGACCTTTCTCGACTACCAGCTCTCTGTGAGGCTTTGGTCAAATCCCTTCCCCTACTCAGTTTCCCCATCTGAAAATTAGTGTGGCAAACTTATTGCCTGAAGGTCATTTAGTTCTCCATGGGAAGAGGTGATCTGCCAGACCTGGCTGAATGTAAGGGTGGGAGCAGCCACCTGAGCCAGAAAAAAAGGTCAGGGACAGAGGCTGAGGCGGTCCTCCTGTGGTTCTGGGGGCTCTGGTTGGCAACTTTGGGCTCTCAGGCTACCGCTCTATAGAATCACGTCTCCCAGAGACACAGCCCATACACATCCCACCCCTGTACCTTCAGGATATGAAGAGCCTAAACACTATTTACTGCCAGCTCTGACTCCCGAACCACAGCAAGCTGCAGATGGGACCCTGCCCGAGTCTGGAAGCATCTAGCCGCTACAGTGAGGAGACAGGGAAGGAGTTGTGGAGGCCACAAGAAAGATTTAGATCGGCTTTTTATGGAGCTTGGACAACCACAGGCTCGAGAACAAAGCAATCTCAGAATCACAGGCTTTTAAAATTCTTGGCATCTCCCATGGACTCACAGAATCTTAGCATTACAGTCTCTGAGATTAGGGACCTCAGAGACCATCTCTTCGAACCTCTCATAGTGCAGCCGGGGAGGTGAGCGTGGAGCAAGCTTGCCCTTCATCCTACGTGGCACAGCACCAGGCCCCCGTAAGTTGGGATGAGCTGTGATGGGCATAGCTTCCATGTCCCACCGGGGCCCTCCTGCCTCTGGAGGAGATTCTGGGTCACAGGATCAGAGGCAAAGGATGTGGTTTGCAGGGGATCTGAGCGTGTGTCCAGCTCAGGGGTTGTGAACCAGAAATTGTGGCTCCCTCTGCTGGCTGCACTGGCATTCCAATATGGAAGTCAAGCAGGAGGCATGGAGTCGGGTGGAGCTCAGACTTCAATTGTAGTGCTCTGTGCTTGGCTAACCCCCAGCTGAACAAGTCCTACGCGTTGGAAGGCAGGCTGCTCTCCTATGTTTGTGCCTTAGCTCCAGGAGGAGAATGGGCCTCGTTTTAAGAGGTACTAGGCCTAGGAGGCTAGGGTGGGGCTCAGCTTGGAGCAGGACAGGAGCTGAGCTGGGGTTGACTGGACCTGGGGGTTAGGACTTGCATTTAGGTCCAAACCTAACTTGGGTGTGGAATCCCACTGGGGTTGGGCTTTGGTCACACAGATATGGGTCAAGTCTCAGCTTTGCCAGTGCCCGGCTGTGTGGTCTTAAGCAAGTGGCTTCACCTCTCTGAGTGCAAGCTCAACCACCCAGGGTGTTGTGAGGATCTGCTGAGACCCCAGGAGTGGGGGGTACCTGCTTCTTCCAGGCTGCTGGGTTTGATCACCGAGCACCACGTCTGTTCCCTCTGCTCCTCTGCCCTCAGCGGTTGCCGTGTCCTTCCCACAACCTGGCATGTGGGCTCTGTCTCTTTATTCCTGCTTGCTGTCCCCCTTCCCAGTTCAGCCCTGCAATCTACCCTGGACCCAGCCTGGGCTGCCTGTTCACTTGCCTTTACAAGGCAGGGCTCCTCACTGCCCATAATGGGTCAAAAATAGCACTTCCCCCTGCCACTTCCTGCAACCTGGCCTGTGGTTTAAGGTCTGTGGTGACAGAAGAGAGACCTGGTGTTTGGCAGGTACACAAATGTGAAGGGCTCTTGGAGGTCACCTGTGTCCAGAGGCAGACATCTGCCTAGGGTCACAGTGAAGGGAAGACAGTGCTGAGGCTTCAGTTCAGACCCCTGGGTCCCCATCCCCTCCAGGCCCCGCCAGGAAGGTCTAACACAGGGTCTTGGCCATACTTGCTGCTCCCTTCTCCGAACCCTCTGGACCCACATACTAGTGCTGACACCAATTCGAGGTGTATGGGGCACCTGGAGGCCAGCTAATCCAGCCCTGTGCTTCCTGAGTTCTAAGGGTCATTCTGACTTTTCTGACCACAGGAAACCTTCCTGCCTGGACTCTCCTCCACACCCACCCCTGGCCTCAATGCTGCCTTGCTGTGTGACTTCAGGTAAATCCCTATCCTTCTCTGTGCCTCCTCTTCCCCGTGAGGTAGATAGATGTCTAGCTAAAACCTGCCCTCTGTCCCTAGCCCAAGGGACCCTTTGGAGAAGAGATGGCTTTTGGCCCTCTCTCCCATTTCTGAGGTCAGGACACCCTGCTGAGGGCTGGCCTGAGAAACATGAGCCTGATACCTCATGAGTGACTACTATAGCTCCGTCTCTCCTGTCCCCTAGCCAGCCCATGTGGCTGCCCCTCTTCTCCTTGAAGCACAGAGACCCGAGTGGGCAGATCACATGTAAATCCAGGCTCTACAGCTTAGCTGGCAGGTAACCTTGAGGAAGGCATTTAACCTCTCTGAACCTCAGCTTCCTCGTCTGAAAAAGAGGGTAAGAATGGTGCCGACCTCTCAGGACCATTGTGAGGATTAAATGAGATGATCCGTGCTCCTGGCTTGCAGCAAACACTCAACAAACAGGAACAGAGGTTATTGCTTGTGACATAGACCAAGCGGAGAATCCCAACTGAATTCTCCAGATTTAATTCAAAAAATATTTATCAAGCACCTACTGTGTTAGGCACTGCAGGCGGCCTGGGGACAAAGAACAAAACAAAATCGCCCTCACAGCTCACATTCTGCCTTTCCTTGCCTTTTCCTTTTCCCCCTTGCTCCAGGCTCCTCCACCCCTCCTTGCATTGGCTCAAGCTGTTCCCTCTTCGCACCAAACCTGAGTTCCACTTCTTCCCACCCCAGTGGCCAGCCACAGCCATGCCCATTAAAGCAGTGGTTCTCCCCTCGGCTGGCCAAATTAAACCACGGTGTCTGAAGCTCGGGTAGTGGTTACCCTTTGGAGGGTAGACTGGGAGGCAGCCGGTGGGACCTTTCAGGGTGATGGTATGTTGTTCCTCAAGCAGGGTGTGCTCATGTTATAAAAACTCGTCAAGCTGCGCACTAATGACTTGTGTACTTTCCTGTACAAATGTTACACTTCAATAGCTTCCTAAAAAAAAAAAAAATACTGATACCTGGGTCCCACCCTCAGAATTCTGATTTAATTGGGTCTGGGGTGTGGCCTGGGCCCCTCAGGTGACATTAATGTGCAGCCAAGGCATGATCCCTTCAGGAGCCTCCCCTGGGCCCTGACAGCCATGCATCCCAGAACCTCCCTGCCCATCGCTGATGGGCTCAGGTCTGCACACCTGTCCACAGGCTGGCTGACGCCCTGCTGGCCAATGTCCCGCCATGTGGCTTCCTAAATAACAATGGGCTGGGCCAGGCTCATTCTTACTGAGGCCCTTGAGCTGGGAAAATACCTTGGTATTCAGTGTTGAAACTGAAGTCTGTCCAGGGTCTCTGTGTTGGGGGGGGGGAAGAGGCCCCAAGGCAGCAGCAGCTGTGACGCAGCGAGACCAGCAGCTGTCTGGCAGCGAAGGAGGAACCAGGCTCAGAGTGGAGAGGCCAGGGGCTCTGCAATGGAGCTCCAATATGTGGGCCACTGTGCTGACAGCTGTTTGCTGCCAGTCCACGTCTCTAATTAGCTCCCTTTATTTCAGGGCAGAACACATCTCTCCCTTGCAATCCAAAGTCCTGTGCATACCAAGCAACAGTCCTGTGGAGGAAAGGATTAGCAGCCCCATTCTACAGATAGGAAATGGAGGTGCAGAAGGGATACAGCTCATCCAAAATCACATAGCTAGTTGTGGCAAAGTCAAGATTTCTGTTCTGCTTCAAAGCCTGTGCTCTTTCTAATGCTTTGTTTCATCATAAATTCCATATGAACTTTGCCTCTACTCTGTAACATACGTTTAGTATGATCCCCTCCTCCCCAGATCTTCCAGGTACAGTGATGCTGCAGGGAGATGGTCCATGCATGTCCTGTGGCACCGAGGGCCCCGCAGAGCTCTCAGATGTTTGTATACCAGTTTGCAAAGCATGAATCTGCACTCTCCATTTAGCAATTGATTTTTGTAACACCTTAATCATTTAGGTTGGAAAATGTTCAAATGTGTGTTCAGCAGAGCGGACGCATGACACACCCCTTTCTAGGAGTCACCATGTTGAGTGTGGCAGGTGGACCCTGGTAGGAAGAGCTCTGCCCGTGCACGGACAGGCCCCGTGCTGTTGGCCTTTGCATTCTTGTCTGATGTAATGGCACGCTCTTTGGACCAGACATCAGACTTGAATTCTACCCCAGCTCCAAAGCCTGACCTCACCTTGCCGTGTCAGATTCCCCAGCTGCACACGAGGTCTTGCTGGGGAATGGTTTCCTGGAGGAGCTGTGGATATGCTTGCTAGTCGCCTAGTGTTTTACTGCAGTGTACGTCAGCTTCAGATTCCCAAGCCCCACCCCAGACCTACTGACCAGCTGAGGGGAGCCTGGGAATGTGCATTTACATGGACATATAATTGTGTCATGCTTTATATTTACACATGAATCTGGAAGGGATGCTAACACCTAACCCTGGTTACAAAGCACTGGACTACTAGCACAAGCCCTTGTTTTCCTGATGAGGAAACCACAGTCCAGATAGGGACAAGGACCTGACTGGGATAACACAGCAAGTGACTGGCAGTCTCACCATCCCAGCACTCTTCTGGGTCTCTGAGGCCTCCCTTCTGCCCAAGTGAGTGGGTGTCGGGAGGCCCACACAGCTGGGGAGCCCCGAGGTTGCTGGCAGGCCACTGTGGCTGCCGATGGGGAGCAAGAATTTGGCGTTTCTATTTATTGACTTTAAAATTCACCATTCAAGGAAAGTTAATACATGACTGGTAGCAAGAGAAACATAATCTAAGACCGCAATGACCCACCCACCCCAAACACCGAACCAAACAAACCCTATCTGAAACCAGACCTTTGGAGCTATAGCTGAAGAAGCGAGGGGGCGGAGGCTCAGGCTGGCTCCTGCAGTCCCGAGGCAGGAGGCAGCCCTTGGGTGGTTCCCAATTGGAGAGGCCATGTCCAGCCCCTCAGCCTTGGGTGTCCTTCCTGGAGGGGCTGCTTCTGGCAGGAGGGGCGTGGAGAGAGGGATTCAGTGGTCAGAGTGAGGGGGCTCCTCGGTCCACCCTCCCAAGGTGACCGTATGTGCCAGTGCATGAGACACAGGGGCTGGGGAGCAAGTGTGAGGAGAGCAAGCGCCCGTTCTCTTGCCTGGTCAGGCCAGGGGAGAGCCTGCCCAAGGCCCTGTCAGTGTTCCCAAATGTGGAAGCCACTAAAGGCACTGCCGACAAACTAGGAAATGCCAAGGCCTGAACAGGCCTGCCAGATGGGAGTCACTGCCCCCCAATGGTCGTCTTGTTCTGGATGATTGAGGGGACGTGGTCCCTGGCTTTGGATACTGAAGGGTGGCCCAATCAGGATGAGGCTGTGGAAAGTGTATGTTAAGCAGCCATGTTTTAGTGTCCTGAGCATGCAATGTGTGTGTGTGTGTGTGTGTGTGTGTGTGTGTGTACACACATGCACGCATATATATAACAAGGGGGGATTGGTCCCTCCAGGAAGGCTTGGTTAGGGTCCTGGGTGGCCCCCAGGGCAGGAATAGGGTTTTTTCCCTTCTGTCATTTCCTCCAATCACCCCCTGCCCCAGGTCATTGCATAAATAAGTGCTTGGGAAGGTACACATCTAAAAAGAAACATAAATACTGTACACGGGAAAGGATTCTGTCTCCCAGCCCTCCCACTGCCCCCAGAAAACCCTCCAAATATTGCACATGGCACTCCCCAGCCCCATGGGGTCCAGGCCCGGCCGTGTCTTTGGTAGAAGCTCCAGGGACGAGGTCCTGGGCAGCCCACGTGCCCCCCACCCCACCCCCATCATGACGGGGAGCACCAGAGCAGCCAGAGGATCAGGAAGGCCTTGGTGCGCTGGCCAGCAGGTGTTCCATCAGGAATGCTTCTGCAAGGATGGGAAGAGCCCATGCAGGCACAGTGTACCCCTGGTTGGGCACTCCTGGGCAGAGTCTGTGTGTGGGCTAGGAAGAGGCAAGCAGGCTGAGGGCAGGTGGGCGGACACGTCCTGAGCCATAGTGGACAGGGTCACACCCTCCACAGGAGGAGGTGGTTTGTGCTGTCATCTCGGCCCACAGTCTCACTGCTGCCGCCACCCCCACTGCTGAGTCGGAAGTCCTCATAGCCGTCACCTCCACTGATAACTAGCATTTTAGGCCTGGCTGAGGTGGGGCCTCGGTGCCGTGGGGAGTCCCGGTGCTCCAGCGATGGCAGCTTCTCGGGACCTGGGGGCCAGAGGGAAGGCTCTGTTAGCCCCGGGCAAATGGTAGCTGCACTGTCTGTCAGGGTCTAAGGTCCCATACCCCAGAAGATAGAAAGATATGCACACTTCCTGTGGGGGATCCCACTTCATGTTAACCAAGAGCTTCCTGTTTGGGAAGATATGTCTCCTCTCTGGCAGTTAGACAACTTCTTACCTCCTGTGCAAACTTTCTAGTCAGGGGTGACGTAACTTGCCACGCCACACCACTTTCTGTCTCTTGATTACTGCATATATACTGTTTTCCTCATACTCATTTCCTGCTTCCAAAGGCCCTTTCCCAGTTAGGTAGCTTAGGTCTTCTCTGCACGGAGACAACTCATGATCAAAGCTTTCCTGCTTCCTGGTTCCCACATCACTTCCTCTTGGGAATATGGTTTCCTGCTCTGCCAGAGCAAGACTGTGCTAATTGCTGCCTCCTTGATGCACATTTCCTAACATATTTCACTTTCTATATACATTTTCACAGTCCATTTACTGTCCTATCTGCCATTCTGCTCTCTGTTGCTATTTCTATTTCCTGCTGTGCACATCACTTCCTGACTCCACTTCCTGCCCTAGATATCATTTCTAGTGGTTTTATTTCCTGTTGTATATATCCTTCCTGTACCATATTCTAATGCTTAGCTTATAGTTCACTCCATCTCCCATGACAATTCTTTGGATAGAATTTTACACACACACACAAACACACACACACACACGCACACGTCATTTCCTAGATTTTATTTTGGGGTTTCCATAGCCTACCTCCTATAACATATGCCACTTCCAGCTCTGTATTACACTTTCCTCCATCTTAACTCTCTTCTGGCAGAAGCATGGGGAGTTCCAACCCCAAATTCCAGGAACCCTGGGGTGGGGTAGGATGCACAGACCCACCTGTGTCTGGAGGAGGTGGTGGGGTTGGGCAGAGCAGGTTGAAGCCATCTGGCAGCTGGACTGCAGCCAGGAAGCGGACGTGGCCAGTGTGTCCCTGGCCTAGGCCAGTGGGGCTGAGGGGCGCTCGAGGGCAGCTGACAGTACTGGGGGACGTGGGCATGGTGAGCACGACGCCAGCACTAGTGCCCACCCATAGCAGCTCTTCACAAACCAGCAGGGCGGTGATCCTCAGGCAGGCAGCTTTGTGCTGCCGGATGATGGCATCCGAGCCTGGGGTGGGAGATAGACCAGAGCTGGGACTGAATCCTGGCGCTGGCTCAGCCTCCTCAACGACAGGACAAAAAGGCTCCAAGGGAAGAGACAGTGGTAGACGGAGGTCCGTACCTGCCAGCATCCTGTGCACGGGAGGTGTGACGTCTACCTCTGCCAGCTGCTCGAAGGTGTCTGGATGGTAGAGACACACGTGGGCACTACCTTTCAATGTCACCCACACACCCAAGCTAGAGTCCACCATGCAAGCCACGCTGCGGCTGGAATCCTGTCCCACGTAGAATGTGTGCTAGTGGGGCGGGGGGTGGGATAGAGAGCAGATGGGTGATTGGCAGACCTGCCTTCCCTGGCCCCTCCCTGCCTTGTGCTTCACCAGTACCCATCCTCCCTCCCTCCTTAGAGCTCACACCAAACCTCTCCACAAAGCCCACTTGGATTGACAGCAACGGCAGCCTTGTTCCTAGGTCTGGATGATTGACTTATCAAAGATGGTTTCACGGGAGCCTCCCCCACCTATTCCTCAGGAATTAAAATGGGGGTGTCCTTTCCCCATGAAACTTGAGTGATTTAATGATCAGAGAATGTCACAGTTTAAAGGGTTTTCAGAGCAATCACTGGCCTCTTCCTAGGCCGCTGGATACTTTTCTACGGCCCCCATAAGTCTCATCTCCTCTTCTGTGGGCCTGGCTCGCCCCGTCCCCAGTTCCCTCCCACTCCCGCCACCTCCCGCGCTACCTCAAGCTGCAGCGTGTCGGGGCTCAGGACCAGGATTTGGTTCTGGCAGCCACACCACAGCCGCCCCCCCACAGACACCATCTTAGTGATGCTGCTCCCCTGAGCACCCAGGGTCACCGACTTGAAGTTCTGGGGGTCCCAGAAACGACCTGGAGTGGGAGTGGGGTAAAGAAAACAGCATATTCAGTCCAGGGTTGCATGTGAGCCTCACCCTCTCCTGAGGGTGCTAAGAACCCCATTTATAAATGAGGACACCAGAGAAGGCCTGGGAGTTGCCCAAGGCCACATCTCCAGACGCACAGCCCCAGACCCCAGCCTCTCTCAGGAGAGGGCTCCAACCTCAGCAAGGGACTCCAGGAGAGCGGGGCACGGCTGGGTACGCACCTGCTTCTCTTTGGTAGACGACAAGTTCTCCATTAGCCAGAGACACAAACACCTGGTTATTCAGATACCTAGGTGGGGAAAAGGAGGAGTCAAGGGCTTCCGGAAGCCAAAGTAGGTCACCTGGGGCCAAGGGAATCACAGACAGATGGCTATGGTTTCCGAGAGTCACCTCGCCAGGTGGAGGACCCTAAGTCTAGGAAGGGGCAGTGACTTGCTCAAGGTGACACGGTATGGGAGAGGCACAGCTAGCCTAGGGCCAGGCCTCTGGCCTCCAGCCTCCAAAGAAAGGAGGGGCCAGTAAAGCAGAAGGACCTGAGAGGACAGAAAGAGGCCTGCATGTGCAGCCGAGAAGGGTCTGCACCGGAAGGGCCATCTGGGGGCGTCTTACAGGATGCAGGTCACAGAGGCTGCGTGCTGGAGCTTCATGCTGTTCCTGCGATCGCGGATGCTGTCGGAGGACTGGTACACGTGGACACTGTGGATCAGGGGTGTGCACCTGTGACACGCGCTGGGGCGCAGCAGTCCTGAAGGCATCCCTCCACCTCTCACCTGCCCCACCACCTCCTCCATGCCCGGTGCCTGCCCAAGCTACTGAGGTCATCCCTTAGCCTCCCTATGGGTTTCAGACCTACTGGCAGCCCTGGCTGGCAGTACCCCTGGGGTCTGACCCAAAGACCCTCCCACTTCTGCTTCAGGCTACCATCTGATTTCCAAAGCAGGGAGCTCAGGGCTCTGGCACTGTGCCCCTGCCCCTCCCATCCCTACCAGCCATCCTCAGTGCCCAGCCACACGGAGCTCTGATAGGCCTCAGGGTCAACGCTCAGTAGGTCCTCGAGGCTGCCCCGGGTGAAAGAGCCACGGCTGGAGCGGCGGAGGGCTCTCCCATCCATTGGGCTGGTGCCGCAGGGACCTCCAGGCCCAAAGGAGCCAGACAGTGGTAGGAAGCCAGGCTCTTGCTCCTCCTCTGAACTGGTCGTCTCTGCCGTAGCTTCCTTGGAGCTTGGGGTCTCCTCGTCTGAGGGAGACAAAGGTGTCTATCTCCGTTCCCCTCTGCCAGGCCTGTGCCCTGGTATTTTCCTAGGCCTCAGTCTCCTCTTAATGCACCCGTTCTGGCCATGTCCCTCCCAAGGGCTTTCCACAGCTGTTCTCCCTACCGTGAGACCTCTGCATCAGCTCAGGCCTGCTCACTGACCGCTTAGTGCTACAGGTTCCTGCTTAGTGCTACCCTGCTCACTGACCGCTTAGTGCTACAGGTTCCTGCTTAGTGCTACCCTGCTCACTGACCGCTTAGTGCTACAGGTTCCTGCTTAGTGCTACCCTGCTCACTGACCGCTTAGTGCTACAGGTTCCTGCTTAGTGCTACCCTGCTCACTGACTGCTTAGTGCTACAGGTTTCTAGTCCTAGCGTGGCCCCCTCTAACCCGCCATCATACTATGGACAGAGAGACCAACCACTCCAGCCCCTACTCCATCTTCCTTCACTCGGCAGTCATTCCAGGGTCTTCAGGATCTGGCTTGCCTGTCCTGGATCCTTGGTGTCACCCCCCTGCCCACCTTGCTGGCTCCCACCACTCTGCTCTGTGTGCTAATGTCCTGAACTTGATTCTATGCCTTTGCTAACATGGGTCCCTCCTCACCCATCAATACCCACTGGGCTGTCCTCTCATCTGGGCAGTCCACACTGCCTGACGGCCCCAAGTTGGACTCACTGCCAAAGCTAGAGGAGATGGTGGATCGGCTGGCCTGGCTCTGCAGGGTCCCTGACGGGCTAGGTGAAGACTCATCGTCTGAGTCGCTGTCAAAGGGCACCAATTCTGGGCGGGGGTCACTCTCCGTGGGGCCTGACGCCATGTCGAGGCCGGAGCCGGCAATGGAGATGTGCAGGCAGGCCTGGGGTCCCGGCTCTGCCAGCGTTGCTGCTTCTTCCTCCGAGGCCTCGACATCCATTTCCGGCCCGGTGGTCTCAGGTGCCGACTCCTGGGGGCTCTGCAGCGACGAAGGCCGCTCCCTGGAATGAGGATGGGGATGAGTGCCCCTGAGAGCACAGGCTCACCCCACTCACCAGCAAGCCCACCAGGCCCCGGCCCATGGACACGCCCTAAAGGCCTGCCACATCCACTGAACACGCACACGCCCACAACCACATAGGGGTCACCTCGGAGTGTTGAAAGTAGGGACTCAGTGCAGCAGCCCCACCCACCACCATGCCATGCCTCACCGGTGGCAGCGCGGCTGCAGCCCAGGCACCGCCCCAATGCAGAGGATGCGAGCAGAGCAGACGGCGATACAGGCCTCCACATCTGGCTCGGCGCGCAGGCTCAGCAGGCACACCTGGCCCACGTAGCCATCGCTGTTGCACACCCACACTTCCGGCGCGGGTTCAGGGCAGCTGCTCAGGGTCGGGGCCGCGCAAGAGAACTGTGAAAGGTGCCAATGGACAGGGGAAGGTGAACGGAGGAATTGCTGCTAGCTCTCCGTTGCTCTCCAGGCCCACCAGCAGGACAGAGGGAGCGGGAGGCAGACCCACACGGGTATGTGGATTTCCAACACACCCCTCTGCATATGTGTCACACACAGCACACGTGACACTCTTTACACATCAAATGCACACATGCCTGTCTTATAGGTATCATCCATTCGTGCATGTACATATATACAGACCCCAAATATAATCATGTATATGCATGTAACAAACAAGAAAATAGTAACCTTTGTTCATAGGCATATGCTCATACAAGCACATAAATTAGACACTTTCCATCAGTTGTAGAGCCTTTGTTCACATGCACGGATATAGACATGCATAAACATACCCACATGCATGTGACACACAATGTGTCATGTACAGAGAGAGCTGTACACTCAAAGACATAGGAAGCAGTTAAAATATTCAAGACATGTATGTAATGTACACAAACCAGAACACATGAACATGTGCTGGCTTTGAAAACGTGCACCCACATGACCCAGGTACATATACACACCTGCATGCCACTGCGTGTTTTCATGATGGGGATGGCCTTCAGGAACTCAGGGTCTAGACAGCTTTTGTTGGATGCTATAGTGGAGATGGACAGACAGACAGACACTGCTTAACATCCACCTCATCCTGGTCCTGACCTTGCCCGTTTACCTGCTTGTCTCTGGCCTCCAGTTCCCATCTGTACCATGTGGGAGGTAGACCCAGAGGTCGCTAAAGATATTCTAAGCCATGGACCTTGATCAACAGCTTTCCCTGACCCAGGCCTCCTCTCAGTGAGTGAGTGTGTGTGTGGGGGCGGTGGGGGGGCAAGGGGGGGTTGGCCATCCCACGATGGGGCCCCTGATTTAAGCTGACCCTCTCCATGGAATCCCCTCCCTGCCAGGGAGGCCCTGGGGAAGTCCCAGGTTTTACTGTGGAAGTCTTAGTCCACCCTCCCACCAGCAGGGACTGGAGCTCAGGACATGGCATTCCTAGAATTTCTGGCTCCTGATGTCTCAGACAGCCTCAAGGTGCTGCCCACTGCCCGCCGCCTGGAGGTTCTGGAGGAGGGTGCTGGCATGGGCCTGGCTCACCCAGCTTCCTCTTGGCCTCGTCGAAGGCCTGCTCAAAGCCAAGGCGGGCGTCAGGGTGGGGAAACTCGAAGATGAAGGAGTCAGTGCCCTCAGGCCTTGTAGCGCACAGCTCCAGCTTAGTAGGAGGGAAGGAAAGTGCATAGCACAGCGCCTGCTTCTCTGACAGGTCCCGGTGCATGGCGGCCGAGAGGTCCCGCAGCACATCGTCCAGGCTCTGTGGGGCAGAGGCCCAGGCTCAGGCCCTAGCATCGTCCCACAGCCTGCTCCTGCCCCGGAGATCAGTATGGGGACTTCCAGATGGAAAGTGGGACTCTGTCTCCCCTCTTAGACCAAAAGGTAGACTGGATTCGCCCAGATAGGATGGGCCCTCTCCACTCCCTCAGCTAGAGATGGAACTGTGTCTCCCTTCTCAGGCTTGGAACACCTTACTTCCCTCAGATGGGAAAAGGCTGCGTGTGCCCCCTTAGATAAGTGACCGGCATGTCCTCTCCCTCAGAGCGGGTCAGGGAACCCCCACCCCCAACCCCCCCAACCTCAGGCAGAAGGCGCAGACCTGGTGGGGGAAACCAAGGCTCTCAGAGAGCTTGCTCATCTGGCACAGGGTGGTCAGGTCCTCGTCTAGGCGGCTGATGGCCTTCTGGATGTTCTCCCGATTGGTGACTTGGGACGCCCCTGGTGGGGACACAAGAAGGCCATGGACGGAGCCAAAGACAGACAAGGTCAAGCTTGGACAGACACTCCTCCCCTCACCGCACAACTTGCAACTGGTTGCGGGACGTAGTCTGACAAACAGAGCTTGTAAACCCCAAGTGCCTGGGAACAAAACTAGTAGGCAGCTCGCAGAGAAACCCCAGGCCTAAGGGCAGGGGACTGGGCCTAAATCCAGAGTTATAGAGCACAGGGTATTGGGCCCTTGGAGAACTCCCTGGAAGAGCACAGAATAAACAGCAGACGGCTCTGTAGGTTATGCAGGAGCCAGCTGACAAACTGGCCGGCTGCAGTGGTGCAGCCCCATGGAGCTGGCTGGGCAGGCAGAGCCTCGGGCAGGCAGAGCCCTGGGCAGTCAAATTTGCTGATTACAGGACTCAGCTCTTCCACAAAGGAGGAAGCAATGAGCTGATGCCCTGGATTTCTCTGGTCCTGTCCTGTACCTGACCACTTCCAAGGAGCTGGCCCTACAGGTCAGCTTAGCATCCCCCACCCCAGTACTGCCTGCTAGGGGTGCACACCCTGGACCAACAGCCCACAAGTGGGCAGCACAGATAGCAGCCGTGTACTAGACAAGCCAGGGCTGGGGAGGGAAACAGTTCCCCACAGCTCCTACCATCTGGGCAGCCACATTTTCCTCTGTATGACCCTGCTCCACACCCGGCCATAGCTGACTGGTACTGGACTGGACTGGACACCTGACCTAAGACAGTCATTTTATCGACTATCCTGTTCTTTAGTGAGAGGAGATGATTGGCCAATAATCAGCTTGTATTCCTACACAGGGGCCCACGCGGGGCAGGCCTGGGTTCACGGAGGGGATGAGCTCACCCCTTCACCTTGAGGACCACCCCAGGTGAGCTCAGGGACAGAGTCTGGGCCTAAACTGCCTGCCACCCACAGGTGCCCACACTACCATTCTAAACCAGCCACCCTACTCAAGAAGGTGAATGGTGGGTCCTGGAGCAGCTATAGGGCTTCGAGCGAAGGCGAAAAGGCTGAGATGTAGAAAAGGGCGTGACAGATCATGGTAGTTATGAGACAGCTGAGCGGTGAGGAAAACAGGCCAAGAGTCGGAGGGAAGGAGGGAGGGAGGAGAGAGAGAGAAGAGAGGGAGAGAAAGATAGAGATACAGAGAGAGAAATGCACATAAACACACACACAGCAGCAGGAATGGGTGGGTCTTCGAAGCGGAATCAGCTTCTGACAGTCTCAGCCCCAAACAGCACAGATTTTTCCAACCAGCCTTTTGCTTGAACTGCCTTGAGTGAGTCTCTATTCCCTATGAACAAAACTGCTCAACCCAAACAGTGCACCATCATCTAACACGAGGTGCTTAAATGAGTTTGTGCAGAATCAATGGCTAATTACGGCACGTGGTACTCCCTGTACCACCCGAGCCTAACCCACCTGCCAGCGAGGTTAGGTCCCTGCCTAGTCAGAAAGTGGTCTGCACGGAGAGGTCCTGGACTGGTTCTGTGGGTACCAACCAACCCCTTATACTGGACAGGAAAGTGAGGCCCCAAAGCGAAAAGGAGATGGATAGGCAGCCAAAACTGGCCCCAGCTCAAATCCTTGAGGGCTTCTCAGAGGAAGACCCCAACACACAGAACCCTGGGCGGGTCTCAGTCAGGCCCACCTTTGATGATGTCTGCGTCTTCCAGTGGCAGCTTCCACAGCAGCTTATATTTGCTGGCCGTGTCAATGACGCTGGCTGCCGTGTACCTGTGGGGAGCCAAGGGGAACTCTGGCCAGGGCAGGGAAGTGGGACCCACGGAGGGAAAACTACTCCCCACTTCCTGAGACCCGCCCCTTGCCAGGCCCCCGCCACTCACAGGCTCATGGAGCTGCGCCGCAGGGAACCTGATTTCCGCTTCAGGGTGGTGCAGACGATGAGGTCCGTGAACAGGAAGAGGGACCGGTCCTTTTTGCCGCCAACTGCCTTCTGTGGGGCCGGAGGCAGGATTCAGGCCCAGAGTCCCACCCTCTTGCCCACAGTGCCCAAGGGGACAGCCAGGCCCAGGGAGGGGTGAGGGCTCTCCCCCAGCTGCCCAGAGGCAGAGGCAGAGTTGGGACTCAACCCAGGGCTCCTGTTGGAGTGGAAGAGCAGGGAGAGCCGTGGGCAGCAGGTATGAGCAGAAATGTGGACAAAGTTGCGGGGGAGTGGGAACAAACAGGCAGACAACACAGGGCACTTCTTACCACTTCAGTGACCATCTCCTGCCTCAGGAACCGCCGCATAGGGGCCTGGAGCTGTGGGGCAGGAGGGGCAAGGCATCTTGAAGGCTAGTTATTGTCACCCCCTCCCCAGATGCTGGTGACCCCTTGGCCCCACTCCATGGGCCAGGCCAGTGGAAGCAACATCCCATACCCCCTCCCGACGCTGTCAGGCCACCGGTCACATGGCTAGAGACGGATGTGGAAAACACCACAATGCAAACACACTTGGGGACACCCTGTGGGTGAGGACGTGGCCACAAGTCCAGGTGCCCACAGATGGACACAGGTGTGTGTGGGGGGGAAGGCAGAGCGGGACTGCACGCACGTCGTCCATGCCCTCGATGTGAGCCTCGATCTCCTGCAGCACTCGGGCGTGCCGCTCGGCCTCCTCGGCACTCCGCACGCCCTTGTTGATGCGTTCAGCCACCTGCTTGATGTTTCGCTGTGCGTCCAGCAGGAGTGGGTGGTCCGGGTGGTCCTCAGGCGTGTGCTTCAGGAGGTCCTGGGGTGGGAATCAGGACCACGTCGGCCTGCTTAGCTGCCCTTGCCCAGCCCTGGAGCCTCCCACTGACTCTGGAGCCAGAAAGGACATCCTTTTCTACCTGACCCCTGGGGATCCAGCCGCAGAGCCCACTGCATCCCCACGTGCCTCCAGGCCTTGCCCACCTGCCCACTCAGCCCGGTGCCCACCTTCACCAGAAGCTCATAGCGTGGGATCCGCTGTACAGGCTTGATCATGAGGTCAGAGAGTGCCTGCTTCTCCTTGTTCTCACGCATGCTTTGCTGAAATGCAAAACAGGGCAGCAGGGCAGCCGTGTGAGGAAAGACATACAAAGAAGCGAATGTCCAGGGACCGGCTCACAGGAAGCTCCAGCCCAGCCTGAGGGCAGAGGCTAACCCACTGGCTAGAGCTGTGGTGCCCGGGGTGGGAGCTCCTGGGGACCCCAAAGCTGGCCCACAGTGCGGGGGGCCGCCATCCCCATGCCCTGGCCCACAGTACCTCCAGGAACTTGAGAAAGGCAGGCCTCGCCTCCTTAGCCACACGCACGGCATCCTTTGCGTTGAGAAAGTTATCAATATAGGCAGAATAAATGTTGACCAGGACATCCTTGGAGAACTGTGGGTGAAGAGACAGGTTGGGACTCTCAAGGGGTCCCTTACCCCACCTCACCCTGTCCTGGTTTCCATTAATTCATGAGCCAACATCCTTTTCCTCCACCTAGAAATGATACAGTTTCTGAGAGATCCTGTCGTGTGTATATGTTGTATGTGTGACTGTGTGATTAGATGAGAGCATGTGCAGATATATACACATGTGCATCTTATCCGTGTGTGCGCGCGCACGTGCGGGCATGTCTGTACATGTGCCTGGATGTGTCCTGTGAGCTCACGCCAGGTTTTCTCACTTCCAAATGGGCATTTCCATCCCCTGGTCTCCAACAGCACCAAGTCCAGCCAGCCAGGTTCTCTGAGTGACACAGACTCATTCCAGCTGCTTGGCCTCTGCTCATGTAACTCCCTCCACCAGGAATGCCCTCCCCACATCTAAATCTCACCCACCCTCAGGGCTAAGCTCTAGTTCTGCCTCTTTCAGGAAGCACTCCCAGCCCTGACTAGGGCTCTGACTGGAACTACACCTGGCCTCTGGCCTCCCCTAATCCCCAGGACAAATCTTCCTTCTCCAAGGACATAGATGTCCCTATCCCGCCCAGTCAAGCCCCGCTTGGGGCAGGGCACACAGCTGGTGGCTAATACCTACTGACCAGCTGATGACTGGGCTAAACATGGAGGTTCTTGGTCAGAAGCCCTGGCTGAGGGTTGGGACATCCTAATTCCTGTCTCAGCTGAACCACGGATGGACTAGGTGACCTGTGGTGGTATTTCTGGTCACACCCCACCACCCGCCGCCCTGGGCCTCCAAGCGCCTGTGCCTCTAAGGAGCCAATTATCCTCCCTCCCTGCCCCCAAGTGTGCTGCAGCGCATAAGCTGAAGCAGCTCAGGGAGGAAGGTAGCCCCCACCAACTGGCCCCATCCTGGGACAGCGCTTCCTATGCTGACCCCTCCCTGGGGGCCAGGGCATCTGTTATAGCCCATGGTCAGCATCAAAATCTGAGTGACACTGAAGATAGTGATGGGCTAGAGATGTCAGCACTAAGCTGGGGTCCCATCACCACCAGGCCAGGGTTCTCAGCACATCGGTTTCCTTCTAAGGCTTCTTAGGCCCAAGGCCCATTCACAGCACCACAAAGACATGAAAACACACCCACATCCCATTAAAAATAGATAAGATTTCTTTCTTTTTTTTTTGCTAGTATATTTTTGGGAAGGAGTTTTGCAATTTTGCTTTTTGAAATTATTTGGCTCAGAGTAACCATTTAGCTTGCGTTTGGCTATAATTTATCCGTCATCATCATGCATTCTTGGGAATTCTGGCAAAAATAACACAATGTAACTTCAACTTTTTCAAATGTAATTAAATTCTTATAAATGAATACTAAATTTAACAAAGAAAATGGCATGTTATATTTCGCAAACATTTAATTAAATGTTTATTAGTTTTGCTTTTGCAGTTCTTTTTGAATTTTGAAGCCAATCGCTTTTCGAAGGTTGCAGTCACTATTGTAGGATCTTAAAAAGCTCAGAGACGGAGGGCTCGCCTGCGGTGAAAGGGTATACAGAGTGGGGTACAGCCTGGGCACTGGAACCAGGTTTCTGGGGGTTGAATCCTCCACACTTACTGGCTGTGACTTTGCCCAGGTTATTTTCTATGTGCCACAGAGTCATCAACTTTACACTCAGGGTAATAATCACACCTTCCTCCTAGAGTTGTTGATAATATATAATGTATGCAGACTAACGCCTAGCACATAATAAGTGCCAGATATTTAGCCTTCTTGTTAAAATACCTGATAGAGAAAAGAGCTAGTCAGGCAGGGGTTGAGAATATGTGCTCATATCCCACTGAGGTCTGGGTCAGCCTCAGCACCAGCTCAGGGGCAGGACTAGGGCAGGTCATTGCCAACAACTAGACTTGTTTCCAGGATCAGGTCATTGTCTGGTTGGGGTTAAGGTCTACACCGGTGTCCAGCCAAGCTCTGGGGTTGGGCAGTGTCCAGGTTCAGGTCAACCCAGGGTCTGGGGTGTCAGTGTCTGGTCAAATTCTGGGGTTAAATATGGGATCAGAGTCAGTGTCCGGGAAGAGTGGGGTGAGGGGTCCACAGAGGCAGCCAGTTCCTTCCAGAAGTGGTCTGAGCTTGGGGGCAGCAGGGCCACTCACCGACTGGATGAGCAGGTCCCCCACCTTCTGCTGGGCGTGCCAGGTCTGCACGCAGTGCCGCACCTGCTCCAGGAACTGCTCGTGGTGCTCCAGGAGCTCCGGGATCTGGTCAAAAATCTCGTCCACCAGTGACGGGTCACACAGCAAGGAGTTCTCTGGCTGCTTCAGCGGCTGCATGTAGCCCTGGGGGGACCCATGGGGTCAGTGCAAGTCCCCTTAGACATGGCACCTCAACCCACTGGCACAGGTGCTCACCCAGTCACCCGGACCTGCAGCCCAGTGGCCCTGCCTCATGTATCTCCCTCATGAGACCCAGAGCTCCAGGAGGGAGATGGGGAGACCTATCTCTGGGTCCCTCAATGTGCAAAATAGGTGTGAGGGGGCTCAGGAAAGATCTGTTTGGATGTATGAACAAACAGAGCTTGGAGTGAGAAGAAAGCAAGAAGACTGGGCTTCCTGGAAGACCTACACACACTAAGTCAGCAAATATTTTATTCAGCACTTACTATGTGCCAGGCATCGTTCAAGAACTAGGTAACAGCAGTGAACAAGAAAGACCAAAATCCCTGCCCTGAAAGAGCTTACAATCTAGTCAGATACAACACACAAATAAAATAAAATAATAAATAAAATAAAAAATAAACCACTTTTCATCAAATCTAAGATGTACGATTATTTTTATTTATAAGAAAAAAACTGCTGCCAATTAAAGGATGCTATGCATTCAATTATAGGATGAATGCTGATTTCAGAGATGTTAATATGTGAGGAACGTGTCTTGAGTTGATTACTTGTGGAAATCAGGTGGGAAATGAAAAAGTGGTAACTGCTGTGGGGAAAATAAAGCAGAGGGAGGGCATGGGAGGCCATATGGGTAGTTACTGGAGGCTGTTTTAACAGTTTTCAGATCTGCTAGTTACTCTGGGACTAAAACTCCTGTTTTTCACCTCATGTCTACATTCAGTGATGTTTCCTGAGCATGAATAATAGCCCTGCTCAGTGGCTAGTGTGCTCATGGAGAGGCCGCCCTCTATTGGCCCAAACTGTAACTACAGGCCAAAGAAAACGGTTTGAAAAAGTATATACAATATTGCAATAAAATGTATATTAACATTTTAAAAATGTGGCTTGTTTTGTAAGACAAGCTCCAGAAAGTAAAGCTCAACAGACTTCCCTCGCCTGGTTGGGGATTCTAAAAAGGCCAGGGGGTCATGGTGACGAGACAAGCAGCAGGCAGCCTCCCTCTCGTGCGTAGGCCAGTCTGAGCCAGTGCCTTATCTGTGCTAGGGTCCCTTGCCCCACAGGAGCAGGAGCTAAACCGCTCATCTCCGGGTCCCAGCGCCCCACACAGAAACAGGCACACAGTGGGAGGAAAGAATAAACAGAGACTGAGAACCCGATACAGACCCAGCTAGGAGCCGACACCTGCATTCACTCACCACATACTCTCTGAGCAACTACTGTGTGTCTGGCTTTCTAAGCACGGAGCTGCATCGGTGGGCAGACAGAAGTGCCTGGGCTTGTGGTGGGAGGCAGAAAATGGGCACCATAAATAATGAAATTATTATATAGTATGTTAGAAGGTAGTAGGTGCTGTGGGAAACAGACAGAGCTAGGAGTGCTAGGAAAAGGGGGTTTGGTTAGCTGGGAATTTGGGCATTGAAGAAAGACTAAAAAGGTGAGGGTGACACTGAAGAAAGGGTGTAGCCTTCGGACCTGGGCTCAAATCCCACCTCCTTCTGGTTGTTAATCCTGGTATTTAACTTTCTTCATTTTAAACTCCTGGCCTGCAGGAACAATACCAATCAATGCGGGTGGCAATGTTCACTTCGAGGGAACACCAGGGCTGTGGAATCCAAGCTCAGTTTGAATACCACCTATCCTTCAGGCAGTGGAAACCAGTGGGTGAGAGGGAGCACCCTAGAGTCATACTGACAGGGATTCAACCCAGGCTATGGCACTTCCTGGTTCTGTGACCTTAAACAAGTTGTTTTACTTCTCTGTGTCTCAGTTTCATCATCTGTAAAATGGGAGTTATGGTGAGGTTAATTATGAATTAATTTATGTAAAGTATATATATTAAGTACTCAATAAATGTCTGGTTTTACCATTACCACTTGCTATACACTGAGTGTTTGTTGTGTTCCCCCCAAATTCATATGTTGAAATCAAAACCCTGCTATAGTGTTATTTGGAGCTGGGGCTTTGGAAAGTGAGTGGGTGAGGGTGGAGCCCTCCTGAACGGGATTAGTGCCCTTATGAAAAAGGCCACAGAAAGCTCCCTCTGCTCTTCTGCCATGTGAAGACACAGTGAAAAGTCTATGAACCAAGAAGTGGGTCTTCACCAGACATCGACTCTGTCAGAGATGATCCTGGACTTCCCAGCCTCCAGAACTACAAGCAATAAATTTCTATTTGTTTAAGCCACCAGTCTATGGTATTTTTCTTAGAGCCGCCCAAACAGACTAGGACACCACTTAATAGATGGATGACCCTGGACAGGTTTCTTAACCTCAGTTTTCATTTCCTCATCTAAAGAAGGGGATTATAATATCTACCTCACAAGGTTAATACAAGGATTAAATGTGATTTTATAAACACATACTGGCACATGCATGCATGCAGACTTATCAGGCAGTATGCTCAATTATACATGCTTCTCTCCTGTAGTCTGTGCTTGAAGCAGGTACTATTATTATTCACACTCTACAGACAAGGAAACTGAGGCAGAGACTGGCTATGTAACTTGCTCCAGGTCACACAGCTGGCCAAGAGGTAGAGTCAAGTTTGAACACTGGTGGTCTGGCTCCAGAGCCATTGTCCTGACCCTGGGCCCGTCCTCAGTCATTCGGACACAAGAAGGCTGCCTCAAGCCAGTCCTCTGGTTCAGCTGACACTCCCCAGCCCATCTCCACCCTCCCCACCCCACAGTCTCCCTTTGGCTTGCTCAGCAGGATCCTCCCTTAGTTTCTCCCGCAGGACCTGCACGCCTCCATGTGTGCAGCCAGGAGATTCAGACGGAGACACCCACCCAGGCCCTGTCTGCCTCCAGTCTGTGAACAAGGCACGGGCAGCCTCATCACCTTTTAATCTTCACACTGGGAGACAGGTATGGTTAGTTACATTTTGCGGACAAAAAAACCCCCTGAGGCTCAGAGGAGTGAGGTGATCAGGTTAGATCATCTAGCAGGGAGGCAAGTGATGCAAACCTGGCACGGTCTGACCCCTGGGCCTTGACTCCTACCTAGGGGACAACACAGGACTCCCCCAGACCCCTGCACGTCTATTCCCACCTGGCAGTCAAGGGCACCTCTTAAAGATGGGATTCTGGTTGTGTTCCTCCTATGACTTCCCTGTGTTTAACAGTAAAGGCCAACTCCTTACCCAGCAGCCTCACGGGCCACCTCTCCATCCCTGACTACCCTAGGCTTCCTTCAGCCCCCCAGCCTTTGTTCCTGCTGTACCCTCCGCCTGGAACAATTCCCTCTGGCCTCGCCCCCTGCTTGACCTCCTACCCACAATTCAGGTCTCAGCCAAACACCTCAACCTCAGAGAAGCCCTCCTGAACTCCAGAACCCCCATTCTGTGTTCCCAGTTCTCTATGCATGTTTTAAAAATACATAAAAGCAATGCAATTTTTTTGCAGTAAAATATATATAAAATAAGCCATTTAATCTTTTTAAGTGTACATTTCCGTATCCTCACACTAAGTACATGCATACTGCTGTGGAACCATCACCACCATCCATCTCCAGAACGTTTTCATCTTCACCAACTATAACTGAGTACCCATTAAACACTAACTCCCCATTCCCCTCCCCCAACCACCATTCTACTTTCTGTCTCTATGAATTTGGACAGAGGTACCTACTCTAGGTACCTCACGTAAGTGGAATCATACCAGGTCTGATAATTAAGTTCGCGAATTTGTTGCAACAATGTTACTAACCTTTTTTTTTTGATATCAGAGGGATTTTTCATTATGAATTTGTACCAACTGGACAAACACTTAACCAAGTTTACTATTTGGAAGTGCTGAAAAGACTGTGTGAAAAAGTTAGACGACCTGAACTGTTCGCCAACAATTCATGGCTCTTGCATCACGACAACGCACCAGCTCATACAGCACTGTCTGTGAGGGAGTTTTTAGCCAGTAAACAAATACCTGTATTGGAACACCCTCCCCACTCACTAGATGTGGCCCCCAATGACTTCTTTCTTTACTCGAAGATAAAGGAAATATTGAAAGGAAGACATTTTGATGACATGCAGGAGATCAAAGGTAATACAATGACAGCTCTGATGGCCATTTCAGAAAAAGAGTTCCAAAATTGCTTTGAAGGGTGGACTAGGCGCTGGGGTCGGTGCATAGCTTCCCAAGGGGAGTACTTCGAAGGTGACCGTAGTGATATTCAGCAGTGAGGTATGCAGCACTTTTTCTAGGATGAGTTTGCGAACTTTATTGTCAGAACTTCGCACACTATTTGTCCTTTTGTGACTAGCTTATTTCATTTAGCATAATATCCTCAAGGTTCATCTATGTTGTAGCATGTGTCAGAATTCCCTTCCTTTTTAAGGCTGATCAACATTCTGTTGTGAAGTACATACTCTCTGTGCACTTTTGCATCATCATTTGTCCTCACGTATGGTCTGTCTGACTGGTAACTGTCAGTCTCTGTCACAGAATGTGAGCTCTGGGAGACAGGACCTCATCCCTCGTGCTGAAATCTCTAGAGAATGCTGTCTGGCATGAAGAGGGGGCTCCGCTGCGGATTGGTGGAGTGAATGAATGAATACTCTGGATGTTGCCGGGGCTCTACCTTTTATCCTTCGCTCTCATTCTGTCCAGGTGGCTTGAGCAAACTTGTCCTCACCTGTGAGTGGCAAGCCCCACTTCAGCTCAGATCCACGCTCTCTATCCTGGGCCCCAGACCCGCTTGTGCAGCCTGGCTCCTGAGCTTTCCCAGACCCACACATCGGAACCCAAACTCATCCTCTTGCCCCACCTTTCCCAGGTGGGGTTTCCTCTCGTGCCTCAGTCAGCCAGGCCAGGAGCCCAGGTATCATCCTCGGATAACCCCACTTCACTCCCCACAGCCAACCAGTTACCATGTGTGGCCTGACCGTTCACCTCCTAATTGTCTATTTCCAACTCTCCCTCCCGGCAGCCTCTGCCCTGTTCCTGGCCCCTCGCTCACCTGACCTCAGTGGCCTCAGCCTCCTCTTCTGCTACCGCGTTTATCGCATTTCCCTGAAAATAAGACCTAGACAGACCATCAGCTCTAATGCGTCTTTTGGATCAAAAATGAATATAAGACCTGGTCTTATATTGTATTATATTATATAAGACTGGGTCTTATATTATAGTAAAATAAGACTGGGTCTTCTATTCATTTTTGCTCCAAAAGATGTATTAGAGCTGATTGTCCGGCTAGGTCTTATTTTCGGGGAAACACAGTACCTACCTTCCCAGCAGTCAACAGACTCTGTAAAGTAGGAGTCGGGCTACACACCACCTCTGCTCAAATGCCTCCCTGACCCCTCAGGGCCCTCTTCTTGAGAGTCAAGGCTCCTACCATGTGGCCCCTGCTGGCTCCCCAACATCCCTGTAGGAGCAACCCCTGTGTTCTGTGCCGGCCACATGGACCGCCAGGCCTCTCCTTACTGGACGTCGCCTATGCTATTCCTGCTGCTGAGAAGACAGGTCAGGAGGTAGCCAGCACCTCCTCCAAGAAAACTACCTGACCCCTGACTCACAGGTGCCTCCTGGATGCTTCAAGAGTGCCCATATACTCAATCAGGCCCCAACAGCACGGAGAGCTCCTGTGGCAGGGGCTGGTCTCTCTTATTCATCCCTGGAACACGGCCTGGCATGCAGATGCAGATTTCATCCCATTCAACAAATATTTTCCGAGTTCGTGATTAAAATGGAGGGGGTTACACCAGAGGGGGCTTCATAATCCAAGCTCAGACCCAGGGCTGCGTTGGGGAGTGGGAAGGACAATGGGTGGGGTGGGGGCACCTGCTCTAGGGTAGCCTGGTCTGGCCTCACTATAGCCCCTGTGTATTCTTTCTTGCCCTGGAGGAGGCTTCCTACTCTAGGGCAGTCACGTGGAGGGTTCTCCATGGAGGGGTTGTGTGTCCCAGGGTCAGTTCTCTCTCCTCTCGGACCTCAGCACTCTGTCCACAAAATGGGTTTGTTAGCGTATGTGTAACAGCCTCCTAGACTCAGAACTGCCCCTCTCAGGGGCCCAGGCCAGCTGCGAACCTCACCTGCATGAGGGTACGCAGCGACTCCACGTATGACTGCTCTGTGTCCAGCAGGGTCATGGTCACGTGCTTCCGCATGTCCTGGGGAAACAAGGCAGAGGGTGAGCTGTGCACATGGGTGCAGAGAGCCATCCACACCCTCCCTGGCCTTCGAGGCCCACCTTTCCACCATCCAGAGCTGCTGGCTGTTTCCCCAGGTACCCTGCACCGCCACCATGCCAGATCTCTGCTCTCCTACTCTCCCCGCAGGGAGCGCCCTCCCCTGCACCTCCCTGCCGCCCCAGAGGGGCCCCTCACTCCTCCACCTGACCCCACCCACGCTGTCCACCCCCAGATCTGGAGACCTCCCGGCAGGGATCTTGGCTCCCTTGCTGGGCTCCTGAAAAGGACTGAAAAAAAATCAATAATCTCTCACATTTGCAAAATAAGATGCCTCCAGACTACCCCCTGCTCCCCACTACTCCAGCTGCCAATTCTGAAAACCCCCCTTTCAGGCTCAGCCTTTGGGGTCAGACTTCCTCTAGTTGGGCTTCACATAAGCCCTGAGAGTGGAAACTGTCACCCCCTGCTACAGATGAAGACAAGGTGGCCCAGAGAGGTGAAGTCGGCACCAAGTATCTTGGCAAAGTTCACACAGCGGGGTGGGGGCAGGGTTCACACTCTCAGACAAGGCTGGGTCCCAGTTCTCTCATTAAAAAAGGTTAACTGTGCCTTACTCCGTGCCAGGCACTGTTCCAAGCATTATATATTATTTCATCCTCTTGACCACCTGGGAGGTAGATGTTACTATTCTTCCCAATTTAAGGATGTGGAAATGGAGACCCAGGCACGGATGCCTCCATCCTAAGGATCTGATGATCTGCATTATAGAGTCCCTAAGGGGTCGCCCAGACTCTGTACCCATACCCACAGAGACAGGTTGTGCATCCCCGTGAGGGAAACCCCTATTCTGTAGGAAGATTTTGCTGGAAGCCAGCCTCGGGATGTTTTGTCTGTATGCAACTCCCTGGGACTCACTACTGCCCCTTGCCACAATCCCTATGTCTCTGGCTCACTCCTCCTCCAGGAAGCCTTCCCATATGGCACCAGTCCCAACAGCTTCTCCTCCCAGGCAGACTTCTCTCCAGGTCTCCTCTAAGTCCCTGGAGTGGTTCTGAGTAAGGCCCCTAATTGCTCTGGGGCCCAGATCTCCGGGGCTTATTCTCCCTTCTCCACCCTTCCTCTCAGGGACCTCAGCTTGCTCAGGGGATCTGTCTGGACCGTCTCGAGCTCCACTATCAAGGCCTGCTGATGTGAGTGCACATGGCAATGCCAGGCTGGGTGTCCACGTCTGTAGCATCCTTCCAGTTCCCACCCCGAGGAGGCCTTCAGGGGAGGGACTCACCAGTAGGGCTTCCCCGGTCTCTGCTGCGCTTAGGGTCTATGTCTGCTGAGTGGACTCAAGACTGGGGCCTGTCCAGCCTGCCTGATACAGCCCCACTCATCCCTCTGCCTTAGGATGCCCATATCATCCTAAGGTCCCCATCCTAAGGTCCCCAGCCTCTGACCCAGGTATTCAGTTGCCAGGTCTGGCCCCACATCTGCCCTATAATGAAGCACACTTAGAAGAGTGGGCTCCTCAAGAATTTACAGTGGGGTAAAGACAAGTCTATTCAATAAATGGTGCTGGGAAACCTGGACAGACACATGCAAAAAAATGAAGCTGGACCACGTCCTTATACCATATACAAGAATAAATTCAAAATGGATTAAAGACTTAAATGTAAGATCTGAAACCATAAAATTCCTAGAAGAAAAGACATGAAGAAACTTTACAGACATTACCCGGAGTAAGATTTTTGCTGATATATCCCCTCGGGCAAGGGAAGTAAGAGGAAAAAAAAAACATGTGGGATTACATCAAACTAAAAAGTTTATTCACAGCAAAGGAAACCATCAATAAAACAAAAAGGGATCCTACTGAACGGGAGAAGATATTTGCCAATGATATATCCGATAAGGGGTTAATATCCTAAATTTATAAAAAAACTCACTTAACACCAAAAAAACAACCCAATTAAAAAATGGGCAGAGGACATGAAGAGACATTTTTCTAAAAAGGACATACAGATGGCAAACAGACATATGAAGAAATGCTCAACCTCACTAGTCATTAGAGAAATACAAATAAAAACCACAATGTGATACCACCTCACCCCAGTCAAAATGGCTATCATCAATAAATCAACAAACAACAAGTGCTGGCGAGGATGTGGAGAAAAGGGAACCCTTGTGCACTGTTGGTGGGATTGCATATCGGTGCAGCCACTATGGAAAACAGTATGGAGGTATCTCAAAAATCTGAAAATGGAACTAACTACCTTATGACGCAGCAATTCCACTTCTAGGTATCTATCCAGAGAAATCCAAAACTCTTAATTCAAAAAAATTTATGCACCCCTATGTTTACTGCAGCACTATACACAATAGCCAAGACATGGAAACAACAGAAATGCCCATCGGTAGATGACTGGATTAAGAAACTGTGGTACATTTATACAATGGAGTATTACGCAGCCATAAAGAATGACATTTTACCATTTGCAACAATATGGATAGACCTAGAGAACATTATGCTAAGTGAAATAAGTCAGACAGAGAAAGACAAATACCATATGATCTCACTTATATGTGGAATCTAAAAAGAATAAATGAATGAACTAATAAGAAACAGTCTCAGAGACATAGAGGAAAAACTGAGGGTTGCTAGATGGGAGGGGGGGTGGGGATAAGGGGGAAGGTGAGGGGATTAGAAAGCACAGTCGGTGGCCACAGGATTGCCACAGCGATATGAAAGTCGATTTGGGGAGTGTAATCAATGATGTATTACAGAATTGTATACTTGAAACTTATGTAATTTTACTAACCGTTGTCACCCCAATAAATTTTAATTAAAAAAACAACCTAAAAAAAGAAAGAAAGAAAGAAAGAAAAGTGGGCTCCCATGGTAGGAACTCAGGGGAGCAGGGTGTGAATTACACCCCCTCCAGACCCTGCCTCAGAGTCCCCAGCTCCAGACAGGCCATCCAGTCTCAGGGCTCCTTAGGCCTTTAACAAACCAATCGGAGGCAGCATGAGCTGGGCCCACTATAGGACGAGAGTTTGGGAGAGCATCAAGGGCCAGAAGGGCCCCCCAGGGAAAGGCCTAGGTACCCAACCCACCTTTTGGACACGTCAGCACTTCACAGACACGGCCCCATTTCAGCCTCACACTCATCATTCCATGACATAGTTGTCACCATCCCCACTTCGCAGGTAAGGAAGTCAAATCAGAGAGGTGATATGACTCGCCTAAGGTAACACAGCCAGAGCCAGGATCAGTCTCTTCAGCCAGCTCAGGCTAAGTCTTAGGGCCCCAGCACCCAGAATTCATGCCCAGACTGACCAGCCAGCTATGGCCCATGGGTTCCCCAGCTTGGACCTTTCCAGCTGTGAGACCATCGGTGGTCACACAACCACCCAGATTTCTCCATTGTCCTCTACAGAATGGAACTAATAATACCTCCCTCCCAGTGCTGTGACAGCAAGGAGACAGGGAGCAGAGCAGTGCTCTCCACACATACATACTGGGTCTGCAATGTCCATTCTTCCTCCACCCCAGTGAGGCTGTTTATCTATGTCCCTCTTCCTGCTGGACAGGGAGCTCCCTGAGAGTAGGACCAGGAAGGGCTGAAGCCCTGGGCAGCACAGCCACCCTCCCCTCCCCAACCCACTCCCCTGGCTCAGCCCTGCCAGGCCCAGCCAGGCCCAGCAGTGAGGGTCATGGGCAGAGAGGCCGCCTGCGGGAGGCAGGGCTGGTGCTGGGCCTAATGGCCCAGAGCGCTGGGATAAAACACACAGTGGCTGACTCTGCAGCCCGACTTTGCCAGCCTCCTCCCTGCTTAAAAGCACAGCGGGCTGTCACTCAGCTGTCAGGTAGAGGCACAGAAAACAGGGCCAGTTCCCTGTCACTGCATAAGAACCCTTCCACACGTGCTCAGACACGGGTATGAGTGTATGTGGGGGTGGGGGGGCTCAGCGGATGGGCAATGCAGCTGTCAACCAGATCAGGAGGCCCACCTGTTCTGGGCGGGACAGGCCTGTAGGCCCAGCTTCCCCCCAAAGCCCCTCACTCCTCAACAGCTCCATATTCAGACCTTCACTACATGGGGTAATGAAGTGGGAGGGGGAGGGAGGGGCTGAAGGAATATAGCAGGAAGACAGAAGGGGGCCTCCCCTACCAGAATGATTCAGACATCATGGTCCCAAGCCCAAGACCCCAATATACATAGCATGAACAGGACATACGTACACAGAGAAGCCATGAAGGCCAGACACCCCACAAAGAGACAAAAAATGCAGCCAAGTCACCCAGTTGAGGGGCCTTCAGCCCAGCGTCTTGAGGCAGTGGAGAGAGACCCACACAACACAGGCCCCACTAGAGCCAGAGCAGGGAACAATCCAGGCCCAGACACACAAAGCCACGGAAACAGCCCCCGGAAGGGAAGCCTCACCGTCCCCCCCACCCGCGGGGAAACGCATACTGAGCTGGGAATGGGGACACCACTGTTGCCACCACAGCATGATACCGCCAAGGCCCAGGAGGTCCAGCGGCAGGGAGAGGATGGCAAGGGGGGGAAAACTGGCCCATTCCCTGCGACCCTGCTTCCCCCCACCCCCCAGCACATACATACATCTGGGGACTGCCAAAGGCCTGCTGGAGAAACTCTCCTTCCTGAGCCTGTGGACCCAGGATAGCCCTGGCGACAGCCTTTTACTCCACACTGACCCTTACTGCATTCTAAGTGCCACTAGGCCTTACCAAAGCTGGGTCTCAGGGTGCAGGCCTCCCTCCTCAGCTGAGTTTGCCAGCCCTTCTTGCATCCTGGTGGCACCAAACCTCAGTGCCCTGCCAGCCACACCACCCCTGCCAGGTCATCTCACACAGCCTCAATTTTCCCTACCCCCATCACTTATAATTGAGCACCCAGCCAGTGGTCAGGCAGCTGGTGTGCCTGATCCGAGTTCCGGGGTCCTGCACCCCAGCATCTGCCCATCTGCCCAGGTCGCATGAGCTCTAGGCCTTGGCCCAGGTCCCTTGCTGCCCCTCCCCCTCCCCGTACCTGGGACTCCCCGGGCTCCTCAGCATCAGCAACGCTGCTCCCGGTGGGCTCTCCGGTGGGCTCCCCGGAGGCGGTGGCCGGGCCCAGATCGCGCATGTCTTCCAGCGCGATGGTGAACTGGGCCAGGGTCTTCACCATCTGCAGCATACGGCCTGGCCACCGCCAGGGCGGGGATGCCGGGGGTCGGCAGGCACCCTTCCTCCCACCGTTGCTCCCTCCCGGGGTTCAGCACGGCTGCAGCGGCGATCGCAGCGTCAGTTACAGCGTCAATCTGATCGCTAAGACCTGGCCGGCGGTGGCGCTGTTACCTCCTCCGCTCAGTGAATGCGGCGAGCGAGCCGTGTGTGCCGCGCCGCTGCGGAAGGGGTGGCTGGGGGCGTGGCGGGGCAGAGGTCCGCCCTCTCCGCGAGGCCCCCACCTGCCCCCACACCGCGGCGTCCTCTTGCGGACCTATTCCCTCTGAGGACACAAGTCGGCGCACACCCGTGGGCAAAAGCGAGTACACTTGGTGACACGCACTTTTTGTCCACACGTGGGGCACACACGGGGCATGCACATATCTACACAGAACCTGCCCACATTCATGGATTCATATCCACGTGGTCAGAGCCAAATGCACACACATCAACATAGTCCCGTACAGGCCTGAACCCTGACACGCATGACCCAGTGCAGCACACAGTGGCACCTGCTTCCGCGTTCACACAACTATAACCTGGCAAACAGGCATACGTATTTAGGGACGCGCAGACTCATTCCTGGAAACTGACACTGTCCTCCCATGGTAAGCACTTAAGCCTGATGCAGGGGGCTACCAGGGAAATGGCCCACCCTGTCACCCCTACTCCCATCCCACCCATCTGACCTGTGCCCTGTACTTGAGAAAGTCCTAGAGAGTTCCAGTCCTATCCCTCTCCACACACACCCCCCCCCGCCCCCCATGGGGAGGGGCTCAGGCATTTACAATCTCCCCCCACCAGCACCACCTGTTCCTCAAACCCCAGATGAAGCTAGAACCTATCTATCCCAGACGGGGGCCGGTGGAGCGGGGTGGGAGGATTTGTTTTGCACCAGCTCTTACCCCCACTAGGGGGTTCTGATGCACTCTGCAGCTAACTGGGGGCCCCTCAGCTGTGCCTCAGCCCCAGCTGACTTCAGACTTCATGCTCCCACACTCACTCACCTCCCTCCCCTAAACCTGCTATCCTGGGTTTCCTGCACAGTGGAGACCTCCTGACTCCATCACCCAAATCAGTCCCATCCATCCACCCCTCTCCCCCTTGCTTGATACCTGCAGCCTTTTTTAACTTCCAGAAACAGGCCAGGCTCTCTCTTGCCTCAGAGCCTTGGCCAATGCCTTTTCCCACTCCTTGGAGTGCTTTTTCTTTTCCTTTAAGACTAGTCTTAGTGCAAATGTCACCTCCTCAGGGAAGCCCTCTCAGATCCACAGATTAAGTTAGGTGCACCTGCTCTGTGCTCTCAAAGATTCTCAGTTTTTCTTAGCCAGGTCTCATTGTTTGTAATTATACAGTTGAGCAAATGCTGGGTTGATGCCCATCTCCTCCCAGGAGACTGTAGGTTCCCTGAGGGCAGGGTCCACATCCCTTTTGTAAGGCACAGCACTTTGCACATAGGTACTGGCTAATAAACCCCTAATAACTTCCTACTCCCTTCTCCACACACACCAAACCAGCCCACGCAGTTCCCTGCTCACGCTCCTCCCCCAGCACCCCCTTCCCAGCACCCCCGTGGCCCAGGACCAACCCCTCTTGCTGGCCCTTGCAGCCTCCTAAGTTGCTCTGCCCTCAGCCAGCTGAGTAACCTCGCCCACCTCCATCCAAGGGAATTATTCCTCATCTCCTGAGAAGGCAGGACACAGGCCCTGGCAGCAGGCCTGTTCAGACCAGTCCCAACTATCCAACACTAAAATTTTAACTCCTCAACAGACAACCCCCAAATAGTCAACACTGAAAACAGGCACAGAAGATTCCCAGAAAAAACCAGCGTGACCCCCACCTGGCGGCAGGCCCCAAAGCAGTGACCACCACAGAGACGAGAGGTGGAGAATGCTCCAAGAGGCTGCCCTTGGGGACAGAGCCTGATACGTGATAGGTGTTTGCTAAGAGCTAAGTTGGTGCCATGTAAACAGGTAAACCCATCTGTCTCCCCTGGGTTCCACGAGGGCCTGGCCCACAGTGACTGTTGAGTCAGTTTTATGAAAGAATGAATGAAGGCATGAACATGTGCTCTGCACAAACCTCTCTGCTGGTCCCTCCCTGCAGTGGTTCTCAAAGTGTGGTCCCTGGACTGAGCTTCAGTGCTTCCTGGGAATGTTGTAGAAGTGCACATTCTCAGCTCCCTCCATCACCCCTGCCATCCCACTGATCTGAAACTCTGGGTTGGGGCCCAGTAATCTCTGTGCACTGGCTGCAAGGAGCCTTCCAGGCCTAGAGCCTGCTGGGCCACCACATCCCGTCCTGGGGAGCGGGTCCTTGCCAAGCCCTTTCTGCCCAGGGGAGGTGGGATCGAGGGTCCTCCAGGAGGCCCCCAAGCCCTCCTCAACCTCCAGTTTGGACCAAGAAATCCAGTGGGTCCTTCTGCCTCTTACTCTCCTGGTGGATCATGGGCTTTCCTGGGGTGAGGCCTGCTCTCCCGCTCCTCTCAGGCTGGGCATATGGGGGGAGGGACTGGGACATCCAGGCTAATCGACTGAGTCATGGTATGAGCAGAGAGCTTGGACACAACCTAAGGTCCAGTCCAAATAGCCAGGTCCCGAAGATAATCCCACACTGGTGGTCTGAAGGCCCCGCCCCTGGCCCATTGCTTGATCACTGTAGCTGCTTACCCCACATTTGGCTTTCTCTCAGAACACCTCTTTGCTCATGTGACCCTCTCTCCAGCTAAATGACCTGGGGCCTCATTTCCTGAGTCGTTGGGAGGCAGTGTATAGCTCGGGCTTGTTAGTGAGGTGTGTCCATTCTCCTCTTAGTTCCAGCAGGAGGGGCCCTGCAGAGATGAATCCACTCTGGCCGACATCTATGAGCTCCCAGACAACACTCATAAGGTTCACTGCCTGGGGTGTAAGGGTATTCAGGGAGGGCTTCCTTGAGGAGGCAGAGTTTGAACAAGGTCCTGAGGTCAAGAGATCCAAAGGTACGTATGTGGGTGCCCAGCCTGGAGAAGGTGGCAGGGATTGGTGCCTAAGGCACTGCTTGCTGCTGCTGCTGCTGCTACGTTAAAGATGGCTAATTAGATCCAAGCCTGTTGCCATGGCAACAAAGGGGCTAGTGGGGAAATGAAAGGAAGCTTAGAGAAGGAACAGGAGCACACAACTGCTGAATCAGGGTGTCCAGGGATCACCGCCACATCACAGGCATGGGAGCCCCTCAAGGTGAGGTCAGCTGGGGTGGGGACTGGGGACACCCTGTGCAGCTCTGGTTCTGTTGTTCCAGTTTCAGGTGTTGATTTCTCTTTTCCTTTTGGGTCTTTGCGGCTGTTTGGAGCAGGTCTAGCTCCGAACAGAACAGTCTCTATAAGAGTACGAAGTGGTTGTCAAGACCTGCCCAGCCCTCTTCTCCACCCCCCACACCCCACCACAACACATACACCCTGTCCCCCAACCAACAGAGCTTCCTCCCCACTCCTTAGTCAGGGGAAGGCAAGAAGCAGGGAGGAGCAAAAGGGCTCTGCCCCACAAGGCCACACCCCACTCTAGGAGAGCCAGGCTTGGCAGCCCAGCTGTGGGACCACCTTCTGCCAGCCCTGGGGAACACCTAAGCCTCCCTCTCTCCACCCAGTCTGTTGATAACTTCTTCATCCGTGACAGAAGCCCAAAACCTTGCCTGATTCTGGACACACTCTCCCTGAGCCCCACCATCTGGGCACTGCCCACTGGGGACCAGTTGGTCCTGCGGCTGGTACTTAACTGACTGGGGGGCCAGTAATGAGAAAGGACATATGGATGGACAAATGGATGGATAATGAATAATGGCTGAACAAACAAAAGGATGAAATGGCGATAGAGAAATAAGTAATAACTGGATAGGTGAACAGAATGATGAACGGAGTGACAAATGAATACATGAATGGACGCACAGATACGTGGTTCAATGGATGAGTAGTCCAGTGAATTTTTATTTGTTGATTAGTTCAACAAATTTTATTGAGTACCTATTAGGTGCCAAACACTGGGCTGGGGACTAAAGGGAAGAAAAGAGAACTGTGCCCTGCTGGGTACAACAATATATGTAGGAACTGAAAAAGAAATGACATGTAATGCAGGTTATGGAGGAGAAATGCAGGTTCTGGGCGGGGGTCTCTAGCCTTTCACATCTGATGGCTCTATATAGGTATTTGCCAGGAGAGGGTCTGGGCCCCAGAGCTGCCCAAGCTGGAACACTGGAAACTCCATAATCTTAGAATCCTTACCATCACTTAATGCTGTTTGAACACTTGTGAGGTGAAAGGCACCCCACCATTGCTTTCCAAGCTCTGGCTCCTATATCAAGGGCTCTGTTATTGTGACTCCTCCATTTGAGGCTTAGGGAAGTCACCTCGCTGGTAAGGGGTGGAGCCCAGTGGTTGCCTCCAGGCCCCCTCTTGGGAGAAGAGCCCCTCACCACCTCCCCTCAGCCCATGTACCCAGCTCAGCCTCCCGTCTCCCCTGACACACTGGTTGCCTGATTGCCTTTCTCCAGACAGTGCCATGAATAAGTTCTCCTGACCCAGGATGGTCTTGGTGGAAAACAACATGCCACCCACAGGCAGCACTGGGATCAAGGAGGGTCCTCTTCCCTGGGAACCGAGCACTGGCTAATGGCCCAGATGCACTGACCCCAGCAACGTCCACGGGCGTGGAGTCAGCACTGAATGTTCCTAACCTGCTGGGCTATCCATTTCACCGCTGGCTGCTGCCCCCTCATGTCCTCAGGTTCATCGGTGAGATAAATGTTCCAAAAGAGGGACTTCTTGGTACAGGGATTAAGAGGGCAGCCCCTGGAGCTGGACAGCTTGGGCTCGAATCCTGGCCCTACCCCTTACTGGTGATATGACCTTGAGCAAGACACTTCTCCTCTTGGGGCCTCAGGCTTTCCACGTGTTCCTGTCGGAGGCCCCTTCCCTCTTCCTCCCGTCATCTGTTCCTTCCGCCTCCCTTCCCAGGTCATGGCCTGTTCCCTACAGACCCTCCCTCTTGAAGGAGGAGGCTCTCAAGGCTCCATCGAGTTCCCAGGCCTCACAGGCAGCTGCAAGGGCAGCGTCCAAGCCACAGGACTCCCTCGGGACTGGCGACTCCGGGGCCCAGAATCCTGGGGAATGTGCTTTGGGAATGGAAAGGGGAGATCAAAGGCCGAAGGAGCCTTAGGTCCTTCCTATCGGAGGCACTGCCTTGCTGAGGTGGGTCTCTGTGTGCCCCGGGAAGTGGGCCATGATGTGTATCCCATCTGTGTGGACTCATCTCTGGGTCTGTGTATTCCCGTCAGCAGTCTAGTAACGGGCTACTCTGTGGGGGATGGTACATATTGTTCTGTGGCAGAGTTGGAAAGTGAAGGGGCCACTTCGATAATAACCCAGAGTAGCTGTAGCTGATGTTTACTGAGCACTTACTAGATGCCAGGCACGGGCTGAGTATTTTACACCACTGTCTCATTTTATCTCCATAATCATCCCAGGGAAGTGTGGCAGACTGCATTTCTCAGCTACGTAGTTACCACAGTATTTTCCATCCCACATGCTCTTCTGACAATGAGGTACTGACACTCTTCCCATCGAGGGATGAGGTTTATGTCCCCTCTCCTTAAAACTGGGTAGACCTTTGTGACTGCCCCATCCAACAGAGGGCAGCAGAAAGGATACTATGTGACATACAAAGCTAGGCCATACAAAGGCCATGTAATTCCACCCTGCTCTCTTGGGTCACTCATTCTTGAAACCTGCTGTCACATTGTGAGGAAGTCCAGGCCACATGCAGAGGCCACGTGTAGGGTATTCCAGCTGACAGCCCAGATTTGTGAGCGAGGCTGCCTCCAAGGTGATTCCAGCCCAGCCCTTTCATCCTCATTTAATCCTCACACCAGTCCTCTGAGTTATGTATTGCTATGATCCCCATTTTACAGATAAGTAAATAAACGCTCCAAGAAGTGAAGCAATTCGCCTGAGGTTATGAAGTCTGATGTGGCAAAACTGGAATTTGACCCCAAGTAATCAGCATCTCGTGGAGGCCTGAGGGATTCAGCAGGGTCACAGAGCACGTAAGTGAGTCGAGCCACTCCAGAGCACCTAGAATTAGGTAGTGGTGGGCTGCATTTTCTTCCCTGGGTGACTGAAGGTAGAGAGCTGGAAATAGGAGGAAGATCTGTGTCTGCCTCCCCACCCTCCCCACTACAAGATCCCTAAAGGCAGAGACCAGGTGTCTCCCTGTTCGTGGCCGTGCCCCTAGCATGCAATCGGTGCCCAATACATATCTGTTGACGGATGGACTTGCTCTGACTTGAACCAAGTTGCTTCCTACTCTGGGATTCAGCTTCCCCTTCTGTAAACGAGTGAGGGAGGAGAGTGTAGATGGACTCTAAATTACCCACCAGGTTCCCTGAGGGCAGTGGGTAAGTGAGATCGTGTCCAGAGATGGGGGATGGGCAGCCTGACCTTCCTCCCCATTTCTGGTGCCGGGATCCAGCCTTCTGGCTTTAGTGAGGAAGTTGGGGCTCCAGAAATTGCACTTCCACGAGATGCCCCGCAGGTGGCAGCAGAGGCTGACATGGCAGGGGCTGTGGCACATGTGGTTTGAATTTGTCTTTTTACTTACGGGCTTTTCCCCTTTCTTCTCCTCTGCCCTGCCCCTCCCCTTTTTTCCAAGAAGATACAGCTGGACCTTCCAGACTGGGAAGCAGTTTCCTAACAGGGAAGATGGCCGGAAGCATGAGAGGGGGGTAGGGGGTAGGTGCATAGACAGACCCCAACAGATGTGCAAAACATCTCCTGACAAGCTAGTAAGCTCTGAATATATACTCATCTCCAGGGCCCAAGAGGCTGGGACTATCACCTCCATTTTATAGGCAGAGAAACCAAACCCAGATCTTCTGGATCCCACAACAGTCTGAGGGGGCAAGTTGCCCTACCTTTGTGGGGGAAGAAGGGCTCTCCTGGGAATCTGATGAAGCCTTAGGGTAGGATTTGCTAAACCAGGAAACCCTAGCTCCCTGGAAATGTACCACCCAACCCTGCACATACTTCTGCCCACAAAATAGTGCTCTGGCCCGTGGTCCCAGCCCTGGCTCAGAACTTGTGGAAAAGGTCAGCTTCCAGAGCCCTCCGCTCCCAACACTAAGTTATTTCATTCAAAATGTTTAAACGTTTGCTCAGCATAGAACACTGCACAGGGAATCAGGCCCATGTGGTCTGGGACCCGTACCACCACCTTCTGGTTGTTACAAACATCCCTTCCCTTCGGCCTCAGTTTCCTCACTTAAAAAATGAGGGTGAACACCTACTGCACAGTAGGTGCTCTGCAAAAGAGGGGCTCCCTTCCCAGCCTCCACCCAGTTCTCCAGCCTTCAGGGAGGCTAGGGTGAGGGATCGTGGGAACGGAAGTTATCCAGGGTCTGTTTCCAGCTTCTCCTGTTCCCTCCTCCCACACTCAGACCCAGGCACAAGTTGGGGGGGAGGGGGAGGTACATTTGTGTGTGTCCTCAGGGTGGGATGGGGTGTCCTGCTTCTAGAGCGAAAGATGACTCACTGGGCTATGGGCCAGGCACCCTGGGAAAGGCCAGACCAGCCTCAGGCCAGAGCCCCAGGGAGCTGAGAGGCAGTGAGGAGTGGGGCAGGGCCTGACTGAGCTGTAGATATAATCCTGCGGGCTCCCAAAGCCCCCCGCAGCCAAAAGAGGCCATCTCTCCCACTTACCGGGGTGCCAGAAATTCTATTCAGACCAAAGGCCCAGGGAAGCTTGAGGTGTTATTAGTTCCTACTAACCTACTAATCTAACCTCTGTTGTAGGCGTGGATGCTGCCGGAACAAGGCAGAGGTGTTCCTTCCCCTTTGGAGCTCACAGACTTCAGTATCTGTGCCTAGAACAGAAACCGGCCCATAGCAGCAGCTCAGTACATATTTGTGAATTAGTGGATGGTTGAAAGCAGGTAATGAATGCAAACATTCATCAGTGTAATGAATGCAAACAGCAAGTTCAGAATGTCCTGTTCAATCCTCCCTTGAAGGAAGGTGCCAGAAAAGAGATATTCCTCCCCATGTTACATATGGGCACTGAGGCCCTGAGAGGAAAGCGTCTTGGGACCAGCACCCAGGGCAGCAGGCAGTCAGCTGAGACTAACGAGGCCCTTGGGGCTCTTGCACTGTAGCTTACCCAAAGGGGTCCAACCAGCTAGGAAGCATTGTGACGCCCACCTTCCCTGCCCCTACCCTATTCCAGGACCCAGGGAACACTCCCAGGAAGGAAGCAAGTTCCATCCATCAGTCAGTCGCTCTGGCCCTGGAGTGAGCCCTGGTGATCCTGGCCCAACCCAGAGCCCAGGGAAGCCCCTGCCATTACACCAGACAAGCCTAGGTTGGTGGAGATATCTAGTGACAGCGACCATGCCCTGCTCGGTGATCCCTCCACCCCAGCGTCCAGGGGGCTGTCACCGGGCCGGGGCCATGCCGGGGGAAGTGGTATCTGCTTTGGGCCGGTCAGAGGCAGCCTCATCTTCTAAGCTTTACTGCACTGTCAGCAACTAGTGACCAGCCCATATGCCCGGGCAGCCACAGTCACGCGCGCATGCGTGCGTGTGTGCGTGTGTGTGTGTTGCACAACAAGATTCACAGCTGAAGGTCAGCCTGAGCAGGTCTAGGCTCTACTCTCCAAGGCCCCAGGACCAGGGCCGCCACTTCCAGGAAGCTGTCCTGATAACCCAGACCTGCCGATTCCCCTCCTTCTCTGAGCACAGTGAGGAGTCATAACTTGCTCAGGTTCTCAAGACTAAGAGGTGGTGGGGCTGGTATCAAATCCTCTCTCTGCCACTGACCTGAGGACAGGAAGAGAGCGATGCCATACAAATAGGAGTTCACCTTTCTTGAGGGGTTCCCATGTGCTGTATACAGGTATTTATTTGAACTTCGAGGTAAGCTTTCTGGCCCTATTATTACCCTGCTTTACACAAGAGGACGATTGACACAGGGAAGTTAAGAGTCTGGCTCAAGGTCTCACAGCAGACAGGATTGGTGCCCCCAGGGGGTGGAGCAGTCAGGATATCCACATCTATTCCACCACAGTGAGAAAGATGGGGCACCTTCCAGCCCAAACGAGTGTCCCAGACAGCAGCCCAAGCCCCCAGCCCAAGCGGGACGCTCACACCAGTGGGAACTGGCCACAGGGCCAAGTGAATCTGCACTTATGGAGCTAGAACGCCATGGCACAATATTCAGTGTAATAATAAATGAAAGAAGAAACATACATATTGCACCATCTCAACATCATGAAATGTACACGTGTGTATGTATATGCAAGGAGAAAAGGCTAGAAGCAAAACACCATACATCAGAATTTAACAGCTGGCGGGGTCCCTGGAAAAAGGAGAGACCACCCTGTACCGAAGGCTACCCAAACCTGCAGGAAGACCACATCTGTGCCTCAGTTTCTTAATCTATGTAATAGAAAATTAAAGGGCTTACTTAGCACAGTGCCCGGAACAAAGAGCTCTCAATAAATATTGGCTGTTACCAATAACCAGAGAAACTTAGAAGGCTAGTCATGTCACAGGTCAACTGGACCAACCCCCTCCCAGGCAAGCATCCCCTTGCTTGCATACCCCCAGGGCCAACGAGCTCACCCCCTCCAATGGTACCATGGTAGCACCTTCTACTAGGGGCCGGTCTACTTGGGAAAGGCCAAGCTGGGCTGGGCCCCTCAGTCCCTGGATGGCCTTTAGCATTGGATGGTGGTGATGTCAGGTAGGCTCTTCCATCTCCCATTCTAAAGCCTCTGGTCTGAGACCCTTCTATGGAGTGATTCTCCAGGGGCAAAGTTCGGAGAGGCTTTCTGGGTGGGTCTCTTGCCCCCGTCCAAGTGACCACCTCCGACCTTCCGCTGCCTCTCAGATAACAGTAGTACTTGCAGGCAGCATTGTGCCTGTTCCATTTTCTCCTTTGGAAAACACATGAGAAACCAGTCGGGTCTGACCTCCTCCCTACTCCACCTCCAACCCCTCCAGTCCCCCAGGGGCAGGAGGCCCTCTCTGCCTCCTCCCTGGACAACAGCCTGGTGGAGAGCCCTGAGAGGAGGGGCCCTGTGAGCTGGCTGTTGCCATGGTAATGGCAGCCCTGGAATTTGACCACTGGGGCCCAGGAGTGGGGGTGGGGAGTTAATGCAGGCCATGCTGGGGGCAGGGAGGAAGGTCCAGAAGCCCAGGAAAGCCAAGAAGAGCAGAGGCAGGGCAGGGGTCAGGGTGCCGTCCATGGCCTCAGTTTCCCCATCTGTGAAGGGGGAAGAGGCATGGACCTCAAGTTCGCTTTCCAGCTCTAATCCAAACTGGAACCTGGGTGAGGGCTAGGGGTAGGAGAAGCAACCAGAGCAAGGGCAGTAGCCCCCTTTGATAACTAGGGACCTCGGAGGACAGGGACTCGCCCCCAGTTGGCACAGCAAGTCCAGGGCAGTATCAGGACTGGATCCTGGGTGGCGGGGTGTCTCTCCACTCTGGCTCCCCTGTTTCTCCACTGGATAAGACAAGAAGGCCTGCCTCATGATGGGGGGAAGAGGATCTCCAAGAATGGCTTTGGTTGGGCGGGCCCACACTCCTGAGACAACGGACAACGTGCCTGCCTTCCCAGCAACCCCCAGTATTCCTGGATCCAGAGGGCTAGCAGAGGGCCTGCCCCCTCCTCCCCCGCCCCCCCCATGCACTGCCAGGCAGCTGTATTTTTAAACGGCTGCCCACCCCTCTTCACCTTCCCCTGTGCTGTACTCTGGGAACACAGAGAACCCTGCTGCCAGCCTCCCCCACCCTCCACTTTGGTCAAGCCTGAGTGGGCAGTAGATCCATGACTATTCTCTGTGCCCCCCACTTTCAGGACAGCCCCCTCCTCCCTCACAGTCATCCTTGGGATCAGGGTGATCTCCAGGGCCCCTTCAACTATGACACCCTAGGCCCACAGAAGGAATGGGAGTCGTTCAAAGCCCACAGCACAGAGGATTTGGGAATGCTACACCACCAGCCTGTGCCCCGTCTTCCACTGCCTGTCAGGTTATACTGCTGCCGCCCCACGCCCTTCCTCACCCCTCTGCCATTGCCCCTCAACAGCCACAGCCCGGCTCCTCCAGCTGCCCTCACACCCAACCCAAAGATATTCCCATCCTGACCAAGTTGCTTCTCAGCTTAAAATACCAGCCAGCTGGGGGAAAAAAAAAGAACTGGAGCTATAACCCACACTACGCACCCAGATAAATTCCAAATGGATCAAAGATTTCACTGTAAAACAAAACAAGAAAACACAAAACACCAGAAGAAAACATGAGGAAATTGCTTTATAATCTTGGACGGGGAAAGGTCTTTCTCAGTATGACTCTAAATCCAGAAGCCATAAAATAAAAGCTTGATAAATTAGACCGCATTAAAATGAAACCTTCTGCATGGCAAAAATACACTATAAATAAAGTCAAAAGTCAAGCGACAAGTCAGGAAAAAATATCTGCAACTCATAACCCAGACAAAGGACTAACCTCCCTAATATTTTAAAGGTTCCTAGAAATTGATAAAACAAAAGCCCAACAGACAAACAAGCAAAGGATATGAACTGTTCATAGAAAAGGGAACATGTGGGAACTCGTGGGCATGTGGGAAGACGCTCAGCCTTACTCGTGACAAGATAAATGAAAATTGCAACACACTGGTACACCATTTGCCACCTATCAGATCGGGAAAATACCCAAAAGTCTGACTTGGTGAGGCTGTGGGAACCAGGCGTCTTACTCTCGTGATGGACTCCTGTGTGTGTGCGGTATCCATCAAAATTAGAGTCACATATACCGTACCTTCTGTCCCAGCAGTTCCACTCCTAAGAAGGTGCGCTCAACAAACCCCATACAAATGACTTATGAACAACCTGTTCACTGCAGCACTATTTGTAACAGACAAAGACGGAAAATAGCCAAAATACCCTTTACCGTGTGGTTAAATACAGTTTGGTAATCTGTGTAAAGGGACACCTTGCAGTATTAAGAAAGAATACACAAGCTCACAGAACGCTTTTAAGGCAAAATCTACAAGTGATGCTAAGTGTGCCGCCGTCTGTGAGGAAAGTGGGAGAAAGACGGTGCAGTTACTGGGATTTGCTCATAGAAGGGTTCGCACGCACGCACTAACACCCAGGTGTCCTGGCGTGGGGCAGGCTGGGTCCTAGGCGGCTGGCGAGAGGGAGACTTTTTACCTTTTTTGATTTTTCTTAAACCACGTGAATATATTACCTATTCACATTTTTAAATGTACAGACTGAATTGTTTAAAACGTCCCCTCACAAGCTGGCCCCTGCTGCCTGCTCCGGGCTCGTGTCTCAGCTTTGAACAGCCTTTGCAGCCCTCATTTTCCTTCTCAGCCTTCGAAGGCTTAGCATCAGCCTCCTCCTCAGGAGCCATTCCTGCTGTGTGCTCCTTGCCGAGGGGGCACTTTCCGGGCTCCCCCAGCCTCTGAGCACGTCTGTCCCGGTCCTGATCACTCCAGCTGACTCTGCCTGTGTTCCCAGCCTACAGAACAGGACCGGGGCTCCCAGTGAATGCAGACGGAATGGAAGCCCAAGGGGGCTCCCAGTGAATGCAGACGGAATGGAAGAATGGGGTGGGGAGCTGCCCTGGGACACTGAGTTTGGAGGCTTTGTTTTCTACCTGGTGTCCTGGGCAATTGCAGTCTCACCTGTAATGCCCCTCCAGGACACTCTCCCTGCTCACCTTGCAGTTAGAGAGGGGCTTGGCTCTCCATCCCCTTCTGCAGAAAACTGTCCAATTCCTCCTTCGCAGGCTATGTCTCCACCCACCCTCCTTAGGTCCTGGCAATCCTGCCTCTTTCTGGGCCACAGATACGGTCTGTAAAGTGAGACTGGCAACGGGCAACTTTACAGCAGGGTGGGGATTTCTGGTAGTGGGAATCCAGCAGAGCCCCAAGCCCACAGAGTCCCACCCCACTTCTGCACAGCCCCGTGGTTCCTTTCCTACGGGCAGTTGCCTGGCGGGGGTGGGGGAGGATTTGGAGCCTTCCTCAAGGAACTCAGCATATACCCCCACCCCTCAAAGATGATTCTAGGCTATTCTTGGTGACCCCATCTGCTTCTCTCCATCCTTGGGAACCCTCCTCAGCCAGGCCAGGCCACTACCCTCCCTCCCTTCCCTTCCAACTTGCTTTATGATTTCCCACTGATCCCCAGTGGCCAGTGGTCTAGCCCAGCCACCACAGGCATTACCACATTTCACAAAAACCTACAATAGGTGCCTCCATCATCATCATTCCCATTTTACAGGTGCATAAACTGAGCCACAGAGGGGATTAAATACTTGCTCATGGTCACACAGCTAAGAGGAAGAGCAGGATCTGAGCCTAAGCCATCTGGCTCCAGTCTGTTACAATCATTACACCAGCACAGTTGGATGCAGGACCAAGCGCAAGCACTCAGGTTGACCCTTAACACCCTGGGGGACCTGGCCTTTGCTGACCGCACCCATATCACACCTGACCACAGCAGTTCCTTAACCCATCAATCATACTTACACCCTAGGCCTCCGCATGTGCTGGTCTCTCTGCCACGTGCTCCCTCCCGTCCTTATGCTTGGCCATTTCCTACTCATCCTATGTTTTTGGCGGCCAAAGAAGTGGGAGCCTCAGCTGAAGGGTCGGCCAGGTAGGCTATGCCTCAGGTAGGCAAAGACTGGGTCCTGAAGAGCCTTGGACCTTCCAGGCTCAGAGCCTCGGCTTTCTCCTGCCAACACCTGTTCACATGTCCTATTACCCCTCTAGACTCTGGGGAAGTCTTCCTGATTCTAACCAAAACTGCCTCAACCTAGAGGAGCCGGGGGATTCCTGGGCCTCGAGAGAATGCGCCTCCACCCGTCCCAATCAATGATCAAGCGGGGCCAGAGTGCGCACCCTAGGAGCAGGCTGGCTGCCAGCTCCTCCCTCCCTCAGGAGCTCTCTATCTTCCCAGGCAGCAGCAGTGGGCAACAGGGTCTTCCCACCATGCCAACAGGTGGTCCTCCGTCTCAAGTGGGGCACAACCCAGCTCTACAGGCCCCTGGTGGGGGGCACTGCCTGCTCACAGGAGCCCCAGGGTAGATGCTCCAGCAGCCTGGCTCCCTCTGGAGACCTGGCCCCCATCAGGGTTTGTCTGTCCTCAGGGAGCCTGGCTGGGCTGAACTGAGCCTGCCAAGAAACTGAAGGGAGGGTCTAGTCCTGCGCTAAACCTCTCCAGCGGGGCCCCTCTACCCCAAACAGGGATTCTCTGCCGAGTCCTGGGAGCTCCACGGAAGTACACGGGGAAATGTGGTCAAGGGGGCAGATACACCCCCACCTTTACTTAAGTCAACAAGGTTCCAAGTTGACCTATTTTATAGTTCTGGGTCAAGACTCCTCTAGAAAAAAGGGTCGCACTATTTTTAAAAGCTTGGAAATTGCTGCCAGGGATCAAATCCAGACTTTCAGGGCTGGCCTCCCAGACTCCCCACAACCCACCGACTTCTCCAGAACCAGGCTTTCATGGTGCTCCAGCCACACCAGGGCTTTTCCATCAGGCCTCTGCTTGAAGGGCCTGGCCCCGCTTCTGTCTGCCAAGGTCCTACTAGGCCTTCCAGGCTCCAGCTGCTCGCCCCCGTCCCTCCTGAGCCTCCCTCCCGTTCCTTGGCCTCCCTTTTTCCTGCTCCTCAGTCCTCAGACGGGGCTCCCCGGGGCTGGAACTCTGCTGTTAGTCCTACAGCCCACATGCTAGCCCTGTACATACAGGCCTCCGTGGATAGCAGTAGAATTGATTTTTAAAAGTTACCCTGGACTCTCCAAACCCATTACGGAGGCTAATTCCAGAGTTAATTACCCAGGGCTAATTAGAGAAAAGCTGGGCGCTGCTGTGTAGTCAGCTCAGTTATTCCACCAGTGACAGTGAGCACCCTGGCCCTCACTCAGCTCGCTGGGCTTTCCCCTGGGGATGAGGCCCTGTTCCAAGCAGAACCCCATTCACCGGGTTCTGGCCCCCACTGCCCAGCCCAGCCCCATGATGGGCAGCCCGGGGTTTCAGTGCAGGAACGGCTGCTCCGTCCCCCTCTCCCCAGGTGGATCATGCCTATTTACATTACTTGTTGACATCTGGCTGCCTCTATCTATTCCAACTTCATTATCATCACAGGTTGCTCCAGGGAAGGGATGAGGGGTTCTCAGGCTGGGTCCTCACTTCCGATATCTGCACACATGTCTTCACAGGTATAAATCTGTTGGGATTGAAAAGGAGCATGTGTGTGTTCACCTAGCTGTGTCGTGTGCCTCCGGCTTTGCCCATGTTGGCATGGGTGGGGGTCCACAGTCAGCTTACCCCACAGCGTAGGCACTGCTGGTTTCAGTGTGTACCCCCTCCAGACTACGGACTCCCTTCAGCTTCTCCGGCCCTAGCTCAGGGCCCAACACTGGGGATTTCTTCCCCAGCAGACGTGGCCCAGGTCTGGACACACAGAAGGTGGCCCGATGACTGAGGGGAGAGGGTCACAGCGCTGCCTGAGGCCCAAGAGTCAAACTCCTGGGACAGGGCTCAGGGCTAGGGGCCCAGTGGGAGACAGGGCAGGAGGCCGGGGGTGGGGGAGGCGGCCTGGGCTGGCTGCGGGTCTGGGCCTCTCTGGGCTCTTTGTCCAAATATGGAAGGTTTTTTTGTCTCCATTTGAGTCACGCCGGCCTAGGCCCAAGAGATCTGCTTTCCAGATACTGCAGGCAGGCAGGGCTGTGCCAAGCACTGGCTGGCCTGCCCCCACCCACCTCTCCTTCCTCTGCCTGTTGCTCATCTCAGCACCCCTCCAACCTCTTGGGCCAGAGTTTTCTCTACCAACAGGGAGCCCAGCACCCATCTCCACTGCTCTCCAGCACCGAAAGAAAAGGCCCTGGACCCATGACAGGAGGAGGAAACACTCATTCCCTTTGCCTGCCCATCACCTCCTCTCACTCCCCAAGGACCCTTCATATTCAAATGAGCCGTTCAACTAATATTCACTGAGCAACTGCTATGTGCTAGTTCCTGGGGCTAGGACTGTGAACTGCGAATCCAGTGGACTCCCCATGTCCAATGCAGAATCCACTCTCTCCTCCCTTGTGCCCACCCTCGGGATGGCACCTCCCCACACTAAGCAGTCCTGAAAGCCAGGAGCATGGGTAATGTGCAAGGATGCTGACACCAGACTGTCTGGGTTTGAACTTGAACTTGCCACTTGGTTAGCTTTCCTAACCTGGGCAAACTGTTTCCCCATGCTGTGCTTCGGTTCCTCATCTGTGACATAGGAAGGTCAGCACCTCCCCACAGGGTGGTGTGAGGATCCAATGAGTGAATACACGGAAAAATTGCTCAGACCAGGGCCTGGCACACAGGAAAAGCTTTGCCACCAGTACTGTGACTTTCCACCTCCTAATGGTACCATATTCAGTCAGGTATTAAACCTCTTAAGACTTTCCATCACCTTCCTCCCTGATCTCTCTGCTTCAGGCAAGTTTCACTCCTGCAGCCTTGGAGTGGGGCCAGCCTAGGTTCCAATACCACCTCTTTCCTTCCGAGGTCTGTGATCCAAGCGAGGCACCCTCTCTGCGCCTCAGTGTCTAGTTCCCACCCCCACGTCCAATTGGTACTGGCTTGAGACAGTACCCTTTGCCCATCTGCCAGCTCCTACCTGCCTGGGTGCTCAGGGCAGAGCCCACACAAGGCTGGGCATGGTGGTAGGAAGACCTCAGAGTAGCCCGAGAATTCCCCAAGGGCAGGCCCATCTCTCCTTCTCCTGCCTTCCCTATACCTTCCACATTATTTATTTAATAATGTGTTTTGATGTCCCACTGTGTGCCAGGAACCCGAGGCAACAGGAGGGGCTGGAATGGATGGGGCCACATGACCAGAACCAAGCATTAGGTCACCAGGTGAACTGGAGCCCCACCCACAATGCCACAGCCCAGAGCCTTTTAGATCTGTCCACCCTCAAGCAGAGTGGTTGCAATAGCTGTGAGTCCTGGGGCGGGGGAGGGTTTCTGACACCTGGGCTGGGATGCTGAGGGACACTGCCCTATACAGAGCCCTCTTGCGAAGACCTAGTCCTGGCCAGGTGGCTCTGTCTGGCTCTGTCAGAGGCGGGGAGATACAGGAGGTCAGAGGAGACAAGAGACAGACAGAAGGAGCGAGAGCGAGGGAGGAGGGCAGGGAGTAGAACAGAGCAGAGAAGCGAGAAGAAAGCAAGGAGCCTCCGGTGAGGGAAAGGCCTGGTGTGAGTGAATAGAAGAAAGAAGTGGAAGAGGAGAAGGCGGCCCTCACAGCCCAGGCACTGGGTCCAGGTGAAGAGGTGGGGCCGGCTTGGATAAGCGGCTGGCCCCACCCTCCTCCTCCTCCAGCCTTGGGGCCAGACCCGGGGCTATTTTTAGCGGGAACTGAATTTAGCTGTTCCCTCGGAAATTCCTCACCCTCCCCAGGCTACGCCCCCGCTGGCCTTGGGGAGAAGCCTGGACGTTCTCTGGTCCAGGAGGGCGGGGAGGAGGGCCCAGGAGCAGCAGGCACTAGAAGAGGACGCAGGCATCTGATGAGGAAACTGAGGCTCAGATCAGGCCCCAAATACGAGTTACTCGTCTCCCTACAGCCCCTGCCCTATTTTCTCGGAAGGCCTCCGGGGCTGCAGGGACACAGATTAGCACTTGTCTCGGGGTCTAAGGTACAAATATCACGAGGATACTTTGTCTTGAAATACAGGACCCACTGCTATCGAGACTGCCTGCCCACCAACCAGTCATTCCACGCCAGCTCCTGCGTGAGAGCCTGTGTAGTCCACAGCGCTCCTGGGCTCTGCCACATCCGGGTTTCTCACTTCACAGACGGGGAGACTGAAGCCAAGCAACTTGTCTTGGGTCATAGCCCGTGTGGACGAAAAAGGGGTTCTACGGAAAGTAACCTCACAGGGTGACCTGATCAGAAATTCCAAACCGGGCAGGCAGGTAGTCGTGCCCCAGGTCTATAGCTTTTTTAGTGAAAGGTTTTTAAGCCAGCCCTGTCCATTGCTCTTATGCATCTACTAGGTTAACACACCTTTGAAATGCCAGAAGTAACACCCCTGGAAGGCGGAACACCCTCAAGAGGGCACATAATCTTTAACTATCCTATAATCCAATCCCTCCTTCGTTTCAAATGCAAAGGCAAAACTGTCATTCTTCGGAGCATTTTCCATCTTGCTCTCCCGCATATGTCCTGAGTTTGGCTCAAGAAAAACGCTTAGAAAAATTCTCTCCAGGTTTGGATGCTTCTTACAGCGACATCAGAATGGCATGCTGATGTCTGTCCCTGATATGCTCCCCACCCTGGCTGCTCCCAGAAGGGCTGGACTTGGGTGGGGGGCTGGCCTGGACCTCTGCTGTTCTCTTGTGACCCTGTGGAGATGCAGGTGCTTCCACGGGAGCGGAAGGGACTGAAGTTAGGCCAGAAGCATATAGGGCACAGAGGCAGGGACCTGAGCCGGCTCAGAGCCCCCTCATCCTTCCAGAGATGCAGGGGGATGCCTCAGAGGACCCTGCATCTTGTCCCTAACTCTAATAAGGTGGGGGGGCCCACACCCCTCCCCCAGCGTCTGATAGGGCCCCTCAGCCTAACTTTAAACCATCGGATTTTACTTCCAAATGATCTCCCTCGGAAGTCCTTTTCTCTCCATCCCCACAACCCCCACGTCCCCTCTTCCCCTCAGCTCAGGATTCTCACCTCTCTGCTCCCGTCAGTCCAATCACCACCTACAACCAGAAGGCCCTTTCCAATGTGCCCATTTGGCATTGCTCCTCCTAAGCTCCTAACCTTCCATGGCTCCCCAGTGCCCACAGGACAAGCCCAGGCCATTTAACTCGGCTCCCGAGGCCTTCAGCTTGGCTCCTGCACACACAGCCTCTCCCTGCGTGCTCTGGTTAGAGACCTTCCCGCTCTCTTGACATCAGACATCTATTGAGGCTTCTCTTTCCTGCCTGGCTCAGCCGAATTCCCTAAATGCCAAGTGACCCACATCACCTCCCCTCTCAGGAACTCCCTGTAGATCCGCAGTCCAAACGTGGGGCCGGAGCAGCGGCGGGGGGCTAGGGGCGGACTGCTGGGCTTGGTCTGCGACTGCGTGGTCTTGGGCAAGACCCCTGTGCTCACTGAGCCTCAGGCGCCTCTCCAAATAAAGCAGGGTGAGGGGTGGTTGGAGGACGCAGCCTGTTTAGAAGGGTCTGTCAGTGTGGACTATTCCGGCACTCGAGGCCCCGGCCCTCTTCTTCCTCTTGCCTCCTGGCCTGCCAACCAGTGGGACGACTCCTCACAGGCCCCACCTCAGAGGACAGTGAGGAACCAGGAGCTAGACCTCAGTGACAGAGGCAGCCAGGAGGGATGGAGTCAGGAGGATTTTGGGGGGAGGTGGGTCCCTTCCCGCGGTTCCGCCCCTTCCCTTCCACATCTGCTCCTTAACCTCCAGTGCCCCGTCCTGGGAAAGGACTGGATGTTTGTCCAAGGGGGTTAGGGGGAGGGGTCTCAGCAGTCCCAGGAGGCCAGACTATGGGGCTGGCTGGCAGCCAGGACCCTGGGCTTCTCTCCCTCCTGCTCCACGCTGCTAGGGAGCAGGGCCTGCTCACCCTCTGGGAACCAATAAACAGGAAACAGATACCAACCTGGCGCTTGCTCCCTCAGCCTGGCCCCCTCTTCACACTCCCCCTACTGCCTTCCCACTGGCCCAAGACCTGCCCCGCCTCTCCTCTGCCACAGAACCTCAGAATTAAGAAGTTTTGTCTCAAATATACACACACAGTCGTGCAAAGAGGTATGACTCCTGGGAAAAAACTCAGACTCCATCTTGAAACCACGAGATTCTGCACTCTGAACCTCAAAAGCATACACTTTAAAGTGGCCCCATTTCTGAGACCTCCTAGACCTGGGGTCATGGAATGAAGCCTCCACAAGCATTAACTCTTTGGCCCTCACAGTAACTCCTCAATGTCCTCATGTTACAGAACGGGAAACTGAGGCTCAGAGCTGACGTGCAATGACTTGTTAGATGTCACTGAGCGACTGAGAGAGAGTCACATCTGAGAAGTTAACCCCTATCAGTCTGACCCCAAAGCCCGCCCGGCACACCTCAGACTCCCTGCCTTGGAGACTGACCCCTGCTTCTAGGCTGGTGCCACAGCCTCAGGGACTCTGGCCCAGAGAGGCTTCCGCTCTGCTGCACCTCCCAGGTTGGGGCTGGTCGTAATAAAAGGAGAGGGAAACTGGAGAGAGGGGCAAGGACAGCGGATGCTTACCTGCTGTCCACCCCAAGGCCCAGGATGCTGGGCCGCGAAGCCTACCCAGGTATAGCCAGGACCCCACCTGCCCCCCTGTCCAGAGCTTTGTCCTCTGCTTCAAGGTTGGAAACAGCATCTTAGAGTCAATGTCTCTCCAGAATCTTAGAATCCTAACATCGTAGCATCTCGTCATCAAGGGAGGAACTAACATCTTGAGCACTTACTCTGTGCCAAGGTCTCTTGGCATCATTTCATTTAATCTTAACAATAATCCTCGGTGGAGTGAGAGGATAATGCACCCATTTTATGGACTCAGGGGAGTCTATAAACTCTTGCCCTGGATCCTGAAGCCAGCCTGGGGGAGAAGGACCTGGGCCGTGCTCCTCACCCTCCACGTGGCATCTCCTGGGCAAGAAGGGACCCGACAGTTTCTCTGGTCCGACAGCACTAGGGTCATCCATCCTAGATAACCCCCATGGCTACGTGGAGAGGGGCCGTGGACCAACCTCTGGGGACTCAGATACCCTGACTCCTGGCACGGGGGGCAGGGGTCTCCTCTCCATCTACCCCTGAGGTCCATCTGGGACAGCCAGCAGAGACTACTCCTGCCCCCTCCCTAGACCCCCACCTTCTCTCCTGCCAACTGCCCTTCTTGGGAGCTGATTCATCCCAATTTTTAGTCAGCAAACCCCGGGCCAGCCACCCCTAGAAAACAAGCCTGTCCACCAGGGACCCACTGGGTCCTCTGTCGTTCTCCTGCCAGGCCAGGGCTCAGCCACCATCTGGACCCCACCAACCTCAGGGGGCTTGGACCCTTGCTGCAAGCTCCTGGCAAACAAGGATCTCATGTCCAGGCTTTCCCTGTGTGTCCCCACTGCCCAACAAAGGGCTCAACAATTGACAGTTGAAGGAATGATGAATGACCAACGAACATGGAAAGAAATGAATGCAGGATAAATGCAGTGGGCTTCAATTCACAGGCTTGGCTCCTCTGCCCACCTGAGGTCGGCAGAATAATAGCCTCCAACGGTGTGCGTCCTAATCCCCAGATCCTGTGAATGTTACCTTACATGACAAACGGGGCTTTGCAGGTGTGAGTAAGGATTTTGAGATGGGAAGATTATCCTGGATGATCCAACTGGGCCCAAAGTAACTGCGAGGAACCTCACAAGAGGGAGGCAGGAGGTTTGGTTCAGGGTGAGAGAGAGATTTGAAGATGCTAAGCTGCTGGCTTTAAAGGTGGAGGAAAGGACATGAACCAAGTGCCAGCAGCCACCAGAAGTCAGAAAAAGCAAGGAAACTGGTTTTCCCCTTAAGCTTCCAAAAGGAATTCAGTCCTGCTAACACCTTAAACTTTGGCTGGTGAAACCCATTTCTGACCTCCAGAACTGTAAGATAACATTTGTATTGTTTTAAGTCACTAAACGTGTAGTAATTTGCTATGGTAGCAGTAGGACACTAATACACCACCCATCTGCCAGACTACACCTTGGAATCAGGCTCATGTCCCTCCTGCCTCAGGTACGTCTGTAGACGCTCCCCTCACTCTCCCTGCTCAGGGAGTCCAGAGCCCTGTGACTTCCCCAAGCCCCAGAGGAAGTTTTAACATAGCGACAACGACAGCATCAGCACTTTAGGGGACCAGAGTGAGGCCCACAACCTGTCCCAAGTGTGGGGAGAGGCCCCGTGTGTGTGTGTGGGGGGGGGGGGGGAGGAGCTTAGAGAAACAGCTAGTGGCAGAGGCGAGCGCCTTGGGAGCCAGATAGCTCTGGGAGATTTTATCCTGATGCCCAAGCGCATGGAAATCTGTGGCTCTGAGAAGAGGAGGGACTTATTTAAGGCCACACAGCAGGAAAAGGGGAGAGGCTAAGGCTGGAACCCAGGTCTCCTGACTCTAGTGCAGACCTCCACGTGCTACACCAGGTCCTCCCTGGTTACCCCATAGCTACTGGAGGAGGGGGCCGTGGACACTCCCCTGGGGGGTCACATACCCTGGCTGGGTCCTAGGCCCCTGCACGTCACAGGCTGGATGCAGCTCACCACTGCTTAGGGCCCAGCAGCCTGGCAGCCTTCCTATGCCTCTATCCTCCCCTTGGAATGCCCCAGAGGCCTGGGGGTGGGAGTGGAGGGGAAGCGAGGGGGGAGCAACTCCCACGGGGGTGGGGAACATCAGCTTCAATAAACTCCGACTTCCCAGGGGACCCAAGGCCCCTGTTTCAGGGCCTGCCAGCAAGGCGCCAGGCTGCCTGGGCACACTTCCCAATAAGTATGCGAGCCTTTCTGGGAAACATGGGCTCCCTCTCCCCCCACCCCACCACCATCCCTGCCAACTCTGCTCAGTAGGAACTCTGTGGGGCCGACGTGTCAAGGTGGCCTGGGTGTCAGGACACCTGGGGCCAAATCCCATCCTTGAGCCATAGGGCCTTGGGCAACCTCTGCCCACTTTGGGACTGCATCTTTATATGTATACTGGGCCATGGCAATGCCGCCCAAGCTGGAGGACCAGGTGGGAGGAACAGGGCTACCTCGGGGTGGCCTGAGCTCTCTGTCCCAGGAGACATGCAAGCTGGAGCTAACGGGTGTGACAGTGCCTGCAGAGGAAACACCAATGGGATATAGCACTGTCGCCATCCTCACGGGGGGGCCCTGGGGCAGCTCCAGCCCCCTAACCTTTGAGCCAAGCCAACGTAGGTCTGCAGGGGGAGGCCAGTGCAGCCTACAGCCCCAGTGTACCCTAGGGGCTTTATCAATCACCTCCCCACCCTAAGTGGCCCCTCACATACTGCCCAGCCACAGGAGCTGCAGTAGCTATATGTTCACCTTAAATGTTAGAGTCCAGGCCCTCCAAAAGCCCTCTGGGTTGCAGCAGAAACCCGTCACCCGACCACCTCTGCCCCAGCCCAAGCCCCCACCAGCTCTTGCCCAGATCATTCCAGTGGCCTCCTGACTGGCCTCCATGCTTCCACCTTGGACCTCTGCAATCTATGCTCACAGAGCATAGATTGAAAGCCTATGTCAGCTCAGGTCACTGCTCTGTTCAGAACCTCCCAACAGTGCCTGTCTCATCTTACCTCAAGTAAATGCCGAAGACCTCTTATTGGCCTATGAGATCTACCTCGTCCGGCCCCAACCCATTTCTACCCTCCCTTACTTTTCTGACCTTATCTCCTACTTTGCTCCATCCATACAGTCCTCTTGACAGTTTCTCAAACACACTTGTACCTCAGGGCCTTTGCACTTGCTGTTCTCTGCCCAGAATGTCCTATCCCCAGCCCCAGACAGTTACCTGGCTTGCTCCCTCACTTCCTCCAGGCTTCTGTGCTCATCTCTCCTCCTCACGGAAGCCTTCCCAGACCTCTTGACCTAAAATAGTATCCCTTCCCTGTCATTCTCTGCTCTCTTATCTTGCTTTCTTTTGCTCCCCAGCCTCTCTGCTTGACTCATAATGTATCCATTTAGACAGGTGTCCTCGCTAGTCTGAAAGCTCCATGAGGGCAGGATTTTGTTTTGTTTGCTGCTGTATTGCCAGGCCCTAGAAGAGAGCCTGACATGTCTAGGGGCTCAGTAAATATCTGTTAAATAGATGAATGCATTGCCTTATCGAGAGTCACCAAGTCTCTGAAACAAACTCCAACTGCATACAGTCTGCCATGTTCTTTTCCCATCTCCTCGCCTCTGCTCATGATGTGCCTTCCTGCTAGAACCCCTCCCTCTCTTCAGTTTTCAAGGCCAAGTTCCAGGCAGAGCCTCCTCCAGGAAGCCTCCCCTGCAAGCCTGGGGCCAGTCCCTCAATATCCTACAGGCCCATCAGTCTGCTTCTAGATTCTAAAAGCTCTGAGTGTTTTGGCTCCCCAGGAAACCCGGCGGTGCCTCCCCCGGCTGTGGGGCAGCAAGTGTAGCCTGAGAGATCACAGATAGAAGAGAGGAAAGCAAGCAGAAGGGGCAAGTCCCTACATTGGGGTGGGGGTTGGTGACAGGATGAGCAAAAGCCTCCCAGCCTTCCAAACCCAGCTGGTCCTGGAAATGTGGGGCTGGAAAATATGTCCGACCCAACTCTGGTCTACCCTCCTACTCTTCCCTGCCTGGTGTGTGTGGGGGAACCCATTCCTGGGCCACACTCCCCCCACTAGCCCAAGGCCCTTAGGAAGGAAAGGGGGGCAGGGAATAAACAGAGGAAAGGGACAACCCTCTGCCTGTCCTCCCCCTTCCCACCCTCCTTCTGCTGGGTGAAAAGACATTTAATTATAGATATTTGGTCCTGCTCAGAATTCCAAATGTCCTAATCGCCTCCCCTCCCAGAACCAGTTTCCATGGGAAAATCATAGCAAAGAGCCAAGGAGGGAAAGGAGAACCTTCACCCCCATAGGTTCCCCGCCAAGGGGAGACAAGAGAGAAGAAAAGTGACAGGAGCAGCAGCCCAGTCTTTCCTCTGGGGAGGAGGGCCGTATCTGCTGGCGCAGGGGTGGGGGGTAAGGCCAGGGTTCTGGTGCTTGAGCCTGGCTCTGCCCTGCCTTGCTATGTGACGTCACACTCGGCATTCTCCTTTCTGAGTCTCCAGGTTCTTCCCACCCCAACCCCAGGCCCCAGTGAATTAAATAACCATCATGAAAGCGTTCAGGCTTTTAAGGGTGTACAGGTGATGCCCCATCTACCCCTCAACCCTGTCCCTCTATTCAGATAGCAGGCCAATCCCCCGAGAAACAGAGACCCCTTGGGCCCCTTCACCTCTAAGACGCTGATGTTCGAGCATTCACTGGGACTCTTAACAGTCTGCAATTCTAAGAATTCAGCACTGTAAGATTCCCACAGCTTTCACATTTGAAAAATGAATCATTCAGAGTGTCTGGCATATAGAAAGCACTTAATAAATGTTAGCCACGGTTACTGCTATTCCAACATGCTCAAGTTCTGTGAGTCCATCCATCTGATTCTGAGACACGAGTCACTTCCTGTTTCTGGGCAACGGTTGTCACATCTGTCAAATGGGTGTCAGGTAGCTGAGGGCAACAGGCTGAAGCACAAGCCTGTACTTTAAGGCCAGGGTGGGGGAAGCCCTGGAGTGAAGTCGCTGATCAGCCAGGCTATTGTGGGCCTAAGTGGAAATGCCAAGGGGCGTGGGAGGGGCAGAGCAGGGAGGCTCTCACAGCTTTGCCTCCTGCCCCCAGCACAGACCCAAGCAGGTATCCACAGAATAAAGCCACTAGTAGTTAGCCTTCATTCCCCGACTCTTAGTTCCTTACAGCTGCTGCACAGACTGCCTTTCTCTTCCTTCCAGCAACATCCCAACTCCTCCTGTTTTCCTTGACCACCCTGCAGGCTGAGTCCTTCCTGTAAAGCCTTAAAAACCAGGCAATCTAACCTCCCACTGTACAGATGGTAAAACTGAGGCTCAAGATGACTCTGTCCACATCTCAGAGTGCGTCAGAAGCTGAGCCAGGCCTGCTATCCAGGCCTCCTGCTCCCAACAAAGGGGATAACACCATGCGGAAGGCAAATATGGACTTGGCTGGCAGAGACCTGACTGAGGGACTCCTCACAGCCCGGGGTCCGGGCGGGGGTCCCTTCTGCCCTCAGAGCTGCTCCTGGCTGGGTTCACACTGGTTTCTGCCCCATCAGCAAAGTGTGACTCCCTCTCCTTTTCCCGTCTTATTCTGGAGCCCACACCACGCCATCTCCACCCACAGTCCAAGGAGCGTGACTGGAGCCCCAGCCTGAAACAAGGGAACATTGTCTTCTCCATGGAGGCCAACAGGAGGGGGTAGACAGCTGCTCCCCATATTCCCGGAGCCAGAAAGAAGGGGACAGCAGGAGGGATTCAGGCTAGCAGATGGGAGAACTTCCAGGCTTTATGGGGGCTGGGGAATCTCTTGAGCCCATTCAAGTCCACCACTGATACCTAGCCAGGGAGTGCCCGGCCCTGTTCTCAGAAACCAGTAGGGGGCAGGGAGGAGGGGCCAGGCTAGTCACTAGAAGCAGCTGAGGCAGTAGAGCCTGTTTTTTTCCCCTCTCCTGCCCCCAGAGAGGGAGTGATTACACCAGCCAGTTACTGTGCAAGAGCCTTCTAGGCAGAGATCATTGCTCCCATTTTACAGAAGGGGAAAGGGAAGGCATAGAGCAGGGCTGTGACTGATCCTAGGCCACACAAGGATCTGCAGCTGAGCCTCTAACTCTACTCAGGTATCACAGACTCAAGAGTTCTCTCACCTAAGGGGGAAGAGGGGACAACAAGCTGGGTCTGGAAAGGTGGGAGGACTGATGTGGGCAAAGGCTTGGATGCCGGAGAGAGCGTCCGTTGAGGGCAGGGAGAAGCCTGTGTTATGGGCAGACATGTCCCACCTCATAGCCCCCTGGGGTCTTCTCCCTGAGGTCAGGAGGGACAGGAGAAAATGTGACGGGAGGCAGAGCAGGAGCCAATTCTGCAAAACTTCCCACCTCCTCACTGGGTCTCAATGCCTCTTCCTAGGCACGGCCCCCCTCCCTAGTCTCCCTGAGCCCCCTGGTTCACCCATGCCCTCTCCCCTAATTTAGCTGTTAAGGCTCCCAAAGGAGATAATTCTATGGAAAAGACAGCTGGGGAGGAGACCCTGGCAGGAGCTGCCCCTGCTCTCCCCCTCCCCCACCTCCACGTTCCAAAAACAACAGGCACTGGAGTTAGGGACACCTGAGCCGCCCTACCAGGCTCTCAGAAGGAAGGATAGGCCCCAAATTACTCCTCTCCCCGTTCCCTGCCTGTTGACTCTGCAGCCTCTGTCAGAGACACCAGAGCCAGGACCAGGGGGAACTACAGACAAGGAGAGCAAAACAGAGAATTCAGAGGGGCCGTGAGAGTGATAGGAACGGGGAGTGACCAAATTAGTCCAGGGTTTAGGGTTTCCAGGCTCCTCACGCAGGCAGAGAACACAGTGGGAGCGCAGGCCATGGTTGAAATAACCCCGGGCCATCCCTGCGCTAGGCCTAGAACCCAGAGCCTGGAATCTAGCTTCCGAATGCCAAGACATCAAGCCACCTAGGACCTATCTGAACTCACAGCCAAAACTCCAGGGACACCTGAAGCCAGAGGCAGAAGTGGAGGCCTCAGGAAGACAGTCTCCAGTGCCTGGGGGCTGGCAGAGGAAGGGGGAAGCATCTCCAGTCACCAGGAAGGGGATGGGGTGGAGAGAAGATGCACGTTGCAGGATGGGGGATCAGTGCCCCCACCCTGACCCACAGAGGCAACCCTGACTGTGGGGGCCAAAACTCCCAACCTCTCAAGGCCACGGTCTACTGAACTCCAGCAGACCCCTCCCTGACTGCCCTCCCCAGAGGCCCCCATTCTCATCAGACGAGACTCCAGCAGACCTTAGGCCCCAACTCCAACCCACAGACTCCCCCCAAATTTGTGCAGTACCAGCTAGAGACATGGGCACCACCTTGCCCACAACCCACCTGATGTTACAATGGAGAGACTGAATCACAGAGAAAGGCCAGGGCCACGAAATTGTTTACGGACCCCTCTCTACTACTCCATAAAATAATGCTGTACCGCTCCGATTTTCCCAGGCCCACATGGACAGACCCACAATTTGATCTGCCACAGGAAAGACACATGCCAAACCCATGTCAACTGTGGGCCCCCAAGCCCAAACATCCGACCAGGGATCTGGCTAATAGGGCAGCAAGCCTCTTGAGGAAGTTCCATCACTCCCCCATCTCCTTGTGTATTTAAAATAAAGACCCAGACGGGAATCTCTAAAACCAGTCCCTGAGAAACAGCTAAAGAATGAGATTAGAACCCTGTGTAATTGTCACCTAGAAGACCTTGGAGGAGGTTAAGAACCTTTGACGTAAGCTTCGCAGAAGCCTGAAGCCCCTGGGGCCTGAATAGGTAGGAACCCTGTGTCATTAACACTCTTAAAAAACTACCTGGGCGCTTCGGGGACCAAAGCATTCTGAGATCTGGGTATCTGCCCAATGAGCACTCTCGAAAGGCTCCTGTGGAAGTCAATGCCCATGGCCCTCCCTCCGCCCCCCCCAAAGGCCCCCCACAAAGGACTCACCACCTGTGGCTTGCTGCAGCACTTGCTGGCTGGAGCTGGCTCTTCTGGAGCCCTGGCTGCCTCAGGGGGCTTGGCCTCGGCAGAGGGCGGTACAACCACTGGAGTCAAGCAGGGCATATCCACTGGCACTGGGGCAGGCACCTCGCCAGAGTGGAGGGTCAGCATGTACTGCTTAGTGACGTCCTCAAGTGATGGCGCCTGCAATGCCGGGTGGGCTCGGGCAGGGAAGCCCATGGGCTCCGGCACAGCTACAGGGGGGCCAACAGAAGTCGGTGGCTCAGGCACCACAATAGGAGTGAAGGTGGCAGGCACACTGGCATGGCGGACATGTTTGGTGGAAGGTCGGGCCTGAGTCTGGTCCTGATTGCCCTCCTCTCTCTGCAGCTCTTGATGACTACTCCGGGCTGGACGCTTCTTGGAACCACGGCGGATGAGCCGTGGGGACAGCACATTAGCCAGTTTAGGGTCAAGGTGGAAGTCACAGTGGGCACTGGGAGAGGCAGGCAGAGCCTCAGGTAGGGCCCTCTCAGATTGTGCCCGGCCCCTGGCAGCACTGGGGTCTTCTGGTTCTGCCCGCCGCTCTGCAAGGATGGGCTCACTGCTGGATGGAGGCAGCATGGGCTCAACCTCCCGGATGGGCTCCCCTCCAGGGCCCTCAAACCCAGGCCCTGCCAGCTCCCCACGGCGGCTGGGATCACTCAGAGATTTCTTCTTGGGGGCTTTACCAGCAACCCTGTCGTCCACCACACGCCCCAAGGCACCAGGCCCCTGAACAATACTCTGCATGACCTCTTGGTATCCCTTGCTCTCTTCACTGCCCACAGACCAGTCACTGTGGCCGCTGGTCAAGCCCTCGTCCACAGTTGGAGCTGCGGGAAGCCCTGTTTTGGGGCTCAGCGAGCCCAGGAGGTTGCTATCCACGGAGAACCCAGAGGGCTCCTCAGAGGAGGCAGCCCGGTGGCGCTGTGGAATTGGGTCACTCAGAGAGCGGTAGGCCTCCCCTGTCTCCCCATTGCTCAGTTCAGTGCCACCAGCGCCCGAAGGGGGGACTTTGCGTCTCCTGCGGAGGGCACCTGGGGTGGGAGGGTTATCAGGGGACACCAGGGACCACCCTCCCAGACTGTCTTCAGCCCCAGGGAGTTGGTTGGTCTGCACCGAGGACGAGCTAAGGGGTCTCCACACCCCTGCGGGACCCAAGTTGCAAAAGGATGAAACAGGAGGCTCAGGGTCCGCCCCAATGCCCTCATCTGTCAGGCTGGACTCAGGGCCAGAGAGCTCCTCCTGGGACCTCTGTCCTCGGGTTATGTCCCCCGCCCAGTCGGGGCTTCCGTCATCCTGTTGGGCACCCATGCGCTGGATCTTCTCAAACACCTGACGGGCCTCTTGTACGTACTGATCCTGGACAACAAGAGGCAGTGGGTCCTCCTCGGCAGCTGGGCCTGCCAGGAGGAGCTCAGAGGAGCTGGGCTTCAGGGCACTGGTGCGGGGTAGTCGGCGGGCCAAGGGCTTCTCAGAGCAGGTAAACGACTTTGCCCTCCGCAGGGTGGCTGTCAAGTCCTTGAGGGTGGGGCGGGTGCCAGGTGCTGCTGGGGCTGAGGGGGCCATGGGCTCAAGTGGCTCCACCAGGCCACATGCTGATGGTGAGTTTCTGCCATCTAAGGGGGCACTCCCAAGGTCCCCAGGGCGCCCACCAGGTTTTCGGACCCTCAGCTCTGAAAGGTCAGAGCGCAGGAAACTGAGCAGTGTCAGGGTCTCCGAGGCAATGTCTGGATTTGACAGGGATTTCCGCTGCCGGCTCTTCTCCAACTCCAATCCTCCATCCCTCAATGACCTCGTGGTGCCCACAGGTCCCTTGGTGCGGGTTCGAGCCTGGGGCCTTAGGAGGAGCCCTTCTCCAGGTCCAAAGCTAGGGGAGCGATACACACCCCAGCTCCCAGAACCCCGGCTAGCCCACAGGTCCTCATCCTTAAGGGTCTCTGTGCTGGAATAACGACTGCTACCTCGGGAGCCTGATGGGCTGGCCAGGTAAGCAGGAAAGCTCACCTTGGCTACACGGAAAGCTCCCCCTACAGTGTCTGACAAGGGCCGAAGTCCCTCCTGGGGTCCTGGTACAAAGGGAGGCGAGCCAGTACCCCACTCCTGGGATCCTTCCTCGTTAGGGACTGTAGATGTTGGGAGCTCCGGGCTCCTGGCTCCCCCAGCCGAGTCCATGCTGCCCAGATTTAACCCATAACTGTCTGACCTGCAGTCCTTATCCAAGAGGGAGCTTCCAGGCCTGGGCCCCGGCCTCCCTCCCCAGCAGTGGCCGCCTTCACCGTCTTGGTCCTCTTCACTGCCGGAGGAGAGGCCGCCGTGGTAGGCCGGGCTCTTGGCCCCGGGCGGCGGCAGCGGCGGGCCCTCCTCTTCCTCCTCGCTGGAGCTGGCAGCCCGGCTGCGGCTGACAGGATAGGAGGCGACGGAGGAGGAGGAGGAGCAGGAGGCCCGGGCCCCAGCCTGCGGTTGGGAGAAGCTATGCCAAGAATGTAAACCATCCGCCGGACGCTGCGCCCGCTCCTGTTGCTGCTGCTGCCGCCGCCTCCTCCCCTCGGTCCCTGGGCCAGGCAGTGGCCGTGCCGAACGCAGGCCCGCCAGAGGGAAGCATGTCCGAGGAGGTGGCGTCGGAGGCTGCCGGGGCTCCCGGGCCGGGGGCTCCCACGCGGTACCATCGGGGCTGGGCGTCCCAGAGGCCTCGGAGTCGGCACTGGGCCGCCTGGAGCCAGGACCACCGAAGAGCTTGCGCATCTCGGTGACGCTGGGCCAGGCCCCACGCGCGGCGCCCTCCGTCGCTTCTTCCGCGGCCCCGGGGGAGACGCCCCCGTCCCGGGGCCCAGCGGAGTCGTCGTCCGGCCGCGGCGCGTCGAAGCGCCGGGAGAGTTGGCGCACCGACGGCGAGAGGCTTCGGAGCGGGCGCGGCTGCGCGGGGGCGGCCGGGGGCCCAGACGCCAGCTTGGACACGCGCCGGGTGGGCTGGCCCGGGACGGCCGCGGCCGGTCGGCACGAGGCGCGGCGCCGCAGCCCGGGGATGTCCGCGGCCCCCTCCCTGGGCCCGGGCCCGCCGCTCCAACGCTCCAGCAGCTTAAACGAGACGCTGCGATACAGCGGTGGCCGGGGCGCCCCGTCCGCCATGGTGGCGGCACTCACTCCGGGGGGGCTGGCCTCGGGAAGCCGCGGCCAACCCCCCCTGTGCCCCCTCCCCGAAGGAGCTCAGCGGCGGGGATCCGAAGGCCTGGGTCCTGCAGGCGCAGTGCGAGGGGATTTGCGGGGAGAAGGCGAGAGACCGGAGCAGAGCTTTATCTGCCGCGGCTCAAGTTTCTGAGGTCGCGGGCGGCATCGGCTCCATCCCGCGCGGCCCCTCCCGTTTCAGCGCCGACCCTCGGGCCTGGCCCCAGCCTCGGCCAGTACGACCCGGAGCATTGCGCGTTTCCCGGCCCGGTCCGGATCCCTTTCTCGGCTCCGTGCCCACCAGCCGGCCTGCCTGCCTGCCTCCCTTCGCGCTTTCGCTCCAGCTCCCCGTTCCCACCCTCTTGGCTGCTAGCTCCTTGCTCCCTTTTGTTGCAAATAAACTTTGTGGCAGAGGAAAGGGGGCGGGGGGCGGGGCCTCAAGCCCAAAAGAGGGGGTGGGCTCCCCGCGCGCGCTAGGCTGGGAATCGGGAGTAGAGGGGAGGGAACCGGGGAGGAGCCGAAAGAGAAACAAGACTGAGCACATGCAGACCGATGCGACCCTCAGAGCCCAAGCTGACCCCCCCCCCGCCCCGCAAGGACTTGCTCCGACACACGCAAGCGTGGTCTACTCCGCGGACATACAGCCTGGGCGGCGTACCCAGTGCGGTTCAGCCGGAAACAACTTCTGCCCGGTGGACCAACATGGCAACCTCGGACCCACAAACTCGTACACACCGATACTCAGGTACACGACTCTCAGCCGGGAAAGGGGCAAGGCTCGCCGCCAGGGGGAGCAGTAGGCGCCGCAGGAAGACTCCTCTGGCTGCTCCCTGCCCCGCCCCTCCACCCCGCCCAGGCCACGCCCTTTATTCGGCCCTCCGAGGCGAATCCCGCTGTAACTGCGACGGGGTCCAGCCTCTCGCGCCCACAAACGCCCCCCTCCACCTCTGCGGCGTGCCAGCTCCGAGGGTCCCCCAAACCCGTCCCACACCGTTCTAAACGCCCCACCCTTTATGGCCACGCCCCCACCCGTTTCCAGCTGCGGGCCTGCGCTGGCTCCCCTCCTTCCCCTGCGCTCCGGGGTATGGGGCTCTTGCGCCCTCTACCGGCCGGATTTGCCCCAACCCCTCATCCCCCGGAGCCCTGGACAGGTAAAACAGCATCCACCACCAAAAAACCGGACGGTTGGGAAGACTTCACTTCCTTCCAGTGGTTTCCTAGTCCCTTCAGGAGCCGTTTTAAAATGAATCCCTTCATAAAGCGCACTGCCCCTCCGGCTTCACAAAGAAAAGGTGCTTCGACAGAACACCTTCGACTTGCCACTGCTAAACCTACACTCCTACCTGCGGTTGCTCCACCCTCCTGACGGGGAAGGTGTGGGTCGCTTCTCTCGCTTCTCCTGACCTAGCCCTTGAACTCCCCTCCCACCTCTGCCCTGGGTCTGGCAAGTCTCGCATAGTACCGGATGCTGGGGAGTTTCCCTCCCCCACCTGCCTCTGCTAGGTCCCATCCCATTCATCCTCCCCCGGCCAGCTTAAATGCAGGCCGGCTCCTCTACATTTGAATGAACGAATGTAGATATAGGGAATTTATGGAATGCCTTGGCTGTATGGACAATATTATTTCATTCATTTTATTTAGTCTTCGAACCACCCTTGGAGGTAGAAATTATTGCCCCCTCTATCGGTCATGAAGGAGAAGTAACTTTGACCAGTGTCAAAGCAGTTCCTGCTATGACTCAAATTCAGATTTCAGGAGCTTCAAACACCATGCTCCTCCAAACAGCCTTCCCAGGTCCTAGATTCCTGATGAAGGGGGTTCCTTCGTTTGAGACCCCAGCAGTCTCCTCCTCCTTGGACCTGGGCTCACCCTCCCCAGGAACAGAGGATCCTTTTGGAGGGGAGAGAGAGAGAGAGAGAGAGAGAGAGAGAGAGAGAGAGAGAGAGAGAGAGAGAGAGAGAGAGAGACCTGTGGCTGGGCCTGACTAAGATGGGAGCCCTGGGAGCTGGGAGTCCTGGTCCAGATAAAAGGGGCGGGGATAGACTTAGGGCAGGATGGTAGACGCTCAGGGATTGCCTGACTATCACACCAGAGGGGGAGGACTCAGCCAGCACCCTCAGCTCTGCTTGCTCTTTCCCTTGGGTTGTGGGAAATGACCGTGGGGGAGAAAGCTCTTCCTTTTTGAGTTAAGACCAGCCTCCTGTAAGTCCCTCACCTTTGTCTCAGTTCTGCCTCAAAGGCGCCAGCACATCTCTTTCTTCACTGGGAAATTGATGGCAAGGAGGAGAGTCCTGCCTTGCCTAGTGCCTCTCTGTCTTTGCCTTGCTGTGTGACCTTGGGTAAATCCCTGCACTTCCCTGGGCCTCAGCTGCCTCATCTGAAAAGTGAGGAATGGGTCTAGGCTTCCCCAAATATGCCTCTCTCTGACTCCATTTGAAGTCAGACTCTTGTCTCCTCTAGAGTTTTCTTTCTACTCTTTTGGGGCAGTTTTAGTTTGGTGGGGGGATCCTCATCCCAGGAGTCACTGTTCTCTAATAACGATGCCCCCTACAATCTGAAATTTGTACTTTTTCAAACTCTTTCACACTCTGTCCTATTCTGCCTTCCAGTCACTTCTGGGACAGAGGTTCTTTTTCCAATATTACAGATGGGCAAACTGACGGAGAGGAGTGGAGACTCAGATCACATGCTCCCAGCATCTTGCAGCTTGGCTGTGAGGTGAGCTGGCTGGGAGCTTTGGATCAGTAATCTTCGCGGTGGGGAGCGAGGGTGTTTAAGGATCTAAGCTGGGCCTCCTCCCAGTGGGCAGCTCACCCAATCAGAGAGTGGCTTGGCTGCTTGTAGCACCTCATGAGTTCCCCCCCCCAGCCCCTTCTGATTCAGAATGAGACAAAGTCATTTTTCTGGCACAGAGGGACCTGGGTGTTTTTAGCCCTTAAAAGACTCATCTAGGAGGGGGCTGGGAGCACTGGGCAGCAGGGCGGAGAGAGGGACACTGCTGGGAGTCTAGAGCTGGGCTGATGCACCCTCACATATGCTGGGTGACCCCAGTACGCTGTGCTCTGCTTTTGGGCCTCAGGTTCCTCATCTATGAAAGGGGAATGAAAACAATAACTCATCTATCCAGTGAGTCGCAGTGACTGAGCAAGATCAGGGCTCTAGAATCTCTTTGAGAAATAAAGATGGGAAGGTTGTGATGGTCAGTCATGGCCAGCGATGGGCCTTGGGTACTTAAGAGGGAGAAAGATGAGGAGTGACAGGACCCCTAGAAGCAATAGGCTCCAGGAAGGAAATCTGGCTCCTGACTCCATGCCAAAGTCAAACAGAAAAGGACCCGAGGTAGTCCTGTCCCTTTCCTGTATAATCAGACCTCAAGTGCACAGAATTGGGTTATTTATAACCTTTTGTGTATGATACATTCTCACCAGTTATTTAATTGACTCCTACCAAAAAAACAAAACAAAACAACTAGGACCTTTACAATGTCCTACATGTCATGATATAGTTCCCCCAACACCTATTCTCCTGCGGCCCCACCACCCAAGATAACTATTACCTCCTGGGTTCAGCATTCTCTTGCTTTCCTTCTTATATAGTTTTATTGCATCTGTGTGTTTCTCTAAAGTACATATTTTCTTTTTAGTTATTTTTAAGTTTAAAAAGGGGCATCTTACTGTATATTCTTTTTTGGGGATTTCTTTTTACTTAATAGTATACTGCTAAGATTTATCCAGTTTGTTGCATGTTGGTGTAGTGCATTCTGGCTATGTGCAATATTCCAGTGTGTGAATAGAGCACAGTGCATTTATCCACTCTCTCGTGGATGGGCATTTGGGTGTTTCCAGGTGTTTGTTCCTGTGAACAGAGCTGCTCTGAGCGTTGTGCACGCTCCAGGTGCACATGCGCAGAAGTGCTCCGGACAATGGGCCAGGTGGCTACTCAACATGAGGAGGTAGTGTCAAGATAGACTTGAATATCTCTTCTATGATTTTTTAATTATCTGTGTTTCCTTTTCTGTGAAGTGCCTATTTGTGCCTGTTGCCCATTCTTCTATTGGGTTATAATACTTTTTTGTACTTTATGAAAATTCTGCCCTAACTTTGCCATGCTCAATTACCTGGTGGCTTAGGGAGGGTTGGTATGATTATCACTACATATTCTATAGGTAAAGAAACAGGGGCTCGGGGAAATGAAGGCGCTTGTTCAAAGTCACAGAGTCAGTAACGGTCCTTCTGTACAGAGCCAGTGCCTTCGGAGGGCCTCAGCTAAGAAACTTTCTCTGCCCCTCAAGCTGGGTCAGGGATCCCAACAGCTCGTAACTATTCCATGAGCTTTCTGTCTCTCTAGTGAGACCTTCCTTGGCCCTCTTTGTGTTTTTCTAAACTCTTCTCCCTGACTGTAATGATCCAGGTGTGTATGTGTTTATTTCATTGTTGCCATTTTCCTTCATCAAACTAGGAGCTCCCTGAGGAGCAGCCTAGCATGATGGCGGGCATATAGTAGGTGCACAATAAATGTTTACTGGATGAACTGTTTCCTTGTCTATACTACCACCCCCCCCCCAAATTATTTCTGAGGGTAGGGTCTGAGTGTGAGCTGCCTCTGTGTTTCCATCACCATCTCTGAGGAGCACAGAGAATATTTGTTGACTACATGAATGAGGGAAGGAGAAGGCAGCTGCATCCATTGCTAGGACAGATCCAGTGACTCTGAGCTTTTTCTGCTGTGAATGGAAATCTCCCGAAGACAAGCCCTGGTTCCTGGCTCTCTGGCTCCCCCATCCTTGGTCCTGCCTCCGTAGGTCCCTGTCCTCAACTGCATACAGCCAGCACTGGCAGGCCTCCTGTCCTGAAGTGCCTTCCCTGGGCTGGCCTTCCTCAGAACCTTCCTCTCTTTACTTCTCCACCCATTACCTTCACTTCTCCCCCTCCAGCCCCACCCTCCCTCACCCAACTCCACTGTACCATCATGTTACCATTGTTCAGAGACCCCTCAGGCTTTAACCTCCATCTTTCTGGCTCCTCTTCCCCAGCCCCCCAATGTTAGAGTTCCTGGACTCTCTCCAGGCCCCCCTTCTTCTCACTCTCATTCAGGAAGCCCATCCACCCCCTTAGATTTAAGCCAAAAGTGAAGGGACCACTCCCCAGGCTTTGCACCATTTCCCAAAAGCCTTCCTGGATATCTCTAGACCCTGTCGATTCCCAGCTCCCACTTAGGTGGAGGTCTCCACCCCAGTCCAGGGCACTGCCTGGCTTCCACCTAGGTCTACCATGAGGATAGGACCTGAGTAAAGGGATTCGTTTTGGCTGTGGGTAATAAAGGCCCCCCAAAATAGTGGCTTTAAAAAGACAGACACTTACTTTTATCTCTCATGCAAAAGTCCAGATTTAGGTGGCTCCCAAATGGAATGGTCAGAGACCCAAGCTGCTTCTAGCTTTTTGTTCTTCTAGCCACCAAAGGCACCCTTGACCTCTTGGTCCAAGATGGTGCTCCAGCTGTCACATCCACATTGTAAGTGACAAGAAGGGAGGGGAGGCAAAGAACGGACACCACCCCCTCTCACATTAAACTTCCTTAGGGCACTTTGCTTATATCCCATTGGCCAGGAGTAAATTACCTGGCCACATCTAGCTGCAAGAGAGGCTGGGGAAAGAAGTTTTCACTCTAGGAGGCCATGTGTCCAGCTAAAAGAGAATTGGTGTTGTAGTTGGCACTTAGCTATCGCTGTCACAACTTCCTACGAGTCCCAAGTCACTGGGACTGAGTGGGGCAGGTAAGCACTGGGAAGGAAATTGAAGAAAGGGAAGGAAAGGGAGGGAGGGTGAGGCAGTGGGGATCTAGTATCTGGGTTAGAGAAAGGCCGTATGACCTTGACAAGTCAGTTCCCACATCTGGGCCTCAGTTTACCCATCCATAGTAGGAGGTATTATAAGGATTAAATGAGAAGATGTGTGTTCAGCACATTGTATGGGTCCTGGAACCCTCAGAGCCTAACAAGTGATCAATGCTGTGGTGGTTGTGGCTCCCCAGTGCTCCCCCGGAAACACCAAACCCTTCCTCTCCAGCCCTGCCAGCTCTTTAGCCTCATCTCAGGCCACAGCCCTTCTTATCCTTCCTCCAGTGGCCTCCATGCCTTTGCCTGTGCTGTTCTTTGTACCAGGAACACCCTTTCCTGCTCTCCTTCAGTCTAATTACATCCATCCTTTAAGGCCCAGCCTGCATTGTTCCGTCCCCTGGAAAGTCTTCTCTAACCCACGGAAGAATCACCTTGGACCCCTTTGAACCCTCATCGTCCCCCTGCCCCTCACCATACTCCATCTCCACAACCCTGTGTCCCCTCTGTTCCCACCCCAGCAAACAGACACTCCCAGGGTAAGCCCTCACCCCTGCTCCATCACTAAGCGTGCTCTAAGTTAAAGTGAGGAGGGAGAAGGGGGATAAAGAGGAGGAATGAGACAAAAGGAGGGAGAAGAAAAGGAGGAATTAGCCCCACAAATGGCGCTTGGAGTCCCTGGTACTAGCTCGTAATAAATGGTTTTTCCATATAGGAACAGCTGGAGCTCATGGATTATGGCCCTTGTTCTCAAGAAAGTGTGTGCTGAGTTTTTTTTCATAAAAGAGACTGCCTCCCGGGTAAAGGAGAAAGAGAAATTGTGGCAATCCCCTGCTTAAAGTCCCGTGTTTAGAAATTTCCTGTGACTATTCCTAGAGGTACACCCTGGAGGAGCTTGTGTGCCAAAAGGCAAAATCATTATAAGAGTAACATTTATTGCATGCTTACTATGTTCCAGGCATTGTTCTAAGTACTTGGCAGATATCGATTAATTTAATCCTCACAACAACAACAAAAGATAGGTTTCAGTATTGTTCCCATTTTACATTTAGGGAAGTTAAGGTACAAAGAGGTTAAATAATTTGCCCAGAAGAACACAGTAAATGGGAGAACCAGGCTACACACCCAAGTGGTCTGGCTCTGGAGTCTGTACCCGCCAGCACTTCTGCCTTGCAAAGGGAAGCTGGGAATGGAATTGTGGCCCACAATTTTCACTCTTGGAAAAGTAACCACAAGGTCACAGTTCTTGGTAGTGTGTTGGGACTGTCATCTGGGTCTCCAGGAGCTCAGCCTGGGCCGTGGCCCAGACTCCGTCTTCTGCTTTCCCTCTCACGTACTTCCCCATCACAGGCCACACTGAAGAGTCTGGTCTCAAAACTTGGAACAAGATGCAAAGTGGATAATATCTGTACTGCTAGGCATGGCATGGCATCAGACACAGAATACGAACCAGCCTCTGTCTTCTGACATTCCCACACTTCTATCTCACTGTGGCCCAAAGAATCAAAGTTCTTTCTACCCAAATTGTCAGCCTCTCCAGCTAGGGAACTTGGAATGGATTCCCAAGGTGGGCTGGGCCTGGTTTTCCCACTTCCCAATGGCAAGCACACCTCTGGCATTGCTATGGAGTTTAGCTTCTCCAGAGCCTTCTCTGAATCCCCTCATTGCCCAGCAGTCTTGGAGATTAGTCAGGGCTAAAAGGAAAGTGTTATACAGCCCTTCCCCTCCCTGCCCTGTCGCTCTGCCTTTTCCTCTCCCCCATCTACCTTCTAAAAATATTATTTGCCAAGCTGGTTCTGTCACGTATGGGGTCTGTGTGATATACCAGCAGCCAAGGACAGACCAGATTGTTCCACAGGAGGAAAACAGATCTAGGAGGAGGGAATAGGGCCTGGAGGAGAAGTGAGGGGGGATGGAGGGGGGGGAAGGAGAGGGAAGGACAAAGAGCAGAGAGGATGAGGACCTGCAGAGGTGTGGCTGAAAGGACAGTTGCACAGGGGGACTGGGAGGGCCTTGCCTGGTACGATTGCCCTTTGCTGTCTCCTTGTGACCTTTAGGGAAGATGCCTTTCCAAGGCTTTTTAAGGCTCAGGTCTGTATTTGAGATGCCTCCAGGCAGCCTTCCACGTACCCACAGGCCAGATCGATGTTGCTGAAGGGCAAGAGACGAAGCAGGGGGAGTAGCCTGTCTTGAGACTGGCCAGCAGACTCCTGACCGTGGGACCTCCACGTAGCAGCCTCCCGGTGGCCCGGAGTCTCCTCAAGCTGCTGACTTCTCCTTTTCGAGTGAAGCAATGTTGAAGGGCTATTTCCCCTCAACTGGGGGGCTAGGTGGAGGTGAACCAGGGACTGAGGATACCCCAAGCCTGAAAGAGGCACATCTGAAGAGGTGGGTGGAGAATAAGTGGGGTCTGGGGCTCTTCCTGGCATTGAATGACCTGGGCCCACCCAGCTCTTGCCATCCACCTCCTCACACTCCCAAGCCCCCAGGATTAGTTGAAACTCACCGTTGCTTTCCAGCCAGGCTCAGTGCACCTCTGCCTCTGGGTTTTGTACACACAGTGCCTTCCGCCAGGAGCTGCGTCCTCCTCTCTGCCTTTTGGATTCCTCCCCACCTCTTCTAAGAAGTGCTCCCTGCTTCCTCCCTCCACTGAGCCCCCACAGCCTGCAGCATCTGGCCCACTCCTGCCGCTTTCTGGAGAGTGGCCATGGGACAGCTCTTGTTTTCTCAGCTTTCACACACACGAGGTCACAGACTCTCTGCCCATCTGCCCCAGGGCACAGCCTAGCACAGGGCTGGCTCAGGCTGCACTAACATGTTTCCCCTTCTTTTTGCAGAGCTCTCACTTGGCCTTCAACATTTGGTTCAGATGCCACCCCACCCCCCGCCTTCAACCCCCAGAGAGATCTTTCCTGACTCCTTGGACTGGGTCATGGGCATCTTCTGGGCACCTCTTCCCCTAGACATGCTTCCCTCTATTACAGCTTTGCCATCACTGTGTCAGTACCTCCAGTAGTTGGGAGCCGGTATGGGGCAGGGCTGGGGCTGGTACTACTGGGGCCCCAGAACTCACCCAGGCCTGAACACAAGGTGTCAGTAAAGGTTTGCTGAATGAATGGAACGGCACACTCAGAAAGCTCATATTCATCCCTCAAAACCCAGCTCAAATGCCTCTTCCCAGAAGCTCTCACTTCCCACTCCAATCTTCCTTCACTCCCTTATTGGTGACTCCAAAGCATGTAGCATACTCAATTATAGTACATGTCACACTATATTTTTGTGAGCAGCTTAACATGGCTTCTCCCACTCTCCATGGTTGACAGGGAACTTCTGGAGGGCCAGGCCCAGGCTAGTCTGTCTCTGTGGCCACAGAATCTGGTCCAGTGAAAGGGATCAATAAATAGTTGGTGAGATTTTGGGGTCTGTGGGAGACCTCACTACATGCACAGCTGAGCTAAACTCTTAATTCTCTGCATGGTTTAGGGTTGGTGAGTCTTCTGGTGCCTCAGCCACAACGGCAAACACCATGGCTGTCCAGGCACAGGTGTCCCGCCCCAGTGGTCTCACGACCCTGCCGTTGCCACTTGGCTGTGAGTTTCTGTAGCAGCTCATGTGGCCGCCGGCGGAACTTCTTCTGCGTGAAATAGAAGAGGATGGGGTCTAGCACACTGTTGGCACTAGCGAAGGGCCGTGTGCCTTTGTAGGCGGCTGCAAAGGCCTCCAACACGGGGCAGGGGGCACCGGGAGTAGAGCGCACTGCCAGGTAAGCTGTCTTGGTGACATGGAAAGGTAGGAAGCTGATGGCAAAGGCGGCTGCCACCACCACAGCCATGCGGGCTGCCTTGCCATGCCGCTCCTGGGCCACAGGCCCCACTGGGCCATCCTGGCGGCATAGACGGCGGGCCAGGCAGCAGTAGCAGGCCAGCAGGGCGGCAAAGGGCAGCAGGAAGCCGATGACTGTGAGGGCCATGCCATAGGGCAAGTAGCGAGTGGACAGGGCTGGTGGGCTCAGGTCGTAGCAGACAGTGCGGTTACGCTGGATGCCCGTGGAGGCAAAGAAGGCTGTGGGCAGGCATTGCGTCGTCACGACCAGCCACACAGCCCCACACACGAGCCAGGCAGCCCGGCGGCCCCCACGCTTGTGCCAGGCAGCCAGAGGGTGGCAGATACCCAAGTAGCGCTGGAAACTGATGCAGGTAAGGAAGAGGATGCTGCCATGTAGGTTGGCGTAGAAGAGGAAGCGGACCAGGCGGCACGTGAGGTCGCCGAAGGGCCAGTGGTCACCTTGGGCATAGTTATAGATGAGCAGGGGCAGGGAGCAGGCATACAGCAGGTCAGCTAGGGCCAGGTTCAGGGTGTATATAGCCGTGCGGGTCAGAGCCCGGCGGGATGTGCAAATCTGGGCAATGACGCAGGCATTCAGTGGCAGGCCGACCGCCAGCACCACCGAGTACACAGGTGGCAGCAGCAGTTGCTTGAAGTTCTCTCGGTAGACACAGGTTGTGGGCGGTGAGTCCAGAGTTTGGCTTGAGCCATTGTGCCACTCCATGGCTGCCTGTCTGGGCGTCCTACATCTGGAGAGGTTGGGGAACAACACACAACCTGTGAGTGACCGCACTCACTGACCACCCAGTCAGCCCCCACCGCTCTAGACCTCCCCACCTGAACCATCTCTGATACTCCCCACCCCATGGGGGCCCCACATAGTCCTCACATCAAGGAAACCTGGACTACAATAAAAGCCAAGCTTGGGAGAAATCCACTTCACTTTCTCTAATACTCATTTTCCACCAGCCTTCTTGGTGAACTTCTTCACATCCTTCAAAACCTTAGTCAAATGTCTCTTCTGTAAATGGAGATTGATGAACTTTGGTTTGAATCCCAACTCTGCTACTTATTAGCTATGTGATCTTGGGCGTGATATACTTTCCCTGAATCTCAGTCTTCCCATCTGAAAAATGGGAGAATGAAGCACCTACCTCTCAGGATGTCATGAGGTTAGAGGCACTAAATCATGCTATGCAGGGCTTCCATTGTGTTCCCTGGAGCTTGGAGACTGTGGTCACAGTGGGCCTGCCTGTCTGCCTCTCCCCTACAGACTGGGAACCTCCTGAGAAGTGCCAGGTCTGGTACCTCTCTGTATCTGAGAGTCCAGCCTGGGGTTCAGGGTCGAGAGGGCCCAGTAACTCTTAATTAACCAACTTGAACAAAATGTCCACACACCGTGAGCTGACCAAGGACAGCGCCCACCTCCTCGGCCTGGATTCCACCTTCTAAAGCCATGGTCCTTCTTTTGGCTGCAGTTTTCTTATCCATAAAGTGAGGGAAGGAGGTGATTCGGGAGTCCTAAGCCTCCTTCCTGTTGATTTGAGGCTACAAACGCTGGTCTGTCAGAGCCCTGAAGCCACAGCGCTCCCTGGTGGTTAGAGTGAAAACAGCTTCCCTGAAGGCAAATGGCAGAAGGAGGTCAACAGCTCGCTCTATTGGGAGGAAAATCCAGACACAGAGAGGGGCAATGACTGCTCGATCTCATTCAGTGAGTTAGAGGCAGAGGCACAGTGCAAGCCCGACTGCCTGACTGAGAGGGAACCTAGTGTAGCCCATGGACATGGAATGTAGAGGTTATGATCCCAGCTTCAGAGAACCAGGCAGGCCTTGTTCAAATGCTGGCTTGCTTTCTTCCATGCTGTTCAATTCAGGGCATATCACTTGCCTTTTCTGAGGCTGTGTCCTTATCAGTGGAATGTATCATAGGCCTGACATGCAGCGGGTGCTTAATAAATGTCATGCCATGCCATTGTGTCCTATACCTTGTCCCTCCACTCGTCCCTTCAGGCTGAATTTTAGGGGAGCCAGCAGCATAAATGCCTTAAGGGGTCCCCTGGTGGGATAAGTCTGACTTCTTGACGCTCACCTCCCAGCTAACATTTCCACATTTACTGGAGTCCAGAGAGAATTCACCATTTAAATCCAGCGGACCTGTAAGGGAAAGCCCTTGAGATAGTGCGTCAAATCTCTCCTCTCCCTATTTTATAGATGGGAGAAACTGAGGCCCAGAAAAAAGATAAAGTCCTGAAAATGCACTCAGAGGCTGATAGAGGGTTGAGGCCAAGTATATGGGCTCTGGTCCAGATATCCAGGTTCAAATCCCAGCTCTGCCACATGTGAGCTGTGTGGCCTCTGGCTCATCACTGAACCTGCAATGCCTCTGTTTTCCCATCTATCGTGTTTCTGCGAAAATAAGACCTAGTGGGATCATCAGCTCTCATGCGTCTTTTGGAACAAAAATTAATATAAGACCCGGTCTTATCTAACATAATATAAGACCGCATGTTATATTAATTTTTGCTCCAAAAGACGCATGAGAGCTGATGGTCCAGCTAGGTCTTATTTTGGGTATATAATGAGGTAATATAGCACCTACGTCATAGAGCTGCTGTGAGGATCAGTGTCTGGCGCAGGGCAAGTGTTAGCTGTTCTTAATGTGAACATACCGGTTCGTAAAGTGATGAGATTTGTAAAAGTTACATTAGAGCAAAACAGAACTCCTCACACTAATTTCTCCCAACTTAAAAATTTGATTTTGATTCTGGGCAACTGCAAAACGATGATGTTTGGATTCTCTAGTCTGTGTCCCACATGCCATATCCCCTTTAGTTACCAAAGCTTCTTTGTGGGGCTTCAGCCCACAAGTTAGGAGTGCTGGGTGCTCAGCTGACAAGTTAGGCACCATTGTAGCCAGGAAGCCAAGATTAGTACATACAGGCAAGAGAAAGTTCATTCATTCTTCTCTTCATTCATTTGTTTAGGCCATTTTTTCATTCATGAATTCATTCTCTGGTTTTCACGTGCCGGGCATTTAATGAGTATTTATTGCTGCTGGCTGCATGAGGGCACAGTATATAGATGCAGATGTAGGCAGATAGATACAGCTACAGACATACATAGACACATATACCTATACCTGTACATACTCGTATACGTGTGCTAGTCTGAAGAGGGAGACCAGTGCAAGCCATAGGATGGAAGAGACTTTTCAGAGGAGGATGAAGGATGGAGCAAGACCCTAATGGTCAAGGAGGGTTTCCCTGGGTGGAGAAGGGTGTGAAGATCCCTGGGGTGTCCCCCGGGGAGGAGGAAGGCGGAGTAGGGAAGGCCTGAGAGGAAAGCAGTATGCTGGGGCAGAGGGTCATGGTGAGGAGTAGGAAGCTGGTGGAAGCAACTGTGCTGTGTCCCTAAACCCTCCTTTGGGAGGCCTGTCACCCTCAGACACCACCCCAGAGACAGCCCTCTGCCCTAGGCGAATGGAGACTCCAGTCATTTTCTGCCTCCCACTCCCTGGTGAGATGGGTACTCTTGGAAGGAAGCAGGGCTGTATGAGCAGATCCAAATCTTCAGGTCTGCTCCAGGAAAGACAGGCCTGGCTGTCACCGTGGCTCCCTCATCCACTCTGCCTTCTGAGGACCTAGGAGGGGTGAGCTGCTCTCCCAGTTCCTGGCAGGAGCTAGTCCTGAAAGAGGGCCCCTGCCTCTGGGCAGCAACTGACACTGGCTCCCTCCAGATCTCACATCTGTCATCTACCCTTGGGCCCTGAGCCCTGGACCAGCTCAGACCCCCAGCCTCTTCCTAGACTCCAGTTACTCTTCCCGTGGTGGGGGACTTTCTAACAGGTGTCTCTACCTCCTTCCCTGCATTCCTCTGTCCTTCAGGAAAAAGCTCAAACCTTTGTCCTGATAGTCAAGAGAGCCCTCTAGCCTCATCTGAAGTACCCAGGTCCCTCCACTCTGCCCCTTCCTCTCTTGTCACACTGTTCTCAAGACTCCGAGATTGCTATGCGGCCATTCACAGCCAGAGATCCAGATTTCCTCTCTGGCCTCCCCATCTTTACTGTTTGCTTCACACAAAGTGCCACTCAACAAAACCCAAGTGTCCATCAAGCTCCAGATCCAATCTTGCTGCTGCTTTTTCTAATTCCCCAGCTGGGTAAAGCACCTTCCTCTGGGCTCTCCAACACTGTGGATGCCTTTAGGTACATGCTAAACCCAGCCTGCCTGCCCAGTCATAGCCCACGTCCAGCCCCCATCTGGCCGCGCACTGGCCCATGACCCCGAGGTGCACTAACACTTACGTGCAGCCTCCGGTCCCCGAAGCGCCTTAGTGGCCCCAAGTGCGTTGGGGCAAAGGGAAACCAGAGACAAGGCTCCCCACCCTCCTGCGCTCAGTCCAGGCTACACCACCTCTGACAGGGCGGGCAGCTTCCTCTGTTTCCAGGAAGGACTGTCTCTGACTGAAATAGCCCCTGCGGGGGCCACCCCCTCCCTAACACCCCTAACACCAAGGCCTGGCGGAAACTGGGCCTAGAGGAGCAAGGGGGTGGAGAAACAGTCTCCTTCCCAGAACCCGCCCCCATCCCAGCGGAGCAAAGAGGGTGTTGAGGGGGTAGAGGGGGAGTGGGGGGACCAGAGGCTGCTGCTCAAAGGCCAGTCCCACAGACCCAGCAGCTTTCTTTCTGCTCAGTCCCCTTTGTCTTTTCATTTGTCAAACGGGATGGTTGGGGATTAAAGAGCTTCTGGCTCCTGCTTTAGCTATAACACCCAGAGCCATCTTCCCTGTCACCCACTCCGCCATCCACCCCTCCTTTCCCGATTTACTGACACGCCCATCCTTCTATGTGGCAATCCATTTACGCACCTACCGTGTTTCCCCGAAAAATAGACCCAGCCGGACAATCAGCTCTAATGCATCTTTTGGAGCAAAAATTAATGTAACAGCCAGTCTTATTTTACTATAAGACCGGATCTTATATAATACAAGACTGGGTCTTCTTATATTAATTTTTGCTCCAAAAGATGCATTAGAGATGATTGTCCGGCTAGGTCTTATTTTCGGGGAAACAGGATACTTATTCAGCCACCTTCTCCCTCCCTTCTTTCTTCTCTTCCTTTTCTCCACAAGCATTAGTTGAGCACCTACTATATGCATCAGATCCTCCCACATTCCCCCACGTACCAGTCACTGACCCCTTCCCGTGGCAGGTTGAGAGCTCACAGGGAGTGATGGGTGTGGGTTGTGGAGATGGAGGTGATGCCCTGAGAACTCACCTGAGTGAAGTTCTCTTGTCTGTGTCAAGTCCTCCCCCAATCGCTGCTCACCCCCAAATCAGAACTCAGAGCTGTTAGGACGACCTGAGCAGAAGATGTCCCAAAGAGGCCTGCTCCGGTGGTGGGGGCAGCATTTGGGGGCGTGACCTGGAGGAGGTGGGCTTTGATTTGGGGCAGCTGAGGCAACTGGGGGCAGGAAGGGGGTGCAGGAAAAGAACACTGCCTTGGGAGTTTGAGGCCCAGTCTCTTGTTCTACCTTGGCCCCTACTCACTGTGTGACTCTGGATAAGCACCTTCCTCTCTCTGAGCCTCCCTGGTAGAATGTAGTCATACAGGCCACGAGCAGATTGTGAGGATGAACTGCTAGAAGCGGGGAGTACCCTTTATACTCTGTAAGGTGTAAGCACTGACCCCCCCCCAAACCCATTTTACAGGCAAGGACATTGAGGAACCAAGTTGGGACCAAAACCCAAACTGAGAAAATTCAGGCTTAAAGTGCTGGTAAATACTTGGTCAATTGTGCACGGATTGGGCACCTATTGTATATTCAGGTCTGTGCTAGGAAGCCATTTGTACTGGTTAAGAGCATGGACTTCCTGGTCTGATTTGAGCTGTGCTGGGACCCTGAGGGCAAGGAGGCCTGGCCTTCAGTCCAGCAGCCAGTCCTCTGGTGGGTTCCCAGGACAACCTCCTGTGGTTAACCCCACCAGGGTGGGTCAATATGTGTCCCAAGAATGGGAGCAGCTCTGAGGGCTTTCTGGGGGTGTCAGCCCCAGGACAGGGATTGGGTCTCAGTTCCTGCTGCCTGGGTGGGGCCCAGGAGGGAGAGCTCAGGTGTTGGGGTCATAGGTACACCTGGGAGGGAGTGGCCTGAAAGGGCTCCTGTTGCTGCACCTTAAAGGGCCAAGGGGACTTGGACTCTGAAGAGTGAAGACAACGTTCCAGGCAAGAGGCAAAGAGGTGGGGAACGGGCCCACCATGTGTGAGAAATGAAGAATACATCTTATAGCCAGAGCATGGGATGAGTTGTACAAAGAGAGGGCCAGATACAAGGCCTGAGGAGGCTGGCCCATTATAAAACCTCCAAGAAGAGCCCAGGTGCTACTCCCCTGCCCCTGAACTCAGCCTCAGCCTTCCCCACCTGGCTTTCCAACCTCAACGCCTATGTTCAAGCTGTTTCCTTTGCCTGGGATGCTTTCCCCACCTTCTCTGAATAATCCCTACTTATCCTTCCTGTAGTTTTCTCATCTGTGAAATAAGAATGATCAGGGGCTGGCCTGGTGGCTCAGGTGGTTGGAGTGTTGTGTTCCTAAAGCCAAGGTCGCCGGTTCGATTCCCACATGGGCCAGTGAGCTGTGCCCTCTACAATTAAGATTGTGAACAACAGCTCTCCCTGGAGCTGGGCTGCCGAGAGCAGCTGGAGCTCGGTGTGAACTGCTATGGGCTGCTGTGCTGTTGTGGGCTACTGTGAGCTGCCATGAGTGGCCAGTGGCCAGTGTGAGTGGACGGCAGCCGACGAGAGCTGCTGTGAGTTGGCGACCGACTGCCTCAGTTGGGGGAGCGTATGGCTCATAATAACCAGCATGGGCCAGGGAGCTGTGTCCTACAGAACTAGACTGAGAAACAAGGGCTTGAACTGGAGCGGGGGGTGGGGGGAAGAAGGGGGAAAAAAAGAAAGAAATGAGATGATCGTTGGTACCTACCCCATAGGCTGGTGTAAGAATTAAATGACACTATGTACATGAGGTGCCCTGGCACACAGTAGGTACTCAATAAACATTTGTTATCTGAATGAATCAATTCCAGGCCACATTGGGCTCCCTCAGCCCACCACAGTCTCCACTACTTTCTGGGCCCACAGTACCAGGTGTCATTTCTTAACTGCCTACCCTGTGCCAGATGCTTTATCTGCAGCTATCTGGGTTGGGGGTGGCGGGGTTCTTCTCTCCATTTTGCAGATGAAGAAACTAAGACTGAGGAGGGGCCAGTGCAAGATGTCCCAGCCAGGTGGCATTTCAACAGGATATTTCTGACTCTATGGCTCCCTTTTTCCAATGTTCCCCCAAAGTCCAGGGGATTCCCAGGAGTGTCTTCCCTGCACTGAGGGCCTATGGCCATCAGATGGCGCCAGCAGTCTGCCCAGGACGGCCAAGTCTCACCTTCAGAAAAGCGGCCCTGGGCTGGGTTGCAGGTCTGCACACCGCAGGGGCCTCCCCTCTGGGGCTGGCCCTGAACCACCTCAGGACTAAATTCCCAGCCTCCTTTCCTCCCAGGCCAGTCTCCAGCCTTTCTCCCACTTATCATTTCCAGATAAGCTCAAGCCCTGTTTTCAGATCCTTACCTGGTCGGTGTGGCTCACAAGGGACCACTGGGGACACTGGCAGGATGACAGGGCCAGTGCTGAGCCCTGTCTGAGCTAGAGGCCCTGGGAGTGTCACCTGACACCATGTACCCACCACCGGTTTCCTTTCCAGGTACACCATTGGCAGAAACACTGCATTCCCTCACCCCATAGAAGGGACCACCTTTCTACAATTCAGGCAACACATGGGGTCGGTTGATGCCCGCAGCAGAAGCGATTCAGTTGAGGCGCAAGGAAGAACTGAAAAGGATTGAAGCTCCTTGGGCTGCTTGGATCCTATGGTCTCAGGATGCCCTTTAGATGACCTGGCAGCCTTCCCACGCCCCTGGCCCCACCCCAAGGCCCTCGTTTCTGGAAGGGATGAGGAGGCCTGATGGCCAGAGGCAGTAGCTGGAAGCCTGAGTCACAGCCTGCCAGCCAGCCAGGAACCAGCCCAGACTAGGCTGGATGTGGGAAGAGGCTTCTCAACCTTAGCCTGCCTGCCTGCTGGGAAACAAGGTCTGGAATCCCCCTTGCCTAGCCTCTGCCCTGTGAGCTTAGCAACAAGGGCGCAGGATAATAGGGGTCAGGACCTAGCTTCCTTCCCTTGAGGAGTCAGACAGGCTGGGATCCATCACCAACTTTCTGTGTGACCTGGCACGAGCCACCCACCGTCTCCGAGCCCGAGTATCCTCCACCTGATAAACAGGACTAGTAATGGTGCCTACCTGACAGTGTCATTATGTCCTCTGTGCTCCAGTCACCAACCCGGGCAGTGTCCAGCCTAAGGCAAGGAGCCCCCTGGAGCCCACCTCAGGCCAGGCTGAGGCCAGGATCCTGATGCCAATGCTTCTCTGGCACCCAGGGGACAGCAGGCAGGGGGCAAAGTCGACCCCTGCTGGAGGAGTTTTGGTCTCACCTGTGGTATCAGGCTGGCCATAAAGGAAGGCAAACCTGGCAGGAAGAGGACACAGGGAGGGCAGGAAACCTGATTTCTCTTCTCTTTCCCACTTCCCCTTCTTACCTCCTGCTCAACAGGAATTAAAGCTAGAACTGAAACAATCATTTTAAGTGCAAAGAAGGGGAAGCTTTAGTTTTTGGGAATTTGGGGGGTGAGGCTGCTTTCTGCGGTTTCTCTCCAGGATCTACAGGCTGTGCAAAGAGGGATCTTGCATTTTTTGAGCCTCTACTGTGTCAGAGCTCACGTCATCCCCACCACCACCTGGGCAGATGCTTTTATTGGGCATTGACTATGCACCAAGTACTATGCAAAAATGCTTCACACACTGTATCTCATTTACTCTTCACAGATACCATCTCCACTTTACATAGGAGGAAGTCGATGCTTGGTAAAATTAGCAACAGTTTCTCTCTTAGAAATGAGACAAAGAAAGTGGTCAGAGACCATGGTCACTCTTGTGGGTGTAAGGCTGAGAAGTCACAGGTGGCTTTGGGGCTGAGGAACTGAGAGAACACGCACAGAGCCCAGAAGGCAGCACCCATGGCAGAGGGAGCTTTCCAAGCCCAAGCCCATGGGGTCGCAGCACCTCCATCCTTCCCAGGGCTCTGGGAGATCCCAAGACCTTCCAATAAATCCTCCTTCCCTGGAGTTGGTGTGGGAGGGTCTCTGTTGCTGGCCCAGACTCCCGGGGTGTCCCATTTAAAAACGCCTCCCTGTGAAAATGTGCCACTTAGATCTCTATTCAAGAAAGAACTGGCCATTTAGCTGCAAGGAGTGCAGTTGGCTGACAACCTCCATTGGTATCTTCAGGACCCCCCAATCCTCTCAGAATACCAGGCTCCAGTCCACCAGGAAGAGATAGCCCAGCTCCGGTCACCTGGCCTACCCCGCAGGCCATCATTGTTCTGCTCCTCTATAGTTTCTTCTCGCCCAATTTCCAGATCCCTTCTCATGATGATGGCTCCACCTCCTATTTTTCCTTTGGGGGATGCCCTCCTTCCTTTCCTGAAGTCTTGAGGATTTGGGGGGTGGGGGTGGGCCTGCAACCTGCCAATGAGAGTTGTTGGGCTCCTTAGGCCCCATCATGGGCTCAGGGGTAGATGGGTTACCTTCACTGAGTACCTTGGAGTCAATTCTGGAGCTTTTACTGAAACACTGGGAAGGAGAGAATTTTTTCCCACCAGGTTTGCAAAACTGGTAGTAAATAGCCTGGAGCCGCTAGAGCCAGGTGAACTATGTGTCCTAGGCACTGCAGATACCATCACCAGGGAGGAGAGAGTCCAAAGGGAAGCCAAGGGATGGCAAAGTTGACAGATGGGAACACACAGGTTCCTGAGAGCACCATTGAGTGCCTGGTTCCAGCTGTGCTCAAGCTTCACACTCCATTGGACTTTTTGGTGGCATGAGCTGATAAATTCCCATTTGCCTCAGTCCATCTGATCTAGGATCCTCTCACTTGAAATCAGAAGTCCTGCCTACAGACCTGCACCCCATGCCTCCTTCTCCTCTTTCCCCAGCCCATGTTCACAGCTTTGGCTCTGGAACCCTCACATACCTAGAGGCCACAAGTAGTGGGGCAGGTGGGGACTGAGGTACTGTCAGGTCAAGCTTGATCCCCATGGAGGCAGCCAGGGAAGCTCCCAATTCATTTCCAATGAGAGCCCCTCGTCCATGAGCACCCAGAGCACCCACTGTGTCATCTCAGTAGCTCCTGGGCAGGAAACCGGAAAGCTGGAAATCCATGTTCCTGTCCTAGATTCATCTTCTATTTATGTGACCCTGGGGAGGTCACTTCACCTCCCTGAACCTTATTTTTCTGAGCTACTTAATTGCTACCATTTTTTGGCTACTCAGTTGGTGCCAGCCACTGAACTAAGTGCTTTCGCTGCAGGATCTCATCTGCTATTATAACAGCCCTGTGCGGTGGGTCGTATTATCCCAACTTAGAGATGAGGAAACAGGCTTAGAGAAGGCTGGTGATTTGCTCAAGGTGACACAGTGCGTCAGTGGTGAGACAGCACAAGGATGCAGATCTGAATAATGATAAAATCTGTGCTCAGGAAGAGCGGTGATATTTGTTTCCAGGAAAAGTGAGGCGGAGAGAGATTAGGAACGTACTCAAAGTGCCCAGTACATCCTCCATGCCATCGTGCCGCTCAGGAACAGTGGCCTGAGACAGACAAAGAAACGGGGGTCGAGAGATAAGGCAGAAAAGACCAGTCCAAGAGTCAATGTCAGCCAGACTTCCTCCTTCTTTAACTTTGTTAGGAACTGGGGACAAGGTTTGCTTTGTCTTTGGAGCCCCAGCGACCAGCACAGGTTCCAGCTCCCAGGAGGCACCGGGAAATGTTGAATGAGTGAACCCAGTCTGTAAAGATGAGTCACAGGGCTCTGTCCTTGGTGCTGCCTGACTCAATACAATTTAAGAAAATCTTTGTCTTGGCTGATGACAGAGCAGACTTGTCAGGGGGAATGAAGGTAATGGCTGTAGGAACAGCACCTCTGAGCCTGCCTGGCTCCCCCAGTCCCTCATCCTCTGGCAGGCAGACCTCCGACACTACTTGAGTATTTCACACAGACACGGAAGCCCCAAAGGCAGGAAGTTTGTCCACAGCTCTCCCAGGTAAAGTTTGGGTGTGGAGGAAGCCTCAGAGAAACCCTCACTTCCCGTGAAAGGCAGCCCTGTGCCGAGGCCCTGCTCTGACCACCCCCCGCACCCAAGCCCACCTGGCAGAGACAAGCTACCCAACTAGATTCCAGAGCCCCAGGGTCAATGACAGGGCTCTGAGTTCTGGACACTCAGGGTCAGAGAGGCCTGAAGAGCATCTGGCCCAGAGCTCTTCCCAACCCCTCAGAGAAGAAGGCTCCCTTAAGCCTCTTTGACAGGGCTTGTCTGGCTGCTGCTTGCACACTTCCTATGACAGGGAGCTCACTCCTTCTCTCCCAGGCCACTGCATTCCACCTTGAGATGTGCTTTGTAACACCAACCTGAGATATGCCCCTAGGCACTGCTTCCTATCCACAGTCTGGCCTGCTTCTAGGCCACGGAGCCTGGCTGCCCCCAAGCCCCAGAGACTGTCCCAAGACTACTCATCAGTTGTTTTTCATTCCCACTGGATAATTCTAGTGCTTATGTCCAGGCCCAGGGAACCCAGTGGTGGAGCCCATAAACCAGGCATGAGGTCAGGGAGCCGTGACCATTTCTAAGCCTGAGGACAAAACCCTTTGCCTCTGTCCTTTCTCATTCCCTGCCTGGGTCTTGTGTGTGTGTACGGGGGGTGCTGAGGTGGGGGGCGTCATGGTCTCTTCTTACCATTTTGGGAGGAGGAAACTGAGGTGCCCCAAAGCTTAGTACCTTGCCAAGGCCACCAGTCAGTCGGTTGTCTTCCAATCAGCTGGACTGCCTTCCACCAAACCGCAAGTCCTCACCCTCAAATGTCAGCCATGTGGAACCGGGGCTCCATTTGTGGCCCATCTAATGTGGGAGGAGCAGCACTTTGTAGGCATCTGAGGGGTGGCTGGGGAGGAGGAGATCAAAGTCGGGGTAACTGCCTGGCTCAGAATGAAATGTGAGAGGTCAGTGGTGCCAGGTGGCTCCTGAGGAGGAAGAGTCAGCTGCTGCATGTGGAGTGAAGGAAGAACACAGGCCAGACCTCCCCTCTTTCAGGCACTCATTCAAATGGCACCTTCTCCATGAGGCCCTTCCCAACACCTCTAGCTAAAATCTCAACCTCCCACTCCACACACATGTGCTTCCTAGTCCCCTCCTCTGTTATACTTTTCTCCGTAGCATTTATGTCTTTTAACATGCTGTTTTATTTATTTGCTTATTATCCATCTCCTCCCACCAGGACGGGGTTTCATATTTTATTCATTACTGCATCTCCAGTGCCTAAGACAGTGCCTGGCACATAGTAGATACTCAATAAATATTTGTTGGGTGAATGAATGAATGAATGAAATTCTAGGGGTGGCTCAAGAATGTCTACATGGAGAGGACTTAGGAGTAGCAATCTGACTGAGGGCAAAGGGGACTTGGCTTGAGGCTACGTTTGTATCACAAGCTACAGTTTGTACTTACAGTGTGTGTTTATTGTTGATTAGGCGCTGACAGAGACCCCAAAGCTACCTGAGAGGTGGCTCTGTGTGCAAGATTCCGGCTGCAAACAGCTAAGGAAGGCGAACAGGACACAGCCTGCTGGGCCTGGGCTCTTGTCTCTCCCTCTGGCCCCGTCTGAGGTTTTCCCGGACACGCTCACCTCCCGCCCAGATCTCTGTCCTCCTCCAAACCCACACTGGTCCTGCTCCAGGCTGTTCTCCTCTCAGAGCCTCCAGCCTGCACACCATCCCTTCTTCTGCACCGGGGCGTCTGATTCGGAGCCGTCCAACCCCTGGGCCAGCATCTTCCTGGCTTCTCTTCCTTCCCTGGCCAGCCAGGACCTCCACCCCAGGATCCAGGATTCCTGTGAACACAGCCATTCCTCCCTCCTGGCATCACCAGACTGCTCTGTCCTGCACTGTGGACTTGACTGTGTCCAGAGGATGTGACTCAGCTGAAGACCCTGAGGCTGCACAGACGAGGTCATCATCCCATTTGGCCGGGTCCCCAACCTTTTGCCTGTGTTGGACCGGCCTCCCCCCCACTTCCAAGCCTTCGCTCCATCTTTCTTGTCAGCCCTACACCCCCAACCCCAATAGCCCTCAAGTCCTCCTGCAGAGTAAAGAGAGCCTTGGCAGAGGGGCCTCCTTTCACTTCCTGGCCTCCTAAATAAATCAGTGTCTGCCCCCCGTCTCTCTTCACTCTTCCGCTGCCCTCCTGGGGCCCCGGCCGCCTCCCCCTGTGCTGGCCCTGTTCTGCGGGCTCCTTCCTCTCGACCCACAATGCTGTCCGTCCTTCTTGCTCCCATCCTAGTCAAGTCTCTTCCCTGACCCGATGTGCCTCTCTAGTCTTGCTTCGTCCTCCCTTCACAGTCAAGCTTCTGGAAGAGTCCTCACTGCTCTGCCTCCACTTCCTCCCTCCTTACTCCATTTCTCACATCCCTATAGTTGAGCCCAGGGCAGGGCAGAGCGGGGAGGCTTTGGTCCCAGCTGAGAGAAGAGCAGTGAGCATGTCTTTCTAGGTGAGGCTGGCGAGATGAGACTGTGGGAGCACGTGACCCCTGAGCTCCAGCACCAGGAAATCTCAGAAGGGACCTTGACATAACAGGCCTTGAAGGGAAGAACAGGCCATTTCCAGGTGACTTCTGTTTGACGCCTTCCGCCCCCAGGCTGGTGCAAGGCTAAGGGAGGGGAGCTGCCTCTGTGGCTTCCGGGAAAGGGCCTGGACCCTGATGGAAAGTGGTGTGGAGCTCAGGGTGGGCAGTGGCACCTCCAGAACATCTGTTTAGGTGGGACTGGGAGATCTGGAGGGAGTGGAGGAGGGGACTGATGATAGCTCATGACATCAGTTTGAGAAAACATCAGTTGTCTGCATCACAGAATAGGAAGGGCTGTCAATCACGGAGCGAGTGAAGGTGGGGGACACAAAGCTCTCCAAGCCAGCCCCTGGCATCAGCCCCGGTCGTACGAAATATGAGATTCTACTCCAGAAGGGATCTCTCCTCAGAGCTCCCTGGAAAACTCAGCAGTTCACGGCGGTCTCCCATTCCTCTTCTACACACTCGTCACAGCCCTGACAACCAGAACGCAGAAAGACAGATTGGGAGGGGGTGTGGGTTCTCAGACATGCCCTACTCCAGTCTTCAGGTCACAGAGGGGAATCCAGGACCTCGAGCAGGTGAGAGGATGGCCTATAGCCCTTCTCTCCTGCACCTATGGGGACCTCCTGCCCTGCATCCCGTTCCCAAGCCTGCTGTTAAAGTCTGATTCCTCTCCTGGGGAAGGAAGAGCGTGGCTTTGGTAGATGGAAACTCGGAGGAGTCCAGAAGGTCGACTGGCTCCAATTGCCAGACCCATGCAGGCCCTCCCCTCTGCAACTGGGTAGGGGAGCCCTTAGAGCTTTTGGGGTTCTCTCCTCTACTTCTTCATACCCAGTTTGCATCCGAGGAAACCAAAGGTCAGGGAAGCGAGGCTTCTGGGATACACCCAGCCATCTGGGCCTATGAGTGTCAGGTGCGGAAGACAGAATCCTTGTGACCTAGTCCCAGTCTGCTGCCGGGCAGCTGGATTCGTGATTCCTCAGGGTACCAGCTTGTGAGGGCTGGAGCTCCTACAGCACCAGCATCCGGTCCTGGCCTGGCCCTTGTATTCAGCACTGTTCCCAGGGCGTACTCCCCTTTCAAATCATCCTGTGTCTCTGCAAGGCATGGCTGACGAGGAAAAAACAGGAAGGAACCATGTGCCATCTGTTTCAGGGAACTGTGGGTCTGGGCCAGTCTGGTCCCTTCTCTGGTGGAGTAGCCGAGGCCCACCCTGCCCAAGGGAGTCAGATGTCCCATCGGCACAGCTCAGCCAGGTGGGGTTGGTGGGGAGGCCTGTGTCTGGTCTCTGGATCTTGCAGACTCGACCAAATCCCCTCAGTGTCTGGTCTTGTGCTTGAACTGGAACCTATCTCGGGGTGGGATAGGCTAGGGGGAACGTATGGAACTACATGGGAGATATGGTTACAAACCATTTAAAGTGGTCAGTGCCAGGTGCCTGCTGTCTTCCAATCTCCCCTGAGAGGCCAATGGGGCAAGGCCTGCTCATTGCCATTTCCTTGGTGGGAAAACTGAGGCCCCACTTCACATGAATCACCAAGCCCTGTTTGATCTCCATCCTTATAGCTGTCAAACTGGCCTCCTCTCTCATCCTGTTGTTCCTGCTTCAACCTAGACGGCACACACCTCATGCTCTGTCTTCTAGCTCCCTGGCCAATCCATCCCCTGTCTGCAGCCAGATGGATTTTTGCTCAGCAAACACCTGACCTCATCAGTCCCTGCTTAAATATTTCACGGCTTCCCAGTGTCTGAGAATCAAGGCAAACCCTGGCCCTGCTGACCTCTCTGTTCTCAGCACTCCTTCCTACACTTCTCACGTGACCTGCAGGGCCCTGAGCTACTTTCAGTTCCTGGGACCAGCTGTGTTCCTGTGCTCCCTGGTCAGCCCTGTTTCCGCCCCTAGACTGCCCTCTCCCCACATCTGCAGCTGGCAGACTTCCGTGAACTCAGCAAAAGACAAGATGTAGGCCGGGCTCTTAGGGGCTCAGTGTAGACAAGGGACATGGACCTGAAAGTCCATAATCCAAGGCAGACATCAGTGCTGCAGAGTCCGGAGGGTGCCTAGGCAGGGAGGGATGGCTTTGTGGGCAGAGAAGTCTCCATGGAGGAGGCAGCAATGAAATGGCCAAGTGCACGTGAAGGCAAAAACATTTCAGACAGAGGGAACAGCAAGGGCAGAGGCTGGAGGAGACACCTGGAAGTGGATGAACACAGCTGGAGTGGCCAGTGCACCAGAAAAGGTGGTTGGAAAAGAAGCCCAAATACTACTACTACTACTACTACTACTAATACTACTACTAATAATAATACAATTATTGAACCTTACCGTGTGCCTGATGTACATTACATTTAATCCCTGTAAGACTGGACTAGTATTACCTCCATTTTATACCAAGGCACAGAGAGGTTAGCTGACTTGCCCAAAGTGGCACAGGTAGAATGAATGGCTACTGGGCTATGAACATAGGCAGTCCGGCTCTGGAGACCACCTTTTAAACTCCTACAATACACTAGGGCTGGGGTAGGGAGGCTCTCAGGTGGCAGGGAAACTTAGCTCCCCTAATGCTCCGCCCAATCTGCCTGGGACCCAGCTTGCCCTGGGTTCACCCTCCCGCCAGTCACAGGGGTCCACAAATGCTGCCTCCTCCAGGAAGTCTTCAGGAACCTACTAAAAGGATTCCCTCTACTTCTTTCAGTGTCCCTTATGAGAAGTCTGAGGTGAGACATGTACTTTCAAGTAGAATCTCATGACTCTGGCTGCCTATCATGTTCCTGGACCCCTCCTGGGGAGGAATGTTTATCTGTCAAGCAACTCTTGCAATGGGGCACCCCTCCCCGATTCCATGCGAATCTTGTTTATTCAAGGGGGGCACCTGACCCAGAGCTGATCAATCAGAGTATCCATCCAGACCTCTTACTAGTGATTGGTTCAGGGAAAAGCAATTAGAGTTTGCCCCAAGAATTTTGGTAGAATTAGCATGAAAGGTTCTCTCTCTTTTCCTCAAGGATTAGTAGCTGTGAGGGCCCTGGAAGCCTGGCGCTTCTGGAAACAAGTTGGTTGGGAACCTAGGAAGCCAGTATGAAGTCAGGAGAGAGGGTGAAAAAAGAGAGTACTGATGGCATCATTGTAACTGCTGGATCTAGCCATGTCTGATCTAGGTCTACCTTGAACCCTTTCTTTACATGAACTAATACCTTTCTTGCCCAAGCATTTGTCACTTGCAAAACAGCCCTGACCAATATGACACCACAAACACAGGCAACAATAGGAAAAAAATAGATAAATTAGAATTCATCAAAATTAAAAATGTTTCTTCATCAAAGAACATTATCAACAGAATAAAAAGATAACCCACAGAATGGGAGAAAATATTTGAAAGCATTTATCTTTGATAAGGGATTAATATCCAGAATATATAAAGAACTGCTACAACTCAGCAACCACCACAACAAAAACAACTCAATTCAAACATTGGCAAAAAACCTGAAGAGATATTTCTCCAGAGAAGATATCCAAACGGCCAATAAGTACATGAAAAGATGCTCAAAGTCACTAATCATTAGGAAAATGCAAATCAAAACCACAATGAGATAACACCTCATACTAGTTAGGATGTCTATTATCAAAAAAAAAAAAAAAAAAAAAACCCAGGAAATAGCAAGTGTTGAAGAGAATGTGGAGAAATAGGAACCCTATTCATTATTGGTGAGAATATAAAATGGTGCAGCTGCTGTGAGAAACAGTGGCGGTTTCTCAAACAAAAAAACAAACACCCAAGAATGACCATAAGATCCTGCAATTTCACTTCTAGGTGAAAAGAATTAAAAGCAGGGCCTCAAACAGATATTTATACACCAATGTTCATAGCAGCATTATTCACAATAAGCAAAAGGTAGAAACAACTTAACTGTCCATCAACAAAAGAACGGTTAAACAAACATTGATATAGCCATAATACACACTGGGATATTATCCGGCCTTAAAAAGCAAGGAAATGCTACAATATGGATGAACCTTGAAAAGATTATACTAAGTGAAATAAGCAAGACGTAAGAGGACAAACACTGTGAGGTGCCACTTACATGAGATCCTATTATAAAATAGTCAAATTCATGGAGACAGAAAGTAGAATAATGGTTACCTGGGGCTGACGGGGGGAGAAATGGGAAGTTGTTTAATAGGTATAGAGTTCCAATTTGGGATGATAAGAAAAAGCTCTGGAGATGGACAGTGGTGATGGTTGCACAACAATGTGAACGTTCTTAATGCCACTGAATTATATATCCAAAAGGGTGAAAACGGTACATTTTATGTGTGGTACAAGAAATACATACGTAATTTGTCTTTGTCCCTGGCTCTTGACACAGAGTTCCTAAATCCCTTGGAATTTCCTGAGTGATAGGAACATCTTTTGTTCTAATGAGTTGACTCTTGGCAGGCCCTAAATGACTTCAAGATGGCGGAGGTGTGTGTGTGTGTGTGTGTGTGGGGGGGGGGGGCTGGTCGCCAGAAAGACCAAACCTTGATTTTGTCTTGGAACTTTTAGCCGCATCCCCTCATCTCCAGGGAGGGGACAGGGGCTGGAGATTGAGTTCAATTACCAATGGCTAATGATTTCATCAGTCATGCCTACATAATGAAACCTCCATAAAAAACCCTAAACAAGAGGATTCAGAGAGCATCTGGGCTGGGGAACACATAGACGTGCTGGGAGGTGGTGTACCCGGAGAGGGCATGGAAGCTCCACTCTGTGCCTCTTCCCCCATACCTTGCTCTGTGCAGCTCTTCCATTTGACTGTTCCTGACTTGAATCCTTTATACTAATGTGGTAGTAGTAAATAAAGGGCTTCCCTGCATTCTGTGAGCCACTCTAGCAAATTATTGAACCTGACAAAGGGGTTGTGGGAGCTCCCGATAAATAGCTATTTGGTCAGAAGGACAGGAAGCCCAGGACTTGCAACTGGCATCTGAATTAGGGGGGCAGTTTTGTGGGTTTGAGCCCTTAACCTGTGGGGTCCGTGCTACTACCTTTCAGAGTTGGTGTCAGGAAGGAAAAAATGCCACACATGTGGTGGGATTGTGAATAAAAACAGCTCATTTTATGTCACATATATTTTACCATGAAAAAGATTAAAATGGTGAATTTTATGTTATGTATATTTTACGACAGTAAAAAATGTACAAACAAAAACAACCCTGACCATTACATCTAAGTGTGAGAAGAGGGAACTGGGCCTTGAGGGACAAATGCTAATACTGATATTCTCCCTGCTACTGTTGCTGTGAGGAACACATTTCTTCGTCTCTAACTAAGAGACTTATGTCTTCTGCCAGCACCCATAAACTGTAGCCGGCTCACTGGTAAGTGTGGTAAAATCGCACACCCCTCACAGTCCTTGATATTGCTGAGTCAGAATTTCAGGTAGGAGATATAGGAAATTTCTGCTTTTGACAATTTGTTACGATAGTCAGCCAACTCAGGCTTGTGGGAATCTTGCCCTAGAGCTAAGTCTCGGAAGAGTTGGTTTCCCTAAGGAGGTGACACTTTCCTCTTGCTTCTCCTTCTTTGTTCCAGCTGCTAGGAGGCTCATAGTTGAGTGCCCATGCTCTCCTACCTTACGATCAAAGTTAGTCCCAACCTGCTGTGTAACTTTTATATTCCTGCTCCTGTTTTGATTTTTTTTTTTGATTAAGATGTTATTCACCTACCATAAAAGTCACCCTTTCAAACTGTACGATTCAGTGGGTTTTAGTATATTCACAAGACTGTGCAAGCATCAATCACCACTATCTAATTTCAGAACATTTTCATCAAAGAAACCCTGTACCCATTAGCAGTTATTCCTCTCTCCCTCCTTCCTGTGAAACTACTTATCTACTTTCCATATTTGTGGCTTTGCCTATTCTGGACATTTTATACAAATGGAATCTTATGTGCCATTTTGTTTCTGGCTTATTTCGCTTAGCCTAAAGTTTTCAAGATTCACCCATATTGTAATATGGAGCAGAATTTCACTTTATGGCTGAATAATATTCCATTGTATGGATAGGCCATATTTTGGTTATCTGTTCATCAACTGATGAACATTTGGGTTGTTTCCACTTTTGGGTTATTATGAATAACACTGCTATGAACATTTGTGTACAAGTTTTTGCATCAGTGTGTGTTTTTGATTTTCTTGGGTGTGTACCTAAGAGTGGAACTGCTGGGTCATATAGTAGCTCTATGTTTAACTTTTTGAGGAACTGACGAACTGTTTTCCAAAGTGGCTGCACTATTTTATATCCCCATCAACAGTATATGAGAGTTCCAATTTCTCTAAAGCCTAATCAACACTTCTTGTCAGCTTTTCATTATAGCCATCCTAATTGTGTAAAGTGGTATCATAATAAGATTTGGATTTGCATTTCCCTAATTGCTCTTTTTTTTTGGTTGTCATTCATATTTTCACATTTTATTTTATATATTTCTGATCTGAGGCCTGACATCTTTTGTGGAACAAGTACTCCATAGAGTAGGAGAGTCATGGGTTTCAGGGCAAGACAGACCTGTTCTGAATCCTCTCTCTGCTTCTATTAGCTCTACGACCTTGAGAAAGTTATGTAACACTCTGAGTCTCAGTTTCCCTTCTTATTAAACACACGTTACAGTATTAACCTTTCATGGTAGCTGCTATTATTTAAAGATAAATCTATAATAAAGCTGTGGAGTGGGCATGGCACAAAATAGGTCCTCAATGGAATTTCGCTAACTAGTCTGAGAGTCTGATAGGGAGATTTCGGGCTTGCTCAGGGCACCTAGGCTGCGGACTTCAGATTTTAATCTATTATCTGCTTTATTTTGGCAACTTTTTCCAACAGAGACATTTCAGGATGCCTCAAATATCAACCTCTCTGTGCTTCTATTTCCGTTTTGTGACATGAGAAATGAGACTGTGCACCATAATGTCAAGTATTGGTACGTCTATAGGATTCATTCTAACCTCTTACAAATTTTGTCTCTTGCCTCAACCATCAAACTAGCTGCTGCCTAGAGGATAGACGAAGGAATCCCCAGGGTGGAGAGGGAAGTAAACTAAGGTTTCCTAAGAACTTACAAGTAATGTTATGTGTCTTATTTTATCCATTCCATGAGCGGGTCAGGTGGGTTCTATTACCCCATTTTACAAATGAGGAAACTGAGATTCCAAGAAGTTAAATAACTTGTGTGAGATCACACAGCCAGTAAATGCTGGCACCTGGATCCAAACCCAGCTCTGATTTCAACATCTGATTTTTTTCCCCGGTGCAGAGTGCTCACCCCACCCTACCCCATCCCACCCCACTCCACCCCCCCAGGAGGTACTCAGGGAACTTCAGGCTGACCTGAAATGGCTGGTTCCCATCCCACTGGCATGACAGAGACAATGTCTTTCACTCTGAGCTGAGATCTGCCTACTAGATGTCACAGGTCAGCTCTCTCCTGGGGCCACAGGACAGCCCCTCACTCTGTTCCAGGCCATGAAAACAAGCTTTGCATTGCAAGTCAGGACGCCATGACTACTAGACTTAGCCCACGCAGTCCATGAGTTCTTTAAGCGGAGGGCTGGATCGACTTGCCCCCGGGTCCCTAGGCCATCTCCACAGACCCATAACTTCATCTTGAGCAGACGTGCGCTCCCATAGGAGCTCTTAACGACAGGGCTGGTCCTGGGACAGGGGTCCCAGGCCAGGGCACTGGCCCTTACTAGGCGTGTCTAGAATCAGAGGAAGAGTCAGAGCTAGGCCAGAAAATCTCGACCCCAGACTGAAATAGAAACCCATTTCAGAGACAAATGGGGAAATGCTCCCGAGACAGGAGGGGCGGGGGTGAAGTCTTACTGGGAAGAGCTGTAGACAGCTTCCTGAGAGGCTTGACTGCCTCTGCTGCAAGGGGAACCTATTGACAGGCTCTGCCTACTCACCCCTCCTCTAGGGAGGACACATTAGAATCTCAGGTCCCACACTGGACAAGATTCTTTAACTTCTCTGAACCTCAGCCTCTTCAACTGCAAAATGGGGAAACAAATAATTTTGGCTGCATTTGCTTTTATGTGAAGCACTTAGCACACAGTAGGTGCTTAATAAATGATAGCCATGGTTAATATCAGTTAACCTTCCTTTTCAGCTCAATATTGACCTAATGATTTATTCATTTGTTCTTTCATTCATTTATTCATTCAGCCAACCAGCCACCACATGCCCACCAGGTAGGCCACAGCAGTTAAGGATAAAGTTTTGGGGGTTCTGGAGGAGTTAAAACTGCCACTAATTAGCTAGGTATCTCTGGGAAAGCCATTTTTTCTCACCGAGTCTTCATTTCCTTGCTTGTAAAATGGGAATAATAAGAGCACCTCCGGGGGGTGCTGGGATGTTGCTAAGAGTCAATTGGACAATGGTGTGAGAGCTGCCAGAGCAGAGCCTTTGAGGGAAAGGCAGGTGGCAGGTGGGCTACACAGAGGAACCAGGCAAGCTGCCAGCCCTGCAAAACAGGTTGTGTGGGAGCGCCAGGCAGCTGGGCCTCCAGGGACAGCCACAGGATGAGGTGAGGGTGGGCAGGAGGGGAGAAGAGTCAGGCAGGCTCAGAGACAACTGCTAGGTTTCCGGACCACGGCCCGCTCCCTTTCTGGTAAACTAAGAACCAGCGAGGAAACACGAGAAATGATTGTAAGAAGTTTAGAGGAGAGAAGTCCCAGCCAAACAAGGAGCCTTGGGCAGTGTGGAGTTACTCCAGCACACCAAGCCAGGGGAACGTGTGCACTCACACACATCACACACACGTGCACACACACTCAAAAGATGCACATTCTCATTCGTGCATACACACCCAAGGGCTTGTACACACATGCAGAGGTACCATTAGAGGCACAGCATTTTATAGTTTGCAAAGAGCCTTCTTATTTATCACTTCATTTGATACTGAGGGGTGGAGAGAGTGTTCCTGAATTGCTGGCAATTCTCAAGCTGGCAAGAGATGTAAATCCCAGATATCTTCAAGAGGCCAGGGCCCATCCAATGGACTGTACCACCTCCATTTTCTTCTCCCGTGGTGGTGTCAGTGGAAGTTGAAAAGCAATGGAAACCCCAGAAAAGTTTTACCCCAGCTCCCCCAGATATACTTATTTCACCCTGCTTTGTTCTCCTTTAGCAAGCCATACCTAGACTCCGGGACACACTTTCCCCACTGGTCACGTGGGGTCAACTGTCCTCAGATATTGCAGGGATGGCAGAGGCCAGAGCTTCCCAAAGTCCTCCTCTGGGGACTCCTATCCGGCCACCTCATCATCCTAGCCTCTCCTGCCACAGGCTCCTCCCCTAGGGACCCTCACCACCAACAGGCAACACTTGACAGTTATCAAATACTCAGGGAGAGATCACTGTCTTACCATTTTACAGAGTCAGAAACTGAGGCCCAGAGAGGAAAGGTGTCCTGTACCACTCCGGACTCACACCCAGGCTGATGTGCCTTCCGTCCTGCCTCCGCTATTCTACTCCTCCACCACGGCCCAGCCGGCCCCCATCTCCTCTGCCCTCCACGCTGAGCAGCCTGCAGGCTCCAGACACAACCAGGCGGAGGAAAGCAGGAGAACCCTCCCCACCCTGAGTCTGTTCTCCTGTCTGGATGAGCCACGGTGGATTGCACAGGAGCTCTGAGAGGAGGTGGGGGCTCAGACATCCTCCCAGTATTGACCCAGAGCACTCACCCCAGAGTTACTGAGCTCCACGTTGGTCTGTGAGGTGTTGGAGCAAATTCTGACTCCCGGAGCAGCCCCTACTGCTAGCTAGTCCTTGTGCCACAAATTGTCACGTGCATGTCTCACACAAGTCCCAGAAGGCAGCAGGAAACTGAGAAATGCGAGGAGGGGAAGTAACTTGCTGCAGCAAAGAGCTGGCAAGCGGCAGGGCTGGGACCCAAATCCCAAGAACATTCCAGCTCAAGTCCCTACCACCAAGGCTGACTCAGCCCCTACCCAGAAGCGAGCAGTCACTTCACCCTGAGTGTGCTCATCAGCTCAGCCCCGAGGGCTGTGGGGAGGGTCGAGTGGGATGACATTTAAGGACCAGGGCTTGGCACAGGGTAGGCACTCACTGGGTGACCATTCTTCTCCTCCTGTCCACCCCATGCCTCAGCCCACTCTTGGCCTTTCACAAGTCTGGAGAGTGTCCTGGTCCTGCTCTTTGCTGCCACAGGGAATAACTAACCTGGTTTTCTCAGCAGTGCCTGGAAGGTCCATTAAGAGAGGCTGAGATCCTGAGATTGACGGCTCTGTGGTCTGAGGCTCTGGCTCCATGGGTCCAGATGCCACCCTCTCCCCTTGGGAACTGAGGATGGCTCCTCAGATGGAGGGTGACGTGGGGACAAAAGGCTGAGCCAAGTCACCATCCCCAATCCATCCTTGAGCTTGGGCTTGATGAGGAGAAGCCAGCCAGGGTGAGTCTGCCTCGGGCCAATGGGGACCTGAGCTTCCCCGTATCCACAAGCTAAGTCCTCCCTCTTTCCCCCTCCTCCTTTTTTATGGGTACTTATTGGGCACCCACTCTGTGTAGGTAACGTTCAAGGCACTTGAGAGCATAAAACAAAGTCCTTGCCCTTATAAACCTATATTCTAGTAGTGGAGACTAGTTTATTTTAGTTAATGAATAAATACAGAAGATACCAAAAAATGTATACACATTTAAGTAAGGAAAAAACTGTATTAAAATTGTAATACTCGATATATACCGATAACAAAAGATGAATAGAAGTCACATGTATACTTTTTTTGGCACCCCTGATATATAGCAGGTCAGGTAATGATGAGAGCTATAGAGAAACGTAAGAGAAAGGAAGGGGCAGAGAGCCAGAGGGCTGCACTCTTAGATGGGCTGGACAGACACCATGGGGATTTGCTGGGTCCTCTTCTCACAGCACCGTCTCCCGTCTAGCCTGAAGGAGACCCCAGTTCCTGAGCTCCCACTCTGTGTCAGGCCCTGCCTTGGTGGATCTCAGCAGTAGGCCAGGGACCAAGGCCAGGGCTTCCTGGGCACGGCTCAGGACCACCAGGACTTAGGCATGGAGCATCCTGGGCCTGCCTTCTGCTCACAGCCCTGCGGAAGCCCCATCTGCAGGCTCAGAGAGGGAGCACATCCTCCAATCAACCCCAATATTCCAGTGCAGCGAGAGGACTCTGGGTCCAGAAAGGGTTAGAGACTGGCCTGGATCACACAGCAAGGCAAAGTGTCCTCCTGCCCTCTCCTCTGGCATGGCACAAGGGTTGACTCAGGGCTGAGCCTCACAGCAGAGTGCTGGCCTGTGATGGACTGTCTGGGTCCTCAGCCAGCTCCTGGTAAAGGAAGATGAGGCGCTTTTCTGTTGGGCCCACCCTACCCCATCCTGCCAGCTCTCATTCTCTAAGCCCCAGGATGCTAAAGCCATTTCCCCCAAGCCCAAGCTCAGGAGACCGAGAGTTTTGGTCCACTATGCCTCATCTTGCTGTGGGACCTCAGGCAGGTCCCATCCCATTTGATAGATGGTTCGTTCATCTATCAAATGGAGGAAATGTAAGCACCTACATCTCAGGGCTGTCGTGAAGAATGAGCAAGACACTGGCAAGAAAGCAGTTTGCAAAACTTAGGAGCTACCCAGACGACAGGGGGTGTTATATGTTCAATATCCCTGCTCACTGAAAACCAGCCTCTGCTTGCAAAGCCCTGAGGCAGTTCCCCAAGCAAAGCCCTTGACCCTTGATGGAAAATAAGTGGAAATTCCACAGAACCCGTTCTTCAGAAAAGACAAAGCCACTAAGCAGCTGGCAGGCGGCTGACAGGAAGGGCCCCTCCTCTGTCCTTGTAGTGAGAAGGTGAGGAGGGAGAGATGGGAAGGGACAAAGCTGGCAGCCTGGGCAAGCTTATTCCGGGAGGAGAAGGTATCGGCCTGAGATAATTGTGAGGGTCACCCGTCCCCCTCAGGCCCTCAGGCTGGGAGAGCACGGAACTGCATGGATGTCAGGTACACACGTCTGCATGCAGGGTGTCAGCCGTGTGTGGGTCTGACCTGGAAGATGCACGTGTACTCACACGTGTTTGGAATTGCACCAATATGTGTACGGCATGTGTGTGTGTCTGTGCAAGTGGGCCTGGAGTGTGATGTTTGTTTACACGTGCGTTTGCCTGGGCCTGTGCCTCTGCATGTAGTGTATACATATGCACACACATGCCTACTCCTGGGGAGCCTGCAAACCCCCAGTTTACAGGCCTTGTTTTCACAGGCTTGGCAATCCTTGCCACAATCTGGCCCAGATGCCGTGAGAGATTTGTGGGGTTCCTGGTCACTGCAGGCTCCTTATTTTCCCCAGCAACAAAAACAGTTAGACAGAAGGAGGAAGGCTTAGAGTATTAACTAGGGCTCAAATTCTCCCAGTTCAGCCCTGGGTATAGGCACCTGTGGGGGTATAGGAGATGGAGTGGGTGTTGGCAGGGTTTGGTGTATGCCTAAGGCTGAAGCCCTGCCTCCACGGGTCCTCAGACCCCCACTGCCTGTGGGCACTGACCCCTCCACAGCCACCCTCCTGCCCTCTGTCCCCAGCAGGAACCCCTCAGCTCCCGTACAGTAGGTAAGCACTTGACAGTTTACATCCCACATGTCCTTGTATCATGCTCACCGACTTTCTGCCAGTCTGACCCTAGAACCCCGTTTCTAGAGGCCCCATCCCCACGCAGCCACTGCCAGCTGGGTCTCAGAGTCACCCCTCCTGGCCTTGGGCTAGGCTCACAGTATAGTTTGGGCCATTCCAGTGGGTGGGTCTCACCACTTTCTGAACCGTGGTTTCCCCAGCTGCAGAATGGAGCTATTCCTGTCCATGTGAGTCAAGGACTGAGAAGGGTCTCTGTGAGCCAGGGACTGGCAGGAATGGTTTCGCCCACATCCGGGCACCCAAGGTCACTGCCCATTGGTCCCTTGCTGCTTCCAGAAGTCAGGAGGGAAACACTACCCTTGGCCCTCTGTCTGAAACGGGAGACCATCTGGCCCCAGTCTGAGGGAAGAGACTTGGTCCCTCTGGGATTCAGATCAGATCCCGAAGGATGCTGCCCCATTCGGGCTTGCAGGCAGCAGGCTTGGTAGGCCCTCAGATGGGGGAGGCTGGTCCCTCTTGCTGCACTTCAGTTTTCCTTCTCTGCCACCTGGATACCTTGCTCTGTCCAGAGTCTGGGGTCTGCTGTTTCCCATGCAGGAAAGCACAGAGGGACCACAGAGACCTGGCAAAGGAGGAAAGAGTTCGTGCCCATGGGTGCAATCCCGCACAGGTGTGTGCACTGCATACCCAGAGCCTGATGTAACTCCATATAACTCACACAGGTCCACACACGTGCATATGCCCAGGCACCTGCCATACCCGGAAGCACACCACTCCCATCATGCACACGTGCACGCACATTAAGTGTGCATCCACATGCAGCCCAGGAAGGGCGCTTGCACAGCTCGTCAGTGAGTTTCACACAAAGAACCTTCAGAACCAGGAAAGAGATGGAGGGGAAGAGCTGAGTCCTCAGATGCCTGGGCCCTTCCTTGCCTTCCTCCAAAGGGTTACCAAGGATACAGATGGCTTGTCCTCTCTAGCCATCCTCCTACACAAGCCCTGGCCAGAATGCTCCAAGAAAGCAGGCAAAGGTCCCTTTGGGAATGCGGTCCCTGACCTGCCTGGCCAGCCACCAGCCCTGTTTGTCACCAGTTTAAAGTGAGGCTTCAGGCTAATTAATCTCCAGATTTGGAAGCTTAAAGGGCGGAATGTGAGTAAGTGGAGTTTTAGAGGGGACAGGGCTATTCCCAGGAAGAGGAAGCACAGCCACCCCCCTGGAGCCCTTATTTCACTCAATTTTTGGTTCATTCACTCATTGAATCCACTGAGCTCTTCTGAGTGCTGGTGACCTACTGGTGAAGAAGAGCATCTTGTCTCAGAGTCCAGCCTTCTCAGAGCTTCAGGATGGAGGAGGGGGGCACCAGTCCCAGGCTCCTCCATTCATTCCCCTCTGGATCTCTGCAATGGATCCCAGCCATAGCCTGACCTAAGACTCCACCATACAGACTAAAGTGTGAACTCTGCTCAGAAGCTCTGGCATGTCCGAGAGTATGTCAGGAATGCACTCTGAGGTTCTGCCTCGACCTACTGTCTCAGACCCCAGGGACTGATATGTACACTGACATTTGAGAAGCACTGGCATAGAACATTCCATACAGAGCCAGCCTCTTCTCCTGCCAGCCCTCCCAGGATGGCTACGACACATTCGGATAATAACTACACTGGCAAACACACAGTGCTTACCCGTGCTTATACTATCTCATTTAAAACTCACACGGCCTTATAAGGTAGCTACCATTATTATCCCCATATTACAGATGGGAACATGAGGCACCTGGGTGGTTAAGTAACTTACCCAAGCATCTCCCAGCTAGTAGTAGCAGAACCAGGGTTTGAACTCAGTGCTTTGAACCAATACACTGCCCCATTCAGCAGCAGTATCTTCATGTCTGGTGGGGTCAGTGTGATGGGCGAGGCAATAAAGAAAAGTGAAAACCCAAGGAGCCAGTGGACCGCCTCCTAAGAATCTAGGATCTACCAGGTGTTACTTATTGATTGCTTTAGAATTTACAACTCTGGAGTCCAGACACTCGCCACATAAGCCACAGGATCTTATTAGAGGCAGCAGCAGAAACCTAAACTAAGATGGTGGCTGAGCTTCCTGGCAGCCAAAGTTAAAAGGAGGGAAGAATTGGGCTGCAGGTGGTGGTGAGGTTGTGAGGAGTCCAGAGCTGGGCCAGAGTCACTGAGATGGAGACAAGGGACCAATGGAGAGACATTTGGGAGGCAGGTTCAATGGGGCTTGACAACTGCATGGGGGAAGTGAGGAAGACGGAGAAATGGAGGAAGAAGCCGAGGATGAACCCACATCCCTCCTTTCTGCCGGAGTAGCTGGAGGACAGAGAGCACCAGATAAGGACGGGGCACAGTGCTTCACAGTCGGTGCCTGGTAAGTGTGTGCCACCTGCCACCCTCTTTATTCATTCCAGTACCTGCTCAGACACAGGCCACTCCCACCTTCACCTTGCCTCACACAGCCCGGGGGCCCAGGACCCTTCTGGCCTCCTCTTCCACCAACCTCGTGGGGGTTCCTGGTTACCACAGACCCCACCCCCACGAAGCTACAGTTCTTTCCTTCAACCATCCGCTCAGGGGCTGGGTGGGGGGTGATCCTGGGCAAATAATCACGGACGGCATCGGGAATCCACAGGCCTGCTGCCCAGGGCTCAGGGCGGGGCTGGCAGTGGACATGCTGCAGGGCAAGGGGTGACACCCGGGAGGTCCCCCCCAATCTCTTAAACTGTTCGCCAATCCTGGGTTCTTCCAGAGGACAAGCCCCCCTAATTCTTTTAGTTCTGGGATCAATTTCTCACATGTGGACTGAGGCTGCGTGAGGAAGAGTGGAAGAGGGATCACCATCCTGGTGCCTTGGGCTGTACTTTCACATCTCTTCATTTGATCCTTCGTTTATTCATTCACTCCTCATCCATTTGACTAACGTTCACAGATTAGTCCAAGGACCAGGCATCCCACAACAGCGCTGACGTCCTCAGTGGTATGAAAGAGAGGTCAGGGAGTTTTAGTCCTGGGGGCCAATGCGTCAGACGAGGAAAGTGAGGTCTGAAGAGGGATAGTGACGTGTCCGGATTGGGACTGGCCATCAGCTCCCCGCTCCTCAGACCACGCTGAATTCCAACACGATTGTACATTCATGGTGCTGCTTGTGTTAACACCTCAGCAGTCTTTCTACAACCTAAGGTGTTTGGAGTGTCTCTCAGAATGACGTTTGCCTTTGGGGTCTTCTCAGCCCCATTTCTTTTTCTCTCTCTTCTTCCTCTCCATGTCCCCTCCAGAAAAAAACCGAATGACCCCACAAATCCCTTATCCTGAGGGGACTGATGACAATCTACACCCTACCCTAACCTTCCCTCTCCTGTGCCATCCTCCCTTAAGAACCACAGCTGCTCTGAGCACCTCCACTGTCTGGATGAGGTGGGGCCCCTGGGTTCACAGTCACCCATCCAAGGAGCATGTGGCCACTTCAGAAGGGAAGTTCCTTCACTCTATAGAGAAGCTACAATGGCTGTGGCTGGCTGTGAAAGGACCTTTCCTGGGGCTTCTCAAATAATTCTGCAGAAGGGATCTCCAGTAGACTTTCTCTGGTAGTTTATAACCTTGAAAGTGTCAGGCTGCCAGAGCTGGGGTCCGAATCCTTGAACATTTGAACTGGAATCAGGAAATGTTACAGCAGGCATCCAGAACGTTAGAGTTTGGATTGCAGACTTTTAGAATGTTTGAGTTGGGATTATAGACTCTTAGAAGTAGGGCTATAGAATCATAAACAATTATAACTGGAATTGTGGATGCAAGGAAATCTGGGCCAGAAGTGATGTCAACATCCCTCTGTCCCACCTCCTTGACAGCTGAGAAGAGAGAGCTGGCAGTGTCACCCTGCCGCTGGGGGCTGGGCCAGCCTCCTGCTGCTCGTCAGCGGTCCATCCTCCAGACCTCCAGGAGCAACTCTCAGGGCCTCTGGGCTGAAGACTCCTTGCCTGGGGACAGTGGGGACACTGGGGACAGTGATCTGCCTCTGCCCTGGCCCAAGTCTTGCTGCCGGCCCATCACAGCACCCTGCCACCACAGCAGATATATTTAGGTGCCCTCCCTAAATATGTTCCCACAGCTCCCAACACTGCCTTTTATGTCTCCTCATCCTCTGGGGCCTCCAGGCACCTTCTCTAAACTGATGCAATGATGTCACCAAGAACAGGGCTCTTGCTCTGCCAACGCAAATGTTTTCCCCCCAAAACGAAGCTCCTGGTCCACTTCAGCCTTGCGCTCAGACCCGCCGGCTCTAACTCTGACTTGCAGCCTCTCTTCAGCTCACAGAGCCCGCCGTGGCTGCGGGAGCTCACATCCCTGCTCCTGCTCCTTTTGACTGTCCTCATTTCAGGCAGAGGGCACCCCTGCCCCCGCCAGTCCCCAAACACAACACAACACAACACACACACACACACACACACACACTCAATGGCACAGGCCAGCATTTTTCTGTTCTCTGGTGTTTGTTGGGAGAGGCCTCTATCCACGCCCCCGCTGCCCCTGCACTTCTCCCCAGCCTCTCTCCCATGCCCCATCCCAGGCCTTGCCAGGGGCTTGGCATCTTCCCACTTCAGACTGAAGCGTCCCAGAAGCCAGATCGTCACTGAGAGTTCCACAATGATAGAGCCTGGGGACAGGAATGGATCCCCCAGACAGACTTAAACGGGGAGATTCTCAGATTCCTGCCTGCCCAGTTCACGGGAAATCATTGGTTCTGTGAGAATTGATGGTTCCTGGGTGGGCAGGGACCCACTCCTCAGGGGGGACTTCTGTGATTATCATAGTTTTATCACCAGCTGTTAAGGGTGATGAGGGTGTTATGTGCCTGAGACTGTGCCAAGCACTTCATATCCAGCCACTCAGTTGTTACAATAACCCTACAAGGCAACTATTAACATCTCCATTTTATGAAGGAAGAAACTCAGGCGCAAAGAGATTTTGCCCCAAATCCTTCATGTACAAAGCTGGAATTTAAACCAAGTCTGGACAACAGAACCACCTTGACAGTTCCAGGAGGTCACCTGCTATGGGAACCCCCTTCCCTATGGTCTTCAGGGGTCCGGCAGCCTCTTCTTGCCCAGCCAGTGAAGCAAAGGTGAGAACCTCATAGGTGGCCAAGGCTCCTCTCCAGAAGCCAGCTCCCCTGCCCCTGCACTAGAAATGACCTAGATAGACATCACCGCAGTCCCCCATGCAGGACACCCCCCCACACCACTGTCACCCCTTCCTTCATACACAGTACACACGGCCTTACACAACTCCAGCTTCCTACCACACAACTGTGCTGCACACATGCTCACACAGCACAACCTCACACCAACCACACTCCCTCAGGAGCTCCGGGTCCTGCCGTCCCAGCTTGGAGGACAGGCAGGAGACTCCTACTGCACAGGTGCCAGAGGGCTCCTGCCTCAGGATAAACCCGGCTCGTCACTAAGTCTTGAGTCAACTCACTGGATGGTAACTTATCAGAATGATATTTTTACATTACAGAGAGGAAAGCAAAATTCACATGAAATTTGAAGAGTAATAGAAGCTTCCTGAGAGTGTGCATGTGTGTGTGTGGGAGCTTGGCACTATTTGCACTTCCTCCACCCAGATCCGGGGTGAGGTTTCATTCTCCCAAGCTCTTAGGGGTGCTGGGTGTAAAAGTCAGAACAATCCCAGGGTCATGGGAAACGTTCTGTCAGTGGTAACAGATGCACAAATGCTTCTCACCTCCATTACCTGGTTGAGCACACCTCACAGGGCAATGGACGTGTCACACTCAGAACCCACATTTAACAACTTGCACAACACACATGTATGCACCAAAGTGGCACGGCTCCCAACACAGCGTACACACACCAAGGGCACGCACACTGAGCACCTAAGTTACTTTGCCACAATCACCCAGGGCTATAGATAGGTACCACACACACTTCTTGCACGCTGACACACAGCACAATCCATTGGTTATACTGCCTGGGCACACCACACACACACCACACACTGACTACAACCCGGCACACACACATTGCCCATACCAATCTCTTACCTTCTGCCCACATCACACACACACACACACACACACACACACACACACACACACACACACAGACCCCCGGAAACTCCACACTCCACACAGGCAGCGACGTGAGCCGGGACTGGGCAGACCTACCTCGTCCCCGCGCCCTGCACCTACTGCCCCCGGGTACCCCGTCCCACACAGCCCTTACCTGGGCTGCGCAGCACCAGCCGGCACTGGGCCTGGGACGTCACTTGCTCCGTCGCTGGCAGGCAAACCCACAAACCGAGGGGCAGCACTCGCAGCGGCTGCAGCTCCGGCCCCCAGCGTCCACCAAAGGGGTGGGGAGGGGGTGTGGCCAGGCGGCCTCCGCCCCCCCCTGCTCCCCCCCCGTGGGAGTCACGTGCAGGCAGGAGCGGGCTGGACTGCCAGCCCCTGAGGAAACAGGCGTCGGGGGACAGCGCTATGGGCTGGGACCGGGACCCCTGAACTCCAGCCCAGGTTTTCTGGCAACTCCTACCCTTCCCTGGCCTCAGTTTCCTGTTTGTATTGAGAGCCAGTGGCTTAAGTGGTGATTCCTCAGGTCTTTTCGGCTCTGACATTCTATGGTCCTGGATGGTGACCGAGAGGGAGGCATGATACTAAGTGTTCTTTCTTTCTTTAATTATTTTAATTTTGGGGGGAATATTGGGGAAAAGTGTGTTTCTCCAGCGCTCATCAGCTCCAAGTCGTTTTGTCCTTCAATCTAGTTATGGAGGGCACAGCTCAGCTCCAGGTCCAGTTGCCGTTTTCAATCTTAGTTGCAGGCGGGCACAGCCCACCATCCCATGCGGGAATTGAACCGGCAACCTTGTTGAGAGCTCGAGCTCTAACCAACTGAGCCATCTGGCTGAGCCCTGTTATTTCTTGAGCACCTACTATATGCCAGGCACTGTGCTAGGTGTTTCAATAGTAACTTTATTTAATCACCGTAGCAATTCCAGAGATGTTCTTAGCCCCATTTCACAGGTGGGCAAACTGAGGCACAGAGAGATGTAGTGACTTGCCCATGATCAACAGCTAGAAAATGACAGACATGAGATTTGAACCCAGGCAGTCTGACGCCAGAGCCCAAGTACCCCTCCCTATAGAGTGGGTTGGTGGTACTTTCCACACCATATACTGCTCCCAGATCCTCATAACAATCCCAGGAGCTTGGTGCTACAAATCCATTTTACAGATTAAAAAACTGAGGTTCAGGGAGATTATTTTACCTCAGGTGGGGTGACCTAGAGATGGGATGTGGGGTGAAATGATGCTGGGGATGGTGAGTGTCAGGATAGTGTGAAGGGACAGCACCTGGCACATAGTTGGTGCTCATCAATGTCTACATGCCTCTCCCCTTTCCTTTCTTCTTTTATCTCCTAATATCTCCTATGGACAATGGCCTCCAATTCCCTCATCCCTGAAACCTTCCCTGATCTGTAGCTCTCAGACAAACCAGCCCCTCCTGTTGGCTACCAGTGCAGCTTTTATTCAATAGTTATTGAGTTACTATGTGCCAGGTTCTGTGCTAGGCACCGAGGATGCACCTGAACAAGACAGTCCAAATAGCACTGGCCTCATGGAGTTATAATCTGGTGGGAAACACAGATGTTAAACACATAGTCACATACATTTATACATAATTACACACCGCAGTAAGTGCTAAGAAGGAAAAGTGGAGGGTTAGAGGAGAGATTATAATGGGGGTGGGTGGGGAGTCATCTAGTTTAAATTGGGAGATTTGGGGAGACTTCCCAGAGTAAATGCCACTTAAGCTGAGACCAGAGTGAGAAGTTGGCCTCAGCCAGGTGACAGTGAGGAGAGGAGAGTCCCAGGCAGATGAAATTGCACTTGGCACAATCCAGGAAATGAAGCACGGCCAGAGGTGGGGATGCCCCCACAAGCCAGGAGGCATGGTTAGAGGTGGGGCTGCAGGAGCAGCAGCAGCCAGCCCAGCAGTGCCTTATGGCAATGGTCACGATTTTAGCCTTTGTCTGAAGAGCTGTGGGAGTCACCAAAGCATTTAGAGCAGCAATGACATAATCAGATCGCATTTTAATATATCCCTCGGGCTACTAGAAGGAGAATGAGGGATGGTTTGGAGGGACAAGGTGACAGCAGGAGCCCAGCTAGGAGGCTATTCCATAGTCTGGGAGAAGATAGTGGGGGATATAGTGGGGGATAGAGATCTGAGGACAGACCCATGGTTTGGTGCCATGGGCTGTGGCTGTGGCCACCTCTCCCTAACTGAAGGGGCCTTGAGGTCAGGCCTTGTCTGGTTCAAGGGCCAGCCTTTGGTGGAAAAAAGGTGTTTGCCTGTGACTCAGTGGACTTGGGACCCTAGAAATCCTCACCTAGGGAAATTCTCCCCTCTCCCTTCATGGTGGCCCTTCCAAATCTTCCCTCTCCATAAACCCTAACTCATTGAAACCCCAATCTTAGCTACTGACCCCACCCTCTACTTGACTCACTAGAGAAAATTCCCTTACCAGTGATCACTGGCTTTTCCCTGTGTCAGGCAGACATTAAGATTGAGGCCAGGCTCCACGCAGGGGGCTCACTTAAGTTCCTGCCTCTAACCTCTCTGCTCAGCAGCAGCCTCTCCAAGAGGTGGCCCTTTTTTCACCTGAGGTGAAAGCCCCAGCTGTGCCCAGAGCTGCTCTTCTACACCTACATCTGCAGCCAAGCCCCCGTGCCCTCAGGTACCTCATTCTCTCCTGGTCTCCTTCCCTGCTGGCCTATTGTCAACAAAAGTTCACTGCCACCAATCTAATGCCAACAGTAGTCCCCAGTCTGGGGTGTGGAAAAAGGAGAAACTTTAGTCAGATGAACAGTTTGCAAATGGGGATACGCAGCCTCTGGTGGAAACCAAAAGTGCGCTCCTCCTCCAAGACAAAGGGAAGGACACCTTTTATAGAGAAAGTTCCCAATTGATCCAATTTTATGCAAATGAGGAATCCAAATCTGCAGTCTGATTGGTCGAAATGTCACAGTCCTGATTGGAATTGTGTGTTCTGATTGGTTGCTATGGAGCTGTTTTGATTGATCACTATAGATCCAAATGAGGACATACATCTATGAGTAAGCTGCACAGTTCTAATTGGATGGGGCAGGTCTCAGTCCTATTGATTGAAAGAAGATGTCAGGAACTCCCTTATAAGGGTTGACTGAACAGCAGGAACACAGTGCAGGAGGCCGGCAGCTCAGTCTGTAGCTTTTCCCTGAAATGCAGAGTTCATGAGAGTCCTCTGTCAACAATGGCTCCTAGAGTCTGGTTATGAATTTAGGCCCAGTTAATCATGAGTTTTTCTTCTTGGCAGATATATTCCTTCTGGGGTATCACACTATGAACATGCTCCAGCATCTCCATAAGCCCTGCCTTGGAGCTACCACCTTCAGGTACTGCCCCCCTCTCTTCCCTTTCCTGCCAACAGCTGGGGAAGAGTTACCTCCTCTGCAGTCCTCTGCCCATTTATCTAGTCTCTGCCTCCAGAGCACCCCAAAATGGCCCCTCCAAGGACCCAGGGAGCTCCACGCCACAGAAGGAGTACACAAGAAGTCACTACATGGACACTGTCAAGAGGTCCCTACATGTGGCCCCTGCAACAACCTTCTGGGTCCTCCTTCCCAGATTACTCCCAGGGATCTGTCCCCCCATCTTCTTTGCTCACTCTGTACATTTGCCCTGGGGGATGGCAGTGACTCTCTTTAAATTACTCTACCTCCAGCCCAGCCTTTCTCCTGCACCCCAGACCTATCGCTCCCTGAACATCTCCCCTTCAATTACTGAAGTCCCCTCTTCTCTACAATAATCTCCCCATGTCCTCGTCTCCGTGAAGAATCAGCCCATCCGCTCAGATCAGCCCCTACAGCACTGAGACAGAAGCCAACCCTTCCTTTTGTCTTCTATCACAGCTTGTAATCAACAAACATTTATTGAGTTCCTACTATGTGCCAGGATTAAGGAAGAATTTCTTTAACAAAAACAACAAAAAAGAAAAAAAATCATGAAGGAAAAAATTGATAAATTCAAGTACAATGAAATTTTTAAAATTCTCAATCCAAATACACACACACACACACACACACACACACACACGTGAAAAGACAGGCCACAAACTGAGAGAAGATAATTGCAACACATATGGCAGACAAAGGATTATTATTCAGCATATATAAATAACTTCTAAATGTCAGTAAGAAAAAGCCAAACTACCTAATAGAAAAATGAGCAAAAGACACAAACAGGCACTTCACAAAAGAGAAAGCAAGCATGGCAAATACACATATGAAAATGTGTTGACTTCACTATTAACCAAAGAAATTTCAGTCAAAACCACAGTGAAGTACAATTTCACATACATCAAATTAGCAAAAATTAAAGAGTTTGATAATACCAACTTTGTGGAGGGTGTGGTGAGATGGGAACATGAGTGCACTGCTGGTGGGACTAGAAATTGAACACACCCCAAATGAAGAACAATTTGTCAATATCTAGTAGTTGACGATGCACATAACCTAAGATAGCCATTTCGCCTCAATGTACACACCCAGGAGAAACTGGTAGTTGTATAAAAATGTACATCACAGCATTTTATCTAAAGCAAAACATTGGGAACCATCTAAATATCCATCAACCAGAGAATGAAAAAATATTTTTATTCAGGTATCCCTTGTTATTTGAACTCTCACTCTCCCCATATTTGTTCTAATGACTTGCAAAAATTTTACTAGTAGAAAACCCGACTTAAGAGATCTGCGGGTGTTTACCAGCATGCGTCTGGGTGTGAGGACGCGGAGTGAACTGCATTGTAACTCTGCTCTTCTCCCGATAGGATAAGACTGTGCCACATGCTCATGTTGCTTATGCTTATTTGGTACATAATTGTTAACCATCTTCCCCTCATTATTAAGTGAATTTGTCTTCCAAGAAAGTGGAAAAGGCTGAGAAGAAAGTAGGTGAACCTGAAAGCCTTAGAAAAGCTCTTACATTAGAAGGAACTGTGGAAGTAATAAACTCAGTGAGAGGGCTGGTTCTGTGAAAGGTGTAAGCTTGGCCATCCTCCTCCATCACACACAGGAACTGCCCTTATGTGTGAGAAAACAGAACAAGCTCATTCAATATTAGAGAATGAAGTAATCAGTGTTTTAAATGCTTTAGAAATTTCTGCAATGATGGAAATATCCTATACCTGCGGTCCAATACGGTAGCCTCTAGAACCGTGTGGCCACTGAGCACTCGAAATGTGTCTAGTGCAACTGAGGATCTGAAGTTTTTAACTTTTAATTATTTACATTTAAACTGAAATAGCCTCATGTGGCTAGTAGACACCATATTGGACATATGTAACTACTATGTAGCTTTATACTATGCAGAAATCCTTGGAGATTATTTATAGACTTAAAGAATGTTCATGATATTTGTGGGAAATAAATTGAAGTTTTTGAACGAGCTGGGAACATATTATTGTTTTCCAGCTAAAATTCTATAATGTGAGCTTTCACTATCCACACATTAGCCATTAGGAATGGTCTCTGTTCTGTTAACAAGGGAGGACTGTATATTCATATAACAGATTACGAGACAACAGAGGACAATGGATGAACCAGAGCAGCACGGAGCAACAAAACTAAATCTCACAAGCATAATGGGAGTGAGAAAAGTATATAGAAGGGTACACACGGTATGATACTATGAACATAAAGTTTTAAAACATGCAGAACAATACTAAACTGGAGAAGCATATGAGGACGTGAATGATACGTGAATGATAACGAGCCACACGTACAGGTCACCTTGGAGGGGAAGGAGGGGGTGAGCTTGTAGGGGACACACAGCCCTTGTTTCTCTGTTGACTTCCCAAGGCCCCTGCATGCTCTGCAAAGACAGAGGGTGAGCAGGGCCAGCGCAGGGAGAAGGCATCTCCTCTCAGAAGCCTTCTCTCTCCCTCCCCACCAAACAGGGCCCTGAGCCTCCTCTGGGCTCCCAAGTCCCCAGTCTTGGCGTCTGACATTCCCTATCAATCCAGCCTCATGTTGCCTCTCTCCACATCTCTCCCTCCACTGGCGGAGAAGGAAAGTTCTTCCAGGGCAGGCTCTGTGTCTGTTGTTTACCAGCCCTATTTTTCCCACATTTGGCACAGCGCTCTGTAAATATCTAAATGAAGGCATGAATATAGGTTTCTTTGGGGATTTAGAGTCATCATTTCTGTTCCTTTGACCCTTGCGATGTGTCCAGGCATGGTATGGGCGCTGAGGATACAGATGAACTGTCCATGGCTAGTGCCCTCGAGAAGTGTCTGGTGTGGAGAGAAGATAAACCAGGACGCATGGGCATTGGGACACAGAGACATGCACTGGGGCCTAGAAGCCCGGAGGGGTCCTGGCTTAGCCTAGGGGCAGGGAGCACAGGGGAGGTCAGAGTGCAAGTGTGTTCTAAGCTGGGTGTTCAAGGTCTAGGGTTATCTGGGTAAAATCGGGGGAGGGTATTCTTGCGAGGGCAGGCAGTATGCAAAAGCCTGGAGGTGAGAGAAAACATGGTGGATTCTGGAAACCTCTTGAAACTCAGGCCTACTGGAGAGTCCAGTGAAATGAGGAGCGGGACGTGACAAGGAGAAAGAGGGCCAGGGGCAGTAGGTCCTCGAATATCAGACTGGGAAGCGGGATTTATCCTGAGGGTGATGGGAGCCATGGAAGTGTTTAAACAGGAGAGAGACGTAACCAGAGTTGTGTGTTAGCAAGATCGTTTGTCCGGGCTGCTGTGTAGAGGGGTAGAAGAGGAGGCAGGGACCAGTGACGAGGCTGGACCAATAGTCCAGGCAAGTGGTGGCCAAGGAGGTGGGGATGGAGGAGGGCGGATAAATGAGGAGCTGAGTAGAAGGTGGATTGTGGAGCTTTTTAGGAGGTAGAATCAGCAGGAATTAAGCAGATTGGATGTGAATGTGAGGGACACAGAGATGTATTTTGGTTTGGGTTTCCCCAGAAGCCAGCCCTGAGGCAGGGATTCAAGTATCAATAGTTAATTTCTGAGATGGTCCTAGGAAGCATCCGGGGGAAGTGAGACAAGGACAAGACGGAATACAACCTGGGCAGTCAATGAACCGATTATTACTGGGGGTCAGTATCACTGGGAACCTCTGAGAGGTGGCACAGAACGTTTGAATCTAGAGATTGGATCAGATTCAGGTTTGATTTTTGTTTTGGCCAGAATTCATAAGTGATGGTGTGTACTTCCTTTCGTTAGGGGAAACGATTCCCGGTACTTACTGTGACCGACGACCGACACCACCTTAGGAAGCAAGCTGACCACCGGTTAACCCTGGGAAGGGTGGGTCCCTACCACCTGAAAGGAATATTCTTGCATAGATAAGTGGGCCTATTAAATTGTTTACTGCTTTGGATTATACAGCTCTTAACGACCACATATGGCGTGGCTAAAAGCCACCTTTGTTAGCCTGCGCCACGTGGCTACAGGCATCTGTGTTAGCACACGCCACTTGGCTATACATCACAAGCCCCATCTGCTTTTGGGTGCAGAAATCCGTTGTCTTGTTGCTTTCTGTCCATTAGTTACCTTTATAAACTCTTGATGTAATTCTGGCATTGTCAGTCTCGGCCCCGGAAAAATTTTCCCAACACCTTCTGCACCGCACATCATTTCTAGTTCTCTTTTTTTGTGATGTTAATTTTGGTCAGCGGGTTCAGGCGCTAAGAGACTGTTACATCCATTAGCAGCCATTGGTGATCACTGCCTAGACATGTTCAATAGAAATATAATCAAGGCGCACAAAATTTAAATTATAAATTTTATAATTTAAAATTTTCAAGTAATTACATTTAAAAAATAATCAGAAATAATGAAATTAACTTTAGTCATATATTTTATTTAACCCATTACAGTTAAAATATTACCATTTCAACATGTAACCAATATGAAACATTAATATTTTACAACCTTTACTTTTGCACCAGGTCTTTGAAATCCAGTGTGTATTTTACGCTTGCTACATGACTTCATTCAGATGAGGCACATTTCTTTTTGTCTAAGCAATTCTTTTTTAATTGAGATAGAATTGACATATAACAGTGTGTAAGTTGGAGGTGTACACTCTTGGTTTGATACATTTATATGTTGCAACGTGATTACTGCAGTAGCACCAAACACCTTTATCATATCACACAAGTATAATTTCTTCTTTTGTAAAACTAGCTTTGTTGATGTGTTACATCTGGACATGCTCTCTTGTCCCTGTGTTAAAGACTATGACAAAGAATTACAGGGAGTTACGAAAAACTCAGTCAGTCAGGGATGTGAAAGAAGGATGAGTCGGAGTTGATCAGGCTGCAAGAGGGGAGCTTTAGAGTAGAAAGAGCTTACACGCAAAGACCCTGCAGCGGGAGGGAGGACAGGAACGTGAAGGACACCGGGCTGAGGAGACTGACGCCACTTAAGGGAGGTGTGGGTCATAGATGGAACTGGACGTGTAGCTAGGAACTGGACCAAAGAGGGACTTGACCAAATGTTAGACTGTTCTGTTTTGGTCTAAGAGCAATGAGTATCAGGGTAGTGTTATCATCACTGAGTGTCTCTGCTCTAAAACTCATTTAGTTAATAAATATTTGATAGATTCCTACTATGTGTCAAGCATGGTTCTGGGCACTGAGGATACAGCAGTGAAAGAAAAGAAATCCTTGTGCTCAAGGAGCTTAAACTTTAGTGGATCTCTACACAAGACTTAGGAGACTTCGAGATAGAGCAATATTTGTCAACTTTTTTCTATTATCCTTCCCTCCCACACAGGCAAGGAGCCCTTTAGACATTTTTTTTTTAAACCAAATTGCCCCCCTCCATGACATTTTAATACTACAGATATGCTGTATATCTGTTTAAGGTACTATATGTATATCTGTATTTTATACCTAAAATGAGTAAGACGTTTTGCCCTCAACAACCAATTTTCACCCCCTTGGGGGCAAGATCACTTGCATTGAGAATGCATGCTATTCATGTGTGGACTTATGATCTAAAAAGAAATTTCGATTTAGGAATAGCCAGTTAGGTCTTATCTATGCTGCGACTTGGCAAATACTATGATAATTCTTCACATCTGTCACCGTCTTCATTAAAAATGATAAATTACTAATGTTTGTGTTAGCTCATACCATTACCAGTTTGTTTTCCTGACCTATTTCTGTATTCTGCCTGGCAGACGAATCACATTTCAAATGCTCAAATAAGCACTCATGATATGATTACAAATACTGTTTAAGATTTCTTTATAATTTTCTTTGTCCTTAGATATGTGCCTCTTAGGGATGCACAGTGAGGCAATTATTAATTCCAAAACACAAAGAGTTATGCAAGAAAGAAAATGTAATCATAGTGTGCTATGGTACTTACTGCAAACAATACTTTCCAAGTCACAAAAACGTAAGTACTGAACATTGATTTACCCCCAAATTACAACAGGATGATGAGGAAAGAAAACTAAATCCTTTTTTCACAGATGAAACCAGTAGATAATGTCTAAAATGGAAGTAATCAGTTTTTTTAACAGTCTGAATTTGTTACTGCCATGAATGTTTTCTTTTTATCCAGTTGAGTTTAGATTTCCATCTCATTACCATTGTATGATTTTAACACTCACCCTTCACCTCTCCCTGCCTTTCAACAGTCCCTTTCCCAGCTCCTCTTTGAAGAACAACTAGGGGAAAGGAAAAGTCTTTTTTACTTAAGTGGGCTTGTGATTTAAATGCTCTTGGTGTGCCCCTCTTCCCTGACAACCCCGAGTTAGAACATGTCCTCTGTCGGAGGGAGGCCCTCCAGCAAGGAATCCCTTCCCTGCACATGTGTGGGTTCTCTGCCTCAGGAGACAAGCCAGTCAGCCGAGGTCAGGGAGGGTAATCAGCAAGGCTTCCCAGGGGAGGGGATTTTGAAGTGAGCCTTGGAGGAGGAGACATTTACCAGGAGAGTGAGGCAGAGGTGAGGTCACTGCAGACAGAGAAGCAGCACGGGCAAAGGCAAGAGGCCTGGCACAGGTCCTGCGGTGCATTGAGGGCCTGAGGTTACTCCTCGGAGCTGCTGTGCAGTTGCTCTGACTTTTCTGGCAGCCCAAGACCTAGGGTCATTTCCTAATCTATTTAATAATAGGCAAACACACTGGCATCTGCTCAGTTCAGCCCATGGTCTTGGAACAAATAGACCCAATTAAAAGGCCATCAGAGGGTAATTCAGGGGAAGAGGAAAAAGCCATTGATCAAATCAACGCCCAGCTGCCCTGGGGCTGGTTTGTGACCTGCTGCAGCTTAATCCTTCCTCCCACTCTGCTTTTTCCTCTCACAAGCTGCCCTAGACATGGGGACCTCCCCACCAGCCCTCCCCCGTCCACTCTTTCACCCCACCTACTGACCAGCTGTGTGGCATCTCACTAGACATTTTCTGGATCTCAGCTTCATGGCCTGCCAAAACTTACAGGAAAAATGATCAGAAATCCTGTTGGCCATTCCTTCAACATACTTGTGGTACTGATCCATTTCTTACCCCTTGTGGGAGCTGGACCAATTTAAGTTGTTCTGCTGGACCAATAACCAAATTAACATAACAGGAGAAAATGACCAAATTTATCACCTATGTGCATACAGGGGTTCCACAAGAGAATGAGACCTGAGGACACAGTGGGCAGTTGAGGCTTATGTGCCATTCTGGACTAAGAGGAGGGAGGCAGGGTTCTGGGATTTCAAAGCGAAAGTAGGCAATTCACAGGCAGATGAGAAAGAGCAAACTTTGTTTAACAAATGTGGTAAACAAATTCTTGCTGGGCCACCCAAACAGTGGGACACAGAGGGGAGCCTAACACTTGTTGGGATCCCCCCTATCTGTCACACTTACTTCATATATGCTAAGAGGAATATGCTAAGGGTCTCTTCCTGAAGCAGGTTTTCCTACCTGATTTCGTTTAGGCAGGTAAAAGGGAGGGTCAAATGTTCTTTCTGAGCCTTTTGGTTCTTAATAACCAGCTTAAAATCAATATCCCAAAAAACATATTTTGGGTGGCAAACTCTGCTTCCCCTGAACTTCCATTGCTACCACCTGGTCCTAATCCCCATGATCTCTCACCTGGTCTCCTGCATTCACTCTACTCCCTGATCTGGCTGTTTCTAGCCTTACCCCACTATGGTTTATTCCCAACCCAGCAGCCAGACTGATCATTTTAAAACATAAGTCAGATTGCATCTCCGCCGTGGCTCTCCACTTCCCTGAAGATCCTACCCGAGTTCCTAGATCTCTGGACTCTGCTCCTCCCATCTCCGCCCCAGCCACAGGACTCCTTACACAGGTCGCTTGGCCTTCGTTTTCTGTTCCCTCTGTCGAGAAGGCTCTTCCCGCAGACAGTCCCTTGGCTAACTCCCATGCCTCCTTCAAGCCTGCTCAAATGCCCTCTGATTGGCTTCTCCTGAGGCTTCACCTGACCCTCTTACTTCAAATCCCAAACTGCCTTCCCTCCAAATCCTTCTTCTTGCTCTGCTGTTTTCCCCACAACACTTGTCACCTTTTAAAAGACCATGTGATTTACATTTTACGTCTGTTGATTTTTGTCTCTCTCGCCCCACTAGAATGTAAGCCTCTAAGGTAGGGTCTTCATTTTTTTATGCACTGATGATTTCCAAGTACCTAGAACAGAACCTGGCACATAGTAAGCTCTTGGTAAATATTTGTTGAATGAAAGAATGAATCAATAATAATAAGGTTCCTGCCTCAAAGGGTCATTGTGAAACTTACATGAAATAATTTATTTGACTTGCTTTGCAAGGGAAGGAATAAACATATAATGCATACCCACTGGTTCTAGGTATCCTGCACAACAGTTTACACAGCTTATTTCATTCATTCCTCATTATGAATTATTCATTCAACAAGTAATTGTTGTGCACCTGCTACATGCCAGGCACTGGGGATAAAGTAGTGACTAAAACGGACAAAGACCCCTGTCCTCTGAGAGCTCTTATCCTAGCAGGAAGAGACAGACAGTACAAATAAAATATGAAGTGAGTATAATTATTGCTTTTCTTTTTATGATGAGGAAACTGAAGTGCCCAAGTCCGTCTGATTAATGAGTATTAGAGCTGAGATTCAAGTGTAAGGCTGTCTGACATAAGGGTTATGTGCTCTCTACGCCTCGTGAATGAGGGCATCTGGGTATCCGGGTTCAGGTGGAGTAAAAGCTAGTGGAGGAGGTGTGCGGGTCTGGACCGAGACGTGAGGCTGGGGCCTGAAGGCTGCCGGAGACTTCCCCTCTCACTTTTGTGTTTCCCACTCCACCCCAAGGGCCAGCACTTGGGCCACCCCTTCCACATGACTGAGAGTCAGACACATTTTACCTACGGATGTGCTGGGGGGTGGGGATCAAAATTATAGGCATCTTGCGGGTGGTGGGTGAACCCTAACTTCTGCCCAGATGCAGTCACAGGGGGTGCTGGGAGGACCAGCTGAGCTTGGTCACACCTCCCAAGGGATGGAGGCCGCCATGTGAGGAGGCCAGGATTTCTAGGGGCATACAGAAGGCAGGGCCTCTGGTGGGGGGCAAAGGTGCAACTCGTGGTCATGGTCATACCCTCCCATGGTTGCCCTAAGCTGAGGGCAGAGATGCTGTGTGTCTCTAAGACTGAGCTGGGGAGACAGGGCCCTGTGAGGAGGGCTCTCCCACCGGGAAAGGGGATGTGTGGGAGGAAGTGATCCCTCCATTCGTGGAGGTGGGGAAGAAGGTGCAAATAATGTTAGGGTGTTGGGGGGTACAGAGGGGACTCTTTAGGGGGAGATAGACCTTTTCAGAGGCCTTACCCTCAGAGAGGGGAGAAGATTCCGGATTCCCTTCAGAAGAGCTCCCAGACCTGAGGGAGGGGCTGGCCCTCAGGGCCTGGAATCTAATCCCAGATCAACAGGCCCTTTGGGACAGCTGCTCTAGCCTCTCTCCCCAACACTCCACTCTGTCCTCAGACCCAGGGCTTGGGTGCCTTCCTGGCAGCCAGTAGAGGTGGGAGACCCCATCTGGGGCCCCTTAAAGGTAAATAGGAGGTCAAAGTGACACCCAAAGCCAGAGGAAATCATGGTGTCGTCTTCAGGGAACCTCCTCTTGGCAGAACCAAAGGGCAAAGTCAGTGTCTTTGGAACTCCAAGCTGGGGAGACGGCCTGGAAAGGGCAGTGCCCCGAGGAAGGAGCAGCCGTGTCTGCCCCTCAGTCTTGCCTTCACAGAGCCAGCAGTTGGACACAGTGTGCTCCTCTGAGGGAATAAAATACTCCACAGTGTGGAGAATTATGCTGGTGCCAGGGGCTGTAGGGCTCTGGATGGGGCAGTGCCTGGGAGCCATGTGGACAGGGAGGCTGGAACGGAGAGCTAAAATGTCACCTGCTCTCACTCTTTCACTGGGAAAGAGGCAGTAACTTCTTTCAATGCCAGGCAGTCCCTACCATGAGGAACACACCTGCAGCCAAAAAGGCCGGGCTTATTGCTGCAGCAAAGACCACATTGGGGAATCCCTGGAGTGTCTCCAAAGGGGAGAGTCAGGGAAGGGTGCTTATAGGGTTATGGGGGCTGGAGTTAGTCAAAGGATGGTGTTTGGCAGAGATGGATCAGAATTTGCAAAGCAGGGACTTGCTGGAACAGTCCACGATCCTAGTTTGAGAACACAGGAGTCCTTACCCAGCGTTACTGCTAGATCAGGCTGTGGTCTTCTCTGAGAACATGCAGGCCTAAATACAGGGGTGTTTACGAGTATGAACTTAAGATAGCCTGAGACAGGCCTTACGGTTTGGTCGGGCACTGTTACCTGTTTGCAAGTCAGGGTATATTTTGCAAACTGTGTGTCCTGTTTCAATTCTCAGTCCTACCCTCATCTCACACCCCCAATCTGGGTGCCAGCGGGATCATTTTCTTCTCACTGCTTGGGTGAAGGTCTGGACTCCAGCCCCCATTCCTGCCTCTGCAGCCAGCTTTGGACACCAGGGGGCAGCAGGACAGCGTCCACAAACCTGGGGCCCACAGTAGAATAAACACAGCCAGGAAAGGGCACTGAGCCAGCCTGAAGAGTGAAGGAATGGGTCTGCAGCTCTGAAGGGCTCCATTTGTTTCCCTTTTCTCCCAGGAATTCCGAGAGCAGGGAGCAAAAATGGGAGGAAAATGGGAGGGAGTAAAGAGGGGAGCTGAGGGAAAGGAGGAAGAATGGGAGTGGGAGGGAGTCCACAGAGCTGGCAGCTGGGTCTTCTCCCCACTCCCCATCTTTTCCTGGATTTCTAGGGGCATACAGAAGGCAGGGCCTCTGGTGGGGGGCGAAGGTGCAACTTGTGGTCATGGTCATACCCTCCCATGGTTGCACTAAGCTGAGGGCAGAGATGCTGTGTGCCCCTAAGACTGAGCTGGGGAGACCCACGCCTGTCTACTTCCATGTCCTGGTTTTAGCCTGACCTCCTGGCAGCCTCTTCTGGTCACTCTCTGCCCCCTATAGGCTGGCCAACCACCTGTGGCCCTTCTGCCTCCAGGTATCCATTTGGTGCCAGTGGGGACCAAATGCTCCCCCTCAGCATTCTCTGTCTCTCTGTCTCTGTCTCTCTGTCTCTGTCTCTGTCTCTCTCTCTGTCTCTCTCTCTCTCTGTCTCTCTGTCTCTCTCTCTGTCTCTCTCTGTCTCTCTGTCTCTCTCTCTGTCTCTCTCTGTCTCTCTGTCTCTCTCTCTGTCTCTCTGTCTCTCTCTCTGTCTTTCTGTCTCTCTCTTGCACACACACACACACACACTAGCACAGACTGTGTGATGACCCATGCAGCAGGCTTTTAATTTCCTCCCCCACATTTTGCAATTGCTTTGGTCACAAAGGCTGGTCTAACAGTTCAACCCACAATGATGTGGGACTTTTCATATGGCTGCTGATTTGGAATTTGGCTCCAGGACATAAAGCTGAGGACACACCAGGGTAAAATACTCCCACTTTGTAAAGAAACCTGAAAAAACTGGGGTCAGACACCTTCCCAGAGCTTATTACCCCAACCTCTCCCACCCTCTACTCTGACTCTACCAGCCGGACCCTGGGCTTGGGGACTTGAAGACATCGCTGCACTTGTGAGTTCTCAACCTAATGGGGAGAAGAGGGGACAACGACTTTCCCATCTTGAAGCCAGGTGAGGGATGGTCTCGGAAAATCCCTCAGGGAGACTGGGGGGTATCCGTAGAGTCTCAGCAGGAAAGCTGGGGCACTCATGGCGTTTGGAGGAGACACTGATAGCCCTGCCGCCATGGCCAGAGAAGCGAGGACAGTGAGAGAGGGCTACGGCAGTACTGGGGGAGATGCACTGGTCCCTCCCCTCCCCACTCTGCCCAATACCTGGAGGAAAGAGAGAACAAAGGTGGTGTCAGGAGGGTCCTTCCAGCACTGGGGAAGAGGAGGAGGGAGCAATAAATTAAGTAAGGATTGGAACTTCAAACTGCACTGAACTTTGTTCCTCAAAAGTGACACAACGTTTTGGAGTTTGCCAAATATGCAGTTTATGGATGGGAAAAGGAAATTAGGTATCATTGAGTAGAGACCATTGATGGGAGGAAAATAAAATAGTTGTGTTTGTGCCTTACTGCATTTTCACTGTTCGGTAAACTAGGAAAATGGGTATTAACAGTTCCATTTTACAGATGAAGAAACCGAGTCTGTGGTCACAGAGCTAGTGATGGCTGAACTGGGCCAGGGCTCTGTTCCTCCTGCCTTAGCTTCCCTGTGTCCCTCTAACCTCTTTCTTTTCCCAGAGCTGCTACTTGGTAACTCTAGTTCAGTGCAAGCTAAAGCCACATTTGGTAAAAGCAGGACTGAATAGGGAGCTCCAAGGTCAGAACCCAACATACACCCCTCCGTCCCAAGCCACTCAGGCTTCTTCCCAGGATGTCCACCCCAAGACTTAAAGGTGAGCTCTCACTCCCAGGAGGTACAGACTAGCGCTAGTGAAAGCAGCCAAGACAGCAGGAGCAGCTAGAGCACGCTGGCATCACATCTAGTCTCTGTGCTGACCGCTGCGTGACCTTGGCCAAGGCACAGCCCTCTCTGGGCCTCTAGTTGCTCTAAGCAGCCAAACAATCCCTGGGATCCCTGCCAGGAGAGAAAACTGATTCCAACTGGTCATATCTCCCGGGGGACTCACGTGCTGTTTCATAGTGGCCTTCAGGAGTTAACAGCCCCAAGGAGCAATGGCAGGGTGGGGAGGTGAGGAGCAGGACAGGGAGCCCTGGAGGGTTGGGGCAGGGGAGATATTTTGGGGCAGGCGTATCCCCAGTTACTGCTGGACAATGCTCCAGTGCAGCCATTGTACTAGGAGTGGAAAATCCTTTTCTGACTCCATCTCCAAGGGCTGAAAATAGTCCAGGGTGGAGCCCCCAGGGACTGGGTTTGGGGCCGATGAGTGACTCGCCCGGTCTGGCCCATTGTTTCTGGCTGGGACAGGGCTGAGACTGAACACCTGGCTAAACTGGAGCCAAGACAGAGGCAAGCCCAGGAAGCCCCTACTAGAAGAAGCATGGCTGGGCCATGCCGAACCCCACTGCAGATGCAGAAACTGGGGTCCAGAGAAGAGAAGGGATTCACCAAATCACATGGTGCATCAGGGCAGAGGAGAATGAGAGTTTGGCTTCTCTGGCTTCTTTCCCTCCACCCTCTAACCCCTAACAAACACATACCACTTGGGAAGACAAGCAGATTTCTCACTCTGCTGCTCAGCCACTCCTGGCCAAGCTCCATCCTCCACCCCACAGGAGCCAGAAGCATCAGACTGTGTGTTGACAATAGAGTCATTTCCCCTCTCTGGGTCACTTGATGCAAGGGAGACCCAATGTCCCCACTCTCATCCTCAGAACTGAGAGCCCAGGGGGCCTTGGGAGTGCCTGGGGTAGCAGCTGTTAGTTGTGCCTTTGATGAAAATCTAGGAAGCTGATGCCCTAATTAAGGTAGGGAGAACTGGAACATGGGAGGCAAGTTCTCCAGAGAGTGGCCCACAGAAGGCAGGCAGGTGGCCTCAGGTCACTCAGCAAACGTGCCCATTCATTGCCTGCTTTGGCCCAGCTCCAGTCCAATACTCCCACCCTGGGTCTCCATGCTCTTGACTGAACCAAGGAGTGAGCGGCTGCAGCATCCCGTGGCAGGCACTGCTCGTCAGGGAGAAATGGCTAAACCTGCTGCCGTGGTGGGTGGCAGCTCTCTAGCCCATAGGCTGGCTCTAGAAGCTTGACAGCAAGGGCGTCATTCTTCTCCTGCTCTTCCCACTGTCCCTTCCCCCTGCTGCCCTCCCATACCCAGATACATGGACAAGACTCTGTAAACCCACACAAACCCATGTGCCTGAAGCCACCCAGCACCAGGCAGGGCACAGGGTGGTCCTACATCTTACCCCAGGATGGACCAGCTCCCTTCCTCCCAACCCTGGGGAATCCTCGGCCACAGGGGACCCATGGTGCTCACTGGCTGGACACACTGTCCTTTCCTTCAAATCACTTGTCCTCATGTGGTTCCATATTAAATTATGTCAACTCCATGAGGGCACGGACTGGCTGATTCACTCCATATCCCCTGGGAACCGTGCCTGGCATGTAAGTGCTGACCACAGGCTTGGCCCTGTTCTAAATGCTCCATATGTGTTAACTCAGGTAAACCTCCCAACGGCCTACATGGGAGGTCGTGCCTCCTTTTAGAAATGAGAAAATTTCTAAGGCGCAGCAAGATTAAGTAAGTAATCTGCCCAAGGAGCCATGGCTGGAAGAAGTGGAGACCATACTCAAACCCCGGTGGTCTGGGCGTAGAATCTGTGCTCTTAGCTTCATCCTTGCTACATGGCCTCTCTCATCTTCACTACATGAAGGGTCACTTACAGACCCTCCTGCCCCACAGGGGTTGCGAGTGGCATGGGATACTGGAAAGGGAACTAACAGAGTCAGATGGACCTGGATTCAATCTGGAATCACTCACTGCCTGAATAACCTGGAGCAAGCCGTCACTTCTCAGAGCCTGTCCCCGTGTGTGCTGAAGGGGGATAAGAATGTCTATTTCACACGGCTGTGGTGAAGAATAAATGACACAATGAATGTGAGAATGTGGGAGGGTCCCACACAGCACCTGGGGCCCAAGTTAGTACACAAGTTCCCTTCCTCATGTGCCTGGCTCTAAATAGATCGGCCCAAATCTGCCGCGACAGTGTGGTGGCCTGACCTGGATCTAGACCGGAGCAACTGTGTCTGGGGAACATGTTGTTCAGGGTCTTTTCTAGCCTTGGAAGGTGAGAGTGGGAATGTCCTCCGGGATTCCGCCCTCCCTCCTGGGCCCTGGACATCTGCCACCCAGGGCAGAGATCTCGTGCCAGCAGCGCCCCTGCTCAGACGAGTCAGCAGGCATTTAGCCCCACCTTGCTCCCTCCCCCTCCTCCTGCCCTGTTTCTCTGGCCTCAGCTCTGTGGCTCTGTCCACCTGGGGTGGGAAGAACTGGAAGAACTGGGGCGGTGGAGGTGAAGGCAGGATCCCACAAAGGCATCAACCTGCACTAAAGGGCGCAGAGCAGCAGGGGCAGCCTGAGCCCCTGGCACGTGTCCAGTTGCCATGCTGACCTGCCGAGTGACCTTGGGCAAGGCCGTGCCCCTCTCCAGCTGAGTCTGCAGCTGCCCTGGACAATCCCTGGGGTTCTTGTCAGTTGGCTGTGCCCTTTCAAAGTGGCCTTCAGGAGTCAACAGCCTCAGGAAGTGATGTCAAGGTGAGGAGGGAGCGGGGAGGCCGGGGCAGTGAGGAGATATTTTAGGAGCACGCAGGTCCCCCCACGGCTGGACAATGGTCTGGGGCTGGCAGTGGAAAATCCTGCTCTTACTTGGGCTGAAAATAGCATAAGGCAGGACGATCAGGAACCTCACCCACTAGGAGGGTGGCCTGGGCACTGAGCAACAAGGCCAGGTGTCCACACCAAGGGGCCAGGCAGTCCAACTGGGGTCGAGATGGGACCCTGCTTCCCTTAGTGTCTCCATTCCCCACCCCCACCAATGCCGGCCACGGTATTAAATGGTGAGTCAGCCACCCTCTCCCAGTCCCCTAGGTCCTGTGTCCTTAGAAATCTGGAGGCAGCTGGTGGAAGGAAGCCTTCCCGGGCTAGGACATAGTGTTGTCTCCATGAGCCGTGGGACCTTGGGTTTTCGGGGTCTCCAGGGCAGCTGCAGGAGGGATAGGTGGGCAGGATATGAAAGGAACGGGAACTAGGGGAACTTGGGCCTGTGGTGGCCACAGCCCCAACCCTAACCATCAAGGCACACTTGAGTCCCCAAAGTCATGATGTGTAACCCCTCCCTCTGGGTCTAAGCAGGGCTGAGGGAGACAGAGTACAGCCTTCACACTCCTGGCCAGCAGAGCATCTTAGCTGGGCAGGGTGACCCTATACACTGGGATGGGGTTCCACCTGAGCAGCAGCTAGTAGCAAAGAGATAGGCTCAAGCCTACGGGAAAAGCTTGAGGACAGTCTGTAACAGGTAGTCACAAAAAAAGCTCATAGGGACTCTGGTTACATTCATAGAAGTATAGAACCTAAAATGTGGGAGGTAAGCATGAAACACTACTTTGGGCAGGTCGCCCACACGGTACAGTGCAGAGTAATCATTTGGGTCATGGCTTGTGATGGGTCCCTGTCACATGAAGGAGCTGTAGACTTAGACTCTAAACAGAGCAACCCCTGGGGTGCCCAGTTTTGCCAACGTAGAGTGGGAAGGGTGGAGAAGTCATAGGAGGCTGGTGGAAGTGGAATGAGGAAAGAACTTTCTCTCAGGCAGAGAGCGCATAGGGAGGGCAAGGGCTCTCCCAAAGAGGGAGTGTCTTTATCCTTGAGGTGAAGAGTGAGGTCTGTCAGCTTTGCCTTATTCCTGCCCAAAGGCTAGTTGGCCCTGTCCAGTTGAGCTCCGCAAATATCCAGAGTGCTCTGGGCTGGACCCAGAACCTGTCACAGGTGAGACCCATCTCCCCCACACTAAGCCCTGACCCAGCCTGAGCACCAACCATTACACCATGTAGCTGGATTTTCCCAGGAGGCAGAGGAATGGATGGGAGAAGAGTAAGTCTCTCCCACACTACTCAGTGCAAAGGGAACCTCATGCTCGGGGCAAGGAGGGAGCCCTGACTTGGCCTCCTTGTGACCCGGCCCCGGCTTCATTCCTGCCTTGAGTCTGGGTGCCAGCTGCCCACCCTGCTTCCAGTTCCTGCACACCCTGCTCTCCTGCCCCATGTCCTTGCCCAGGATGCACCCTGCACTTGGATTCTTTGATGAACCGCTCTTCTCAGAAGCTACAGCTCAGGGGTTCCCCCACTCCAAGAAGCCTTCCCAGACCCCCTGGTCCACAGCCCCAACCACTCCGCATTATCCAGTCATATGCTGGAGCAACTGGGACCTGCTCGCAAGAGCCAATGGTTAAATTTTCAGGAATTTTTCAGGGAGGTAGTCTGAAATTGGCCATGGCAAGAGTATTTGCACCATGGCAATTGGCAATGCTACAAATAAGGGGTTCCCATCACCTCCCTGGCCGGCCAGTTAAATGGTTTAACATTTACCAGCAATTGGCTGGTCATCACCATTAAGTCCTAAATTGAGGGATCCCGACTCCTCTCTGTGCCCAGCAGAACCAGGCACAAAAGCCAATTAGCTTTAAAGTGGGGTCTGGAGTGGGGCTACCTGATGTGAGAGCATAGCTGAGGCAGCTAGTGGGAAGGCAGGTGGCAGACAAGAGCGGGTTGGAGGAAGGACCCTAGTGTGATTGGTGACAGTTTCCTAGGCTGTATCCCCACCCTTCAACCACACAGTAGGGCACAGCTCAGCAGACAACAACACCTTTAGTATAAGTTACAGCCTCAAACTGGCCCCTAAGCCCAGGGGAGCCTCCAGATGGGTGTATGACATCAGTTTCCAGATGTTCTGTTCCTGGGCAGGGAATACTATTCATTGCTGAATCCATTGCAGCATCCAGACCTGCCCCAGGCTCCCTGTGGGAAGCTCTGGCTGCTTACCAGGGTCCTCCGGTCAACCTGTGACCCCACCCCTCCCAGGCAGCTCAGGCCCAGACTCTGCTGTGTGATCTTGGTATGTCACTCTCTTCTAGGGGCCTGTTTCTCCACTTGACTTGGTTAGGCTGGGCTCCAGCCTAGGTACCTTGGCAGGCACAGCCAGGTCTTTATGTGGGTGAGTCAGGTGAGCAGCGGCACTGGGCCTGCACCCTTCCTTTCTTGAAACCTTATTTCCTAACTGACACATGCAAACAGTGATGAACACTCTGGACCCCAGAGTGTCCTGAGCCCCTGCCAAATGACAAAGCGTTGGGTGGCTGGACCCAGAACCTGTCACAGGTGAGACCCATCTCGCCCACACTAAGGCCTGACCCTGCCTGAGCACCAACCATTATACCATTTAGCTGGATTTTCCCAGGAGGCAGAGGACCAGATGGGAGACCATCCCATTTGAAAAAATCCTAGTCCGTACAGTCTCCCCATATGCACTTGCATAGGCCCGAGGGGTTCAGGTCCTATAGCCGGATGTCCTTAGTGTTCCCGCCACCAGTCGGCGTGGCCTCTGTCTGTCTGGAGTCCTCACTGCTGGCCGACCCATCTTCTGTCTTGGTGTCAGTTCTTTGAAACTTGCGCAGGTCCAGCCTGCGGGTAGCCTGGACAGGAGGGGTGGGATCTGTGGGTGGCTTAGCGTCCCGGGCAAAACGCACGAGCCTCTGCCCAGCCAGGAAGTACAGCACAGGGTCAAGGCAACTGTTGGCGCTGGCCAGCGGTCGGGTGATCTTGTAAGCCATGTTGATGGCATTGAGCGTGTGGCAGCTGAGGTCCAGCGAGCGGAAGGAATAGTAGAGGGTGCGGGTGACGTGGAAAGGCAGGAAGCAGAGGGCGAAGACAGCCAACACCACAGCGATGGTGCGCACCGACTTGCGCTTGGCCCGTGGCAGGCCCCCCGCAGTCCCGTAGGCTGGCTTTAGCAGCCGCCGGGCCATGAGCACATAGCAGACCAGGATGGTGGCGAAGGGCACTACGAAGAGCAGGCCCATTACGACGGAGATGTAGGCCAAGAAGTGGCTGAAGAGCTCGGGGGCCGAGGTGTCATGGCAGGTGATGCGGCTGCCACGCACACTGGTGGTGACGAAATAGAGTACGGGCGCCTGGCAGGCCAGCACCAGCACCCACACGGTGGCTGCCACCCGGCGGGCATAGCGGGCCCGGCCCCAGTGCAGCGAGCGCAGTGGGCGCAAGACACCCAGGCACCGGTGCATGCTGATGCACGTGAGGAAGAGGATGCTGCAGTACAGGTTGGTGTAGAAGAGGAAACGCACCAACTTGCAGAGCACCGTGCTGAAGGGCCAGTGGTCCCCGCGGGCGTAGTAATAGACCAGCAGCGGCAGGGAGGCCGCGTACAGCGCATCTGACACGGCCAGGTGGAACATGTATGTGGTGGAGGCGTTCCATGTCTTCAGGCGGCACAGGAAGATATAGAGCACTGCGACATTCAGACACAGCCCGAGCACACACACCACACCATAGGACACAGGCAGCAGCACGTATTTGAAGTTCTCGTTGAAGCGGCACTTGTAGCCCAGCTCATCCCCATCCCAGGTGTTATTGATGCTGCCATTCCAGAGGCCCAGATCTGCATCCATAGTCCTGACGGGAAGGGGATGGAGAGGGGAGAACAGCCATCAGGGTCGCAGCTGCGGCTCAGCCGGGGGATCTCAAAGCAGGGACCCCGAGTGCCCAGATACCTTTGGTTAGGATCTGCCCAACCACGTTCAAGACCTCTATTGCCATGTGACCTGGCTCTCTGGACCCAGAGGGTCCAAGAACCTCAGAACCCTGAAACCTCAAAAAGGAATGTGATCCATGAATATCAGGACCATACAATTCTACAACTTGAGAACAGCAGTAGGCAAACTAAACCCTGAAGGCCAAATCCAGCCCACCAGTCTGTTTTTATAAATAAAGCTTTATTGGAATACAGTCATACCATTCCGCTTACAAAGAACTGAATAGTTGTAACAAGGACCATATGTTCTACAGTCTAAAATACTTACCATCTGGCCATTTACAAAAAGTTTGGCGACTCTGCTTGGGAACCTCAGGAGCACAGCGTTCTAGATCTGGAATTCTGAGCTCTAGAATCTGAGGATCCCAGGGGGTGTCATTTCAGATTCGTGGACAGGGGCTTTCGAGTCTGACTGGCTCCACCTCACAACCAGTGCCCGTTGCCTTCTGAAGTGTTTCTGGCCAGTGGGCAGCCCATACCTTCCTGGAGGCAATAGAATGTGCTTTCCTTTGGCTCATCCTTCTCCTTCCTGGGGACTCTGGCCCTGTGCCTGGTATTTTGGTATCTGAGGGAGTTTTTCCAATGGTCTCCCTCTTTAGTCATTCATTCACTCGCTCAGCAAATTATGTTTTCAATACTTCTATATTCTGGCACTTCCTGCATCTGTCCACAGCAGTCTTGCTGTATGTCCTGTGAGGCTACCAGATGGGAGAGGACCCTCTTGTAGATTTCAGGGAAGTCTGGGGCAGAAGTACGAGTGAGGGCAGCTGGGGACTTCCTTTGTGGGGCAAATTCAACGTCCTCCAGGCCTACCCAGCTTCTCTTTCATACCGTTACTATCTTGAGGTTTCCCTCCTTTGTCCCTCGTGGGCATATAACACACCCATGGGGCCTAATTGCCCAGCTGACAGTGAGCAACCAGAGAACCAGTTGTCGACCTTCCTTCTTTCCCCACTCCCACTAATGTGACCAATAAGAACTCTCTCTAAGCTGGGAGGTAGGGGACAAATATCTCAGTCCGGAGGGTGAAGATGTGCCCAAAGTTCCCAGAAGGCAGGCTGGAAATCCTAGCAGGAGTCTCAGGTGGGCAGGTTTAGAACAAAGACAAATAATAACTTTCTAACAGTGTGAAGGGGTAGGGGGAGCGGACCTTTTTAAAATCCTACTATTTGTGCTTTATGAATGTTACTTCATTCCATCCTTACAACATGCTTGTGGGAGCCAGGTTATCATGCCTGGTTTTCCAATAAAGAACCGGAGACACAGATCATTCTAGTCATTTGGCAACAGTCACACAGCTGGGGACAGGCCATAATTCCTATCCAGGTCCACTCCCCAGTGGGAGATTCTATAGGATGGAGGTAGTGAGTGAACTGCTTGCATATGGGGGTGTGCAAATAGAGTCTGCAGAAGGGCTTGTGCACTCCGTGTGTGTGTGTGTGTGTGTGTGTGTGTGTGTGTGTGTGTCTGGAAGGACAAACAGGGCAGATGACGTGTGAGACTTGTCTACCCTGAGAATCTGGGGCTGTACAATTCCTTTCATTTTGGAATCGGGAGTCCTGAGACGCTGGGACTTGAGGGTTCTGTAGGACCCTCTTTTAGACCCTATGCGTCTTTCCCAGCCTGGCCTTCCAGATGCAAGTTCAAAGCCCTTGAAGTTGAGATTGGGAGGTGAGGGAGGAGCCTGGAGCTAAGGGACCCATAGGTCCCTCAGTTTCCCTTCTTTCCCAATACCCTGCTTCCCCCCACCCCAGATCTTCCCTGTCTTCTATTGTCAGCAAAGGTGCAACTAGGATGAAGGGAGACTACACTTGTGACCTTCCTCCCATAGACACAAGTTCCTTCCCAAGGAGCCAGGGCAGATCCAGGGCGAGGAGGCAGAGAGAAGCCTATGTGGTGCCACACTGACAGGGGGCAGGCGTGGAGGTGCTCTGGCAGGGCAACCTGCTGGGATCTTTCTCACCTGGGGCCTTGACTTAGGACCTGGCATTAAAGCATTGCCTGCATCCGCCCCCTGCTCTAGGCAGCCATGTCACCTCCACCCTCGCTGCTGAAGCTACCGCAGCAACCTCTCTGCCTCCAGCCTCATTTCCCCCAAATCCAGAGGGGTCTTTGTAAAAGACAAAAGTCATTCCCCTGCATGAAACACTCCATGGCTCCTGCTTGCTGTCAGGAGAAAGCCTAGCCCCTCAGGTTGGTACTGGAGGTTTTCATAATCCTGCTTCTGCCAACCTCACCAGCCCCAACCATCCTCTGTGACTGGCAGTTTCCTCCCCTGCCAGCCTTAGTACATGTTGCTCCTTCAACCTAGAATCCATTCCCATCCCTCCTATCTACCTGTTGAAATTACAACTCTTTATCCTTCCGCACAGCAAGCCCCAGTGATTACGAAGAACCCGGCCTCTGGAGCCGGATCATCCGTTTCCTCACCTGTAAAAAGAGGTGATTAATGGAACCTACATCATAGGACTGCTGTGAGCAGTGAGTGAGTGATCTGTGTAAAACGTGTGGAACAGTGCTTGGCACACAGTAGGAACGCTGTGGTGTGATGAGCTTCAAGGCTCAGATCAGATGTGGCCTTTTCCTTAGATCTTTGGGATGCTCTCTCAGGTCACCGGTGGAGGAGCAGCAGGTCTTGCCTGGAGGCTGTGGAGCAGGGGAGAGTGGTGGGCCAGGGACATGATGTTGAGGCCCAAGCTGGGGCCAGGCCTGGGGACCTCTGAGGGCTGTTTGGGGGTGGGACTGGAGAGACTCGCCCAAAAGAAGTCTGGGTGCAGGAGGGCAGGGGAGAAAGGCGGCCAAGAGGCTTGGCTCAGGGGTCTGGGAGGAGCAAGAGAGGGGAGAGGAGGAATTCAGTGTCAGACAGGGTACGTGTGAGGTTCCCTGAAGGAGTACGGTGGGATGTGGGAATCGGCCAAGGCTGGGACGCTTTGGGAGGTGGGCGGGGAGTTGCTGGCTCACAGAAGCTGCAGGAGTGCGGAGGCCCGAGTGTGAGACTGACGATCTGTAGAGGGGCCCCCCACCCCAGGTCACCAGCTTGGGGTGTCCATCTCTGCCACAGCACGCCAGTGACATCAGGCATTTCCTGCCCGTCTAAGACTCAGACCTCTCCCGGGTTGAATTCCCTGGCCTTGGAGAACTACAGCCCAGAACTTCCCCCATGAGGTCCTCTTCCCCACTGGAGTCAGGGAGAGTGGCCCCTTCCACGCTCCAACAGACACGCGGTCCCATATCTGCTGCTGCTTCCTCCCTGCCCCAGGGCTGAGCCCTGGCAGGTCTCTCCTTGGAGCTGGGCCAGGGCCCTCATCCTCCCTTCGTCAACATCCCACTGCTCTGCACAGTGTTCTTGCTAATCGCTAACAGTGGAATCTCTGACACTAATGAGAGGGGTGGAGACTTCCCTAAGTCTCCCGTGAACCCAAGGAGCTCCTTTTCCACCTGTTTTAAGACTTCCTGGCCTCCACCCTCCCAGGCCATCTGGGGATTCCATTGCCATGGTCCCAGTGCAGACTAACCCTACCCACCCTCTCTCTCGACAGGCTGGCTCACCAACCTGTGATGACATCTTTCCTGGCCCCCCAGCCCCTGCGTATGGAGATAGCCAAATCCCCAGCCCTCACTTCTGCCTCTTCCGATGCCCTTGGGGCCTCACTCCCTTCTCCCTCGAGACCAGCTCCTACCTAACTTTGTCCAACACCACTCACCAGTCCCTCAGTGCCCAGTTCTGGCTGGCCCTGCCCTGAAGAGCTCCTAGACTAGAGGGAGATATGAGCTGAGCCATGTAAGTACCCTGCCAGGCTTCCCTGCCTTTGTTCATGCTGTTCTTTCTGCCTGGAAAGCCTTTCCAGAACCCACCACACTGCACTCCATCCTGCCTCTCCCATAAGGCTCTTCTCAAATGTCATCTCACCTCTGAAGCTCTCCCCCCTAACACCCGCCCAGGCATTCCTCACACCATGTTAGTAATTTGTCCTTTCATCCTCTACCGCAACATTCCAGGTGCTCCCAGAATACTGGGTGCATTTGATTCTTTTTTTTGTCTCTATCATCCAGCAAGATGCCTGATCCAAAGCAGGTATGACATGAATGACAGAATGAATAAATGAGTGAATAAATAAATGTATGAAGCAAGCACAAAAGACTATGGGAGCCCAGAGGAGGCTGAGCTTTATAACCATGGATCTTCTTTTTATTCCTCTGAGAGCCTCCCAGAGGACAATTACACTTAAAGATTTCTCAGCTGCTGACCCTAGGTGGCAGGAGTCACCTAGCCCTCCTGGGCCCAGCCCTCCTAAGGCCTGCTTCTGCACTATACAGGCCCCTGGGCTGTCTCTCTTTTAAGAGCTGCAGGGCCCAGAAGGCCCTGCCCTTCTCTGAACAGGCCGGGGAAATGCCGGGAGAAAGGGAACTGGACCCAGGCACATTCTGGAGATGGGGCAGCTGTCTGAGCCAGTCACATTCTTTGATCTCGCCCATCTCTGGCTCAGATCATAGGTCAGCATGGGTCAGGAGCTCCTGATCCTGGAGCCCCGCCTCCCTCACTTTGTAGGGGTCAAGCCTGGGTTGAGCAGCTTCTATGTAGCACCTTCATTTCATTCCCCACCCTCACTCCTCAGTAGATACTGCCATAGAGGTTAAGCTATTAGTTCAAGGTCATAGTACCAGAAATTGGAAAAATTGGGCTTGACACCCAGAGCTGTCTGGCTCCGGAGCCTGAATTCATCATAGCCTGGGATGAGGGAGCAGGGCAGGGATCCCCCTGACCGACCCCCAGTTCAGTGTATACACACGCATGCACGTGCCTGCCCCAGTCTCCCAGCTAGTGGACCCCACCCTCGCACGCCCGTACCTGACCAGCCCCTGCTCTCGTGGTCAGGATGCTCAGCACTCGCTCAGGTTGCTCACTCATGAATGCACACGCCTGGATAGGGCTGCAGGGAACTGTGCAGGAAACAGGAAAAACAGGTCCCCCTCCTGGGGCCGCGCCCAGCTTCCAGCATTTCTCAGGGCAGGCAGGCAGTGCTGAGGGTTCCTGAGACACAGGGAGGTAGAGACAGTGTGGGCTCTGGGTTACAGGAAGTCAGCCAGGCCAAGCCCTCCCAAGGCCTCTTCCTCTGCTCCAACCTTGGCCCAAAAGAGCACAGAGGTGCCCTGGCATGCTTATCCCGGTGGGGCTGTCCTCTGCCCTCCCACGCCCCAGCCATCTACCCTCAGCTCACACGCTCTGGGGGTGGTTGTTTGCAGCCTCCTTCCCCAGGAGCCCCCTTTCACAGGAAGGTGGTTCTGCCAGGGAAGGTCTCCCCATATCTTGCAGAGCTGAACTGAGCTTCCAGTGCCCCTTCCTTTGGTCCTGGTTCTGTGCGTCACTCCCATAACAGGAAACAGTCAATACTCTCCTTGCCTGGTTTACTTGACAGTGCTTTAGCCAACACAATTTTGCTCAAGCTGGGTTTCTATCTGGAATACCCCTCCTCCCTCTCATCATTCCTCCATAGGTGTTACAAACACACAAACACACACAAGTATGGACACACCTAGATGTACAGCTACACAGAGACATATACAGTCACACTGAAATGTACATGCAGTGCACCCACACACACACTCCTAGTCAGGGCCGGGAACAACCTTTACAAGTCACCCGTCCCAAACTCCCATGTGACAGAGGAAGAAACTGCGGCCCAAGTCCTCACAGTAAGTCAGGGACACAGGCAAGATCGGAACGCAGGTCTTCTGGACTCTGGCCCTGGTTTTTGTCTCACACGCACCAGACACAGGGCTTCAGTGAGGGAAGGACCCCCCGGCAGAGGAAGCCCTCTGTGTGGGCAGATCCCAGCACCTACCAGAACCTCAGACACATCACAGGAAAAAACTAACATGTCCCTCCTTTCCCCATCTCCTTCATTACTCTACAATGGAGGAGTGGGGTCCGAGAGAGCTAAGGCAAGGTCCCCACGCTGGAAGTTCAGTGGCAAGCATGGGGCTAAGTAGAGAGGAGATGGGTAGCTGCGGGAATAGAAGAGGGTGTGGGAGCCCTGGGCCACTGTTTTCCCAGCTCATCTTGCCCCAGGAGCGCAGGCTGACCTGGGCTAGTGGGCTGGCAGCTATATGCCAGTCTCCTCTACCTTAGGTTCTCCTTTTCACTCCACTCTGGCTAGGGTCTCACCCTGTCTACTGCTCCTTCAACAGACTAAGGTGGAGTACAGCACTTTCTCAAAGCCGTTCTCCGATTTCTGAGAAGGGTCTCCACCATCCATCCTTCTAGGTTTCAAACCTCCAATATGTCCTTGATAAGCTCTCTATCTTCCACCCATGTGAAACCATCACTCGCCCAGTCCTGTCAGTTCAACGCTGAAGTGGCTCAGCGATGGCGCTTTTCCCCACCCCACAGCCTTAGGCCCGCATTTCCCCTCCACACTGTGCCCTGGTCTCCTGGCCGCCACCCCTGCCCCTCCTGTCCATCTCTCATATGGCAATCACAGGTCTTAAAACATGAATCTGAAGGAGACCAAAGTTTTGCCACCCTGAAGCTGCCTTTTTTGGATATTGATTTTAAACTGTTCATCAAGAAATAATACTCAGAACCTTTGGCTTTTCCCTGAATTCCTGCCCAAGAGATGTCAGGTAGAAAAACCTGCTTCAGGAAGGAAATCTTAGGATGTTCGCTTTAGCCTAACTTGAATTAAGTACGGTTAATAGGAGGGCCTCAGGTAAGGGGACTGTTAGCCAGATACCCCCTGTGCCCCATCGTTTCTGAGATTTGCCGGCCGCATGTGTATTCCACTCTTCCTCAACTACCTGTAATCGACTACCTGTAAATAGCCCATTCTCACTTCTGAAATCTAAGACCTCATTCCCCTCTTTCCTCCTTTGTCCAAAATGTCATATATACCCAGTGTTGCCTCACTGTCTTTGGAATTTTCATCCTTATGTGAATTTCCCATGTGTGTGTATTAAAATTTTGATTTTTTTCCTATTAATCTGTCTCTACTAATTTGAATATTAGGTAGAAGAACTTAGAAGGTGGGAGGAAAAGTATTATTTTTTTTAGACCCCACAAATCTGACCACATACTTTGGAGCTCAAAACCTTTCCATGGCTCCCTATTGCCCTCAGGCTACGTCCAAGCTCCTGAGCCTCGCACTGCAGGTCCTGACTGGTCCCTGCCACCCCTCCAGACAGCTCACCTTCTTTGCCTCCATCCTTACCTTCCTGTCTCAAGCACAGCAAAAGCAGTCCCATGGTCACAGCTTTGCTCAGGAACGCTCTTCCTTATCTTCTAACAACAATATCATAATAAGAATTGGGTGCTTTCTCTGTGCCAAGTTCCATGTTACGTGGCTTCACAGGCCTCTTCTCATTGAATCCTGAGAAGCTTAGCGAGGCACAATGCCCTCTCCAGGGTGATAGCAAATGACACAGTAGCCCCGATCTGTCTGACTTCAGTATCTGTGCCCCTCACCACTGTCTCCTTCCCTCCAAAGCCCAGATCCCCTCCTCCAGGAAGCTCCCTGACTAGCCCTCTTTGAGCCCCATGGCTCTGCTTATCTGTCAGTTCTCCACCAGAGGGAATGCCCTATACGCAGAGACCAGGATCGCCTCTTCCTGGTACTTTCCAGGTGTGAAGCAGCCATGATGGTTATTGTATCCATCTCACAGATAAAAAAACTAATGCCAGAAAGGGTAGTCCAAGTTCTCACCCAAGGTCAGCAGTGAGTCAAGGGCAGAGCCAAGACTAACATGCAGACTACCTGCCCCAGTGACCTGACTCTGCCTCTACTCCACGCTGCGTCTTTCTCTCTGTGGCTCCAGGCTAGTGAGCCCAATGCCAGGAGGAAGGGCTGGGGTAGTTCTCAGGCCCGCTGAGGAATTTCCAGGGTGGTTAGACAACATTCCAGCTCGTCCACTAGGGTGGCTGCAGAATGTACCCGCTCGCCTGCCCATCTGGCTGGCCCTGTCTAGCCTGGAAGGGGAGAGTGACCCATCACCATTTTGGAAACCCTGCTGCTTGCCTTGGCTGGAGGTGGGGTGCTGTGAAGGGAAACAGAAAGCCTGGACCCAGAGCACCATGGAGGAGCAGGGGAGGGTACCGGGCAAGTGGGAAACCCCAGTTCTGCTATTCCCAGCAGTGGGACCTGGACAAGTCTCCTCTCCACAACCTCAGTCTAAATACCCCTACAATCTAAGAACAGTACCTGCCCCCCCCCCATAAGGTTGTTGAGGGAGTTAAAGGAGATGATTTAGACTTATTTTATGAAATAATTAAAAGAGATACGATTTCAGCAGGTGGAGAAGCCAGGGAGGATGGCGGTATACCAGGAAGACAAGAAGGGCAGGAAACACACAAGAAATTTGGGCACAGTAGCAAGGTCACAGCCAGACTGACCACAGATCAAATTTCCCACACCCAAGGCCATCCTCAGAAGGGAGGGAAATCCAGGGACCTCCAGCAGGAACAGACCCCACCACATTTCTTCCCTCACTCACCGTTTATAGGGGTTGCCATATCTACGCTTGCCCCTGTGCAGGGCACTTGGGGACTCCAGGTGAGTCACTGTCAGGGTTGGCAGGGGAGGGAAGTAGCACATGGGAGAAAACTCAGAAATAGGTAATGACAAATTAGGATGATCAGGGCTGAAGGAAGCAGAGGCAACAGGGCTGAAGCAGCCCCGAGGACCCCTAATGGGAATGGGGAGGTAGTCAAGGGAGTCTTCCTGGAGAAGACACCTGACCTGCATTTTGGAAGATGGGTAGGGGTCAGGTGCGTGGAGAGAGAAGAGGAACAGAGCGAGCAAAAGCCAGGGCAAGAGACACACAGTATGTTTGGGGAGCTGTCGGTCATCCCTGTGGACTGAGGGGAGTGGAGAGGGCAAGGCTGAGTTGGAAGAAAGGAAGGATCTTGGAAGTCGTCCTCTGCCCCCTCTCAAATGTCCTCCACAGTGGACACCCCGCCTTGCCTGGAGTGCTTTCTGCACCATAAGCATTAGGGCTAGTCTGGGAAAATAACTGAGGGGGTAACCTCAGATGTTATCAACAGGTGCTGTTGCAACGTAAAGCCTCTGCAACCTCCTCCAGGAAGCCCTTGGGCTCTGTGGCCCCTTAAGGAGGCACTCTCCATCTTGGGAGCCCCCAGGATCTTGGCTATGGGAGCCATGTGTTAGGGCTGAACTCAGAGTATGTGAGTGTGCAGGTCTCAGATCAGCCAGGCTGTTCCTCCCATCTTACAGATCAGGAAACTGAGACACTTTAAGAGGAAAGGATTTACTCAAGGTCTGGTGTTCTAATTACAGTATTTTCAGTGTGGAGTTGAGCACCTCCAACTCCACCCCAGGGCAAGACTCTAAACCCCCTGTCCCACCCATGACCTGGCACTGTCCAGCCCAGCTCCGCCCAGCCCAGCCCATGGCTTATAGAGACACGCTGCTAAACTGAACCAGTTCAGAATCACAAGGCCCTGGACTCCACATCAACCTATCACACCCAGATGCTTCCAGCCAGACTAAAGAGGCAAGAACCCTGGGTTCAGGCTCCAACTTGGAACCGCCCATGCTATGCAATCTCGGTCAAATCGGTTCCCCTCTCTGAGCCTCAGGTTCTTCACTGGTCAATTGGAGAGAATCACCGCTACGCAAGACAACTCATGAGGAATGAATAAGACAAGGGGGCAGGTGGGTGCTCCAGGAGGCTAGCAAATCATGTATTGTCCTGATGTGGGGGCTGTGTCTGCCAGTCACGGCAGAGAGACACTGACACGTTTCTCAGCAGGGGGCCCTCATGGGTGACCCAGCAAAGGGGCAGGGGTGGTGGTCAGAACAGTCAGGGAAGGTTCCTAGAAGGGGCTGTGATCAGGTCTGAAGAGAAGCAGAAAGGGTCCAGCTCAGAGGGAAAGAGGGAGAATGGAGAACCCAAGGTAGAAAAAGGGACAGAAATGTAGAACAGGATGCAAGTGAGCCTGTGATTCTGAGCCTGTCTCCCTCTGAGTGTTTCCGGGATTCCGAGTCCATTGGTTCTTACAGCCCAATGCCAAGAGTTTCTGGTGAATGTTCAATGTTTCTTTAATTCTGTTACTCGTTGCTTCTGATAGCCTTTGATTTCGAGATTCTCAGAACCACAGGCGTCTGGACTCTCAGAATAACACAATCATGTCCTTTTCTGAGGAGCCACAAAGTCTCAGCAAACACTTGCCAATGCCCCAGTGTGCCTGACCTCATAGGGACCCTTAAAACCCAGACTTAATCAGACTCCGTCAGACCCTTGAGGAGCTCCAGTTTGGATGGGGAGAAAGCCAGACAAAGACCAAGTCCACGTGGGTGATCAAACCATGACCAAAGGAAGCTCAGCGCCACGGAGCCCAGAGTAACCCCTAACCAGCCTGGTGAGGAGGTCTTCCCAGAGAAGGGGTCATTTGAGCTGGGACCTGATAGATGGTTAGGAGTTTGTTAGATGGTCACAGAGGTAGGAGGGCATTGAAGGCAGAAGGGGGAGCAGGTACAAAGATTCAATGGTGTGATAGCGTGACCTGGTTTTGTAAAGCCAGGGGTCATGTGAGGCTGGAGTGGAGGGTTAGGTGGAACAGAATGGGGTGGGTGGGAGGTGGGGGGTGAAGGAGGGAGGCTGCAGGACTCACATGAAAAGGCTGGAATGCCAGGCTGGGGAGCTCGGCCTCTTCCTGAGGACGACGGGGAGCCATGACAGGGCTTAAGTGGGGAAGCACATGGTCAGAGTTGACCTTTGCAAAGATGGCACCACATGGAAGGTAAATAGGATGGGCGAGCCTTCCCTGAGGCAGGGGGAGAAGGGAGGATCATGTGGGTCCTAAGAAGTCTGAGGGAGGCCCTCCTTTCACACTCCAGTGCCCTGGCAGTGCCACTGTCACTACAATGACAGTGACAGGGTACCAGGGTACAGGGCCAAGGAGGAAGCAGTTGCCCAGGAGGGTCTAGGCTGTCCACCCTCCAAGCAGGAGCTCTAGTTACTCATCCTGAACCCTAAAGGATGCAGGCCTAAGAGATGGTGTGGCCGGGAGTGGAGGAACTCCTCTGCTCAAGAACCAACTGTAGCTCTCCATAGAGCACGGCCTGCCTTGTCCACTCTACACCCACTTTCACCCAGTCACTCATTTCCTGAACACGCACTGGCACCTCTTTTTGTCCAACCTGTCCTGGGTGATGTGGTCAGAGAGAGAAAGCAGACCTGTCCTGGCCAAGCCCTGCAAATGACCCAGGATGGATTCCCATAGCCAGCCTCCCCTCATGAGGCCGCATGGCAGGAGGAGACCAGGCCTGCGAACACAAAGGCAGCCCGAGAGGAAGGTACACGAGACAGGCTCACAGAAGGCAGTTCAGGAAGAGAAGAAATATTTCACCAGGGGCACCTCACTAGATCAGCACGGCTTCCCTGGTCCTGTGGGCAGGCCTGAGCAGGCATTATCTTATCAGCAGCTGGGTAATCAGGCCACAAGCAAGACTAAAGATGGGTGTTCGGGGCAGGATTCAAACTTCCTTCAGTCAGAAAGCCAGAGAACCAGGCCTCACTCAGAAGGGCTTCTGTCTTGAATGGGGAGGGATAGGAGCAGACAGGGCCCACAAAAGCTCTCTGGAGAAAGAAAAGGTAGGCAGGAGCCCCAGCTTTCACCTTGGCTTTGTGACCTTGGGCTAGATACTCTCTCGTCCCCTAGTTCCTCATCTGCAAGATGGGGGTCATCATTCCTCCCTCACAGCGTTGGTAGAGGATAAAATGAGGCACATTTATAAATGTTACTAGTAGCAGAGGGGGCTAGGGGAGAGGAAGGCAGTCAACAGGTAAAATTTCAAAACCCAGAATGATACCTTGTTATTGCACCCATGTTCTAGCATTGTCTTCAAAATGCATTTAAGTCTATGAGTAACACACTTCTCACCTGTGCATTGCACTTTACAGCTTACAAAGCCCTGTCCTGACCACTGTCTTAAGAATCCTCACAGTAACCTTGCATTTGAAGAAGAAAGAACCATCATGCCCAATTCACAGATAACAAAAACGAAACTTAGAGGGGCACTGTGGCCTCTCTAAGGACTACCGCTAGGAAAGAAGCCAAATCAAAGCACTTACAGAGTTGCCCATGAGGCCTTGGTGCTGTTCTCACATTCTTAGCTGGTGCTTGGGGAATCCAGAAGCCTCACAGCCCCGTGTTTCCTGGGCAGGAGGAGGACAGGAGGAGCCATAGCCTTACTTTGTAGCCCAAGCTTGACAGCCATTTATGAGGCTTGCCCACTGTGATCCTGCAACCTGTCTGGCCGAGCCCGGGACAGCCCAAAGCAGGGGAAGGGGAGAGTGACAAGCCTTCCCACGCACAAACTCAGCACAGGGCCTTAGTGGCTCCAGCCTCCTTTTGGCACTGTAGGAACTGCCCCAAGGTCATCCAGCAAGTTAGGGGAAGAGCTGGGATGAGATCAATCACCGGTCTCCTGGCTCCCACTGGGGGAGGGAGAGCTCCAAGTGTCCCCAAATTCCTTAGCAGAAGCATCTGAGGGCTCAGGGAAGTGTTTGGCCAAGGGCAAAGGGCTCAGGGTTTAAACAATGTCTGGATGGTTCTGGTGTCAATATCACAAATGTCGTGACCTCTATGCACTTGGCACTACCCAATCCATTCTCCACCCTGCAGCCAGAGAGATCTTTCTGAAATGCTTCTCTGACCATTAAGCTCTCCTGCTCACAAACCTTCCATGGCTCCCTATTGCCTTCAGGATGAAATCCAAGTTTTCAGCCTACATACTCTGGGTCCTGTAGTGCCCCAGGACACATTGTTCTGACAACTTGTGCCACCCACTCTGATGACCTGATTCTGGCTTCCCTTTCTTTGTAATGACATGGAGTTCCACTGTAGATAGGCCTTCACTGGGGAAACGGGGGACGGGGGTAGGTGATCGGGGCTGTGGCTGTTCTCTCAGTTCAGCTCAGCTCTGTGCAGGGTGCTGGCCACACAGATATGAGCCTCAGTTCCTGCCCTCCAGGGGTCCTCAGACCTCGGGATTGGCAAGGAGACAGACTGAGACCATGACAGTCCAAGGTAGGACCTGGGCTGTCAGCACTGGGACTTTAGGAGCCCAGAAGAGGCTCCAAGAGGAGCCTCTGGGGGAGGAAGGAAGGCTTCCCAGAGGAGGGGACATCTGAGTTGGGCCTCAAGGCTCTGTAGTTCTCCAAATGAAGAAGATGAGAGTAGGAGGGCATTTCAGGCATTGAGCACAGAACATGCAATGGTCTAGCAGGGGTGTCAAAACTGCGGCCCGTGGGCCAACTGCGGTCTGCAATCCATTGTTAATTGGCCCACAGCAAATTCCAAAAATATATTTAGTTTACTTAAATAAACCAGGTGAGGCAATACGTACTTCACCTCGAGTGAGTGGCCCGGCTGTTTGTGTATTTTACCGCATATGGCCCTTGGTAAAAAAACGTTGAAAAAAGTTTTGACATCCCTGGTCTAGAGGCAAGAAACTGTTGTTGAGGCAAGAGACTGCTGTCCAGTGTGTGCAGCAGATTCCATGCACTTACTATCAGTAAAGAGTCAGATAGGAGACTGGGCTGGAGAGGCCGTTGAGGACCAGTTCTTGAAGGCCTTGAATCCCACGCTAAGGGGTTCAGGCTGGGTGGAAGCGTGGACGGATACCCCAGTGGGAAGTTCTGTGAAAGGTTAGCCCAGGGAGGAAAACAGTTGGGATTTGGGTTTCAGAAAGTTCCCTCTAGGGACCAACCCCATAGCTACCCCCAAGCTGTGAGCCAGTGCAAGAGGACACTGGGCTGAACATGACCCACACATCAGCTCCTCAAGAGCCCTCAAATCCTACATCACTGTTATTCCCCTTTCACAGATGAGGCCACTGAGGCTCAGAGAAGGGATGTGCCTAGCCCAGGGTCACAGTGGCCGAGGCAGCATTGGAATATAGATCTCTTTCTCCAGAGAGCTTTGGTGGGCCCTGTCTGCTCAAAGAATCTCCTTCTCAACCACTCCTACCCACAGATAACTGAGACTTTACTGGGGCTTGACCCTGACCCTAAAAGCTCCCCATTAGTCCAATCTAGATCCAAAACAAACCAGGCACCTCAGGCTGTGGGCCCAGGGAAGCTGGGCATATGATGCTGAAAGGAACAGCTGCCACCCATCCCTCAGGTCCCAAACTAGCAGTCTTAGTCCACCGCAGGGCCTGGCCCTTGGCTCTGGGGTCCCCAAACCTGCCACTGGCAGCCCTAGTTGGGGAGTGGAGGGAGGGCACTGCCTTTCTCCAGACTGACCCTTCCTATAGCACCACCTGCCAGATTAAAAGTCCCCTGATAGAGGCTTAACTGTCCTTCGAGTCCCCCCCCCACCGCCCTGCAAACCTCCCAGTCTTACCGGCGCCCAAGGGGGGAGGAGGGACTGGACACCCAGAGTGCCATTGGGGTAAGGGGGCACAACGGACTTTAAGGGGTTCTCGGGTCCCCAGCCACCAAGGGGGCGCCCACCCCAGAGCACACACATATAAACAAGTTCCAGAGGATCAGCTATCGACTCCGCCGGGGCGCACGAGCTCACCCACCCACACACAGACTTTCCCAAATACCTGGACAAGCACTCACTCCCTGAGACCTACGCCCCCGGGGAGACAGAGTTCGACCACCCACCCGGTGCGCTCACACCAGCTCGGAACCATGCCCCACTCCAAAAGCCACACGCACACGGCTCTGCTTGCCCAGGACCAGGTCGGCACCGCCGGGTCCCTGGCTGCGCACCTCGACCTCTCCCCGCCTCAGGCCCCTCCGGGCAGCCCACTCCTCACCTCCCCAGGCCGGGTGCTCTCGCCCTCAATGCCACAGCCACCTCTCCCTGGTGCCCGCGCTCCCGTTCCGCCGCTGCCGCAGGGACCCACGTGCCCGAGGGCCCCGCCCGCGGGGCGTAGCTCCCACACCCGCCGGGTCAGGCGGGGGCGGGCGGACTCCGCGGGCCGACTGGGTTCAGACCCTGTCACCGCCCCGCCCCTGTCCGGACAGGCAGGCCGCCATCCGCTCGGGGACGCTGCCGAGCGATGCGGTGGCGGGATCAGCGCCTCTGCCACCAGTGCTGCGCGGGGAGGGACTGGCGGTGACCGTCCTACGCTCAAGTTTTGCAAAGTTTGCCTGGTGCCTGTGTGGCTCCTGTCGCTGCTCACCGCGAAACCTTGCCCTGAACCTGTGCCATCTCTTCCCAGGGACCTGCTCAGAGCACCACGCTGAGACGTCGCCTCCCTCTCTTGAGCCCCGGTGTGTGTGCGGTGGGGGGCTCCCCAGTGCCCTAGGTAGGAAATCCAGGCATTCAGGCTACTACCTCTCTTCAGCTCCAGAGAGGAGGGTTGGGTGGGGATGGGAGAGAGCCTCCCCTATTTTCCCTTTGCTTAATCTCTCTCAGAAACAGTCGCTAGAAATTTCCGGAACACCCTACTCTTTTTGGTCCCTCAACCTGCTTCCCTTGAGCTGCCTTTTCAGACGACTCCAGCCACATGTATCACTCCCTTCTCTGCCCTCAACCTCACTCTGAGGGACTTGGGTGGTCAGGGACCCTATGTTTGTCTCTTTCGTAGACTATGAGTTCCAGGAGAGCAGGGACCAGGTCTGCCTTCTTCCTCCTGTGGTCCCAGGGGTCCCCGGAGTTGTGGAATGCATGAATCAATGAATGAATGCCCCCTGCTCTCTCATTCTGGTCTAGATGTCAGGAGAGTAGGTTGTAGCTCGGCTTCAGCACTGACTCTGGGAGACTTTGACCCAGTTCCAGTCCCTCTCGGGGCCTTCTTTTCTGTGAAATAGAGGCAATCACATTCACCCTTCTGCCAATCAGTGTCTATCTGTCAGGGCTTTGGACAGTCAGTGTCCAGACACGTGCATAGTAGGCCTCTTTCTGTGGCCAAGGAGCTTGCTCAGAGCCCTAGGGCCTTGGGTCCTGCTGGGCTCCACAGCTGACTGGCGCCTGGCTGCTGACCCCAGGAGGGGCCCAGGAAGGATGCTGGCTGCAGCCTTGCCAGGAACAGAAGTAGAGTGGACACACAGCCCTGTGTAGTTGAGCCTCCTCTGCAGTCCTCCAGAGACCTGCGCCTGGAACACAAAGGCCCCTTGTCCAGCCTCCTCCACCTATTGTCCAAGCTGATCTATACAGCTTCTAGAGGACTAGAAATCCCTGCGGCCCCTACTTATTATGGAGCCTAGACCTTGGGGTCCTGGTGTGGGCAAGTCCCCCAGGGCACTGGAAGCCCAACCAACACCCCTCTCTCCTCTCCCTTCCAATCTCTACTGTAACTGCTATTTAGACAGAGAAAAAAAAATTCCTTTGATACCAAGACGAGGAGCCAAGGCTCTGCTTCCACCTGCAGCCGACATGATGGTAGGCAACTCAGGGTCCTGCTCCTGCTCTGGCCCATCTCCCTTACTTTACGGCCAAATAAACTGAGACACACAGAGTCAGAGCTAGCACAACAGGAGGCTTAGTGAGGCCTGAGGAGCAGAGGAAAGGGACTTGGCCTTGAACCCCTCAGCCTTGCGTTCAGGTTCAGACTCTTCTCTGAGCCTCAGTTTCCTTTTCTGCAAAATGGTAATAATAATCCCCTTCTCACTGGCCTGTCTGAGGTTTTGTTCCTCAGGGTTTTGCCCATTGTCCTGAGCTACCTGGGTGTGAGGACTAGTATCCCCTCTAATGAGGGGCGGGAAGTTTAAGAGCCCTGACATCTTACCCTGACACTCTCACCACTGGGCTTGAGAGATCAAGTCCAACAGGCTCCAAATCCCCCAGCTGAGCCCACCCTTACTTGGGGCTGCCCGAGGAGCCCCCACTCGACTTCAACCTGAGCACCTTAGCTTTTATCTCTGTATTTATTTATATTTTCTGGTAAGAGTTTGTGGAAGAAAATATAGGACTTTCCATGGCTATTTGAGACCCATTGACCCAGCCAGGAAACTGAGGCCCAGCAAGTCCCATAGCAAACCTCACACATGGCCCCATCTGGATGGGTGGAATAGCACTAAGGGAGCCTCTCTTTAACCAAGCAGCCAAGAAGGCCAGTGATGAAGGCCCAGGCCCCTAAGCGTTCCCACAAAGAGGCGAATGGAGCCATGGGATGGGGCAATGGAGCCATGGGAGGATCCATTAGCAGGAGCAGGTCAGAATAGAGAAGGGCAGCCCAAGAGTGCTTCTCCCCATGGATTAGGAGGCTTCTTGTCTCACCAAACCTGAGGAGGCATTTGGCTCTCTCAAGCCTTCTCATCTTCCCTCTCTCGCTTTGTGTCATCTTCCTGAGAAAACCTGCTCTGAGAACCTGTGCTGGGGGTGGGCCCCAGCTTGGGCCTCCTCACTAAGCTGGGGCATGACACCTGCAAGCCCTGCTTCACAGGCTAGGGTGGTATCTCTGGCGCCTCTCCAGGCCATTGCCTGCCTCACTCCCTCTGGTAGCCCCAACACCCTCAAGACAAAGCCGGGCTCTGCAGCCTGCCAGACCAGGTCTTCCCACCTCACCTCCTGCCTCTAATCCAGCCATGCTGTAGTGCTGGGCTCTCACTGGCCTCCTGCCTGCTGCTTGCTGCTTTCTCTGCCTGCAATACCCCTTCGTGATTTTCTGCCCTTTGCCCCTTCTCCTAGCTCCCCAACATGGCTACTCTAAGGCCCAGCCCAGGCACCTTATGAGGTACCTCCCTTTGTCACACTTACCACACTGTTGTCACTGTAGATGTCTATCTTCCCATCTAATGGGAAATCTCTTTAGGGGCAGAGCGAGGGTTTATCCTGTTCACAGTTAAATGCCAAGCACCTAGCACTGCCCCTGTCACCTGGTCCGCCTCCACGAATATCTGTTGTGCGAGCGAATGAGTAAGAACTATATTTAGTGATCACTTTCTTTGTGCTAGTCATTGTGTTAAAGTATCTCATTTAATCTTGACCAGAACCCTGTGAGGTAGGTGTTGTCATTACCACTTTACATAGAGGGAAACTGAAGTTCAGAAAGGGGAAGTGAATGTTCCAATTCACACTGAATCTGCGGTAGGGCCCCTGACACTGGCACTGCAACCTGCTGGGAAGGAAGGCCCTGCTGAGTTCCCGGAGTGATGGCTGAGGCATGGCATTGGACCCACACTGCAGCTCCGGTTACACAGGGCTGGGCTGGCTCCAGCAGCCTTGTCTTGCTTGCTCTCTGGACCGCTGGGTAGGCCTGGACCGTCCTACCTCTCTCACCAACCGGGAACTGTGCTCCTCAGGTTTCCCAGTCAGGGGCCAGACCTCTGATGCCAAATACAGCCTGTAAGCTCTGGCTCTCGGCATGCCAGGATGCAGGCACTCAAGGGAGGCAGCCTGCAAGGCAGGAAGCCTAGTCCAGGCTTGGGCAAGCCTCTGTTCTACCTCCCCACAAGCGGGACCAGCTACATAATTTGTGGGACTCAGGGTAGAATGAAAATATGGGCCCCTCGTTCAAAAACCAGCAAGAATTTTAAGGTAGGATAGCAGAGCATGAGGTCTAGTTCGGGGTTCTTTGAAGCCTGTGGCCTTGTGTAACTGTATAGGTCACACACCCATGATGCCATCCCTGTCCTCAGGCCTTCCTAATCTGTCGAATGGGAGAATGACGGCCAGCTGGCCAGGAAGTGGTGGGGATGAGGTTGGAGTTGGAAGCAGGAGGTCCAGTGGACAGCACGAGAGTTGGGTAGGGGTCCCCGTGGATGTCATTTTTTATTTAGGTCTCAGCACTGGGTAGCAGACCAGTTCTTGCCAGGAGTTGGATTCCTCACACAGCCCCGTTTCACAGACCCCAAAACAAAGTCTCAGAGAAGCCAAATGACTTGCTCAGAGACTCCATGGGGAACCAAGATAAGAATCCTGGTCCTTCTCTCTGCAAAACTCTAGCTTTTTGTAACACAGGCTGGGGGTGCGGCTTGGGGGTGGAGAGAGAGAGGGAGAGAGAACAGGAGGGAGGGGTGCATGTGTGTGGAATGCTACTCAGGACAAAGAGGGCCACTGTGCAGACACAAAGACCTGACCACAGAGGCCCCTGCGGAGGCCAGGCCAGACGGGTGACAGAAAAGCCCCACGGTGTGGGGATGTGCCAGGAGCTGCCTTCCAGCCCCTCCCTGGTTGTGATGGGGGTAAAGGGGAGGCATGCAGGAGCTGGTAATTGGGTCAAGGAGGAAAAACAGACGTAGGCCTGGGCCCCTTCCCCTAGCCCCCGGCCTTCAGAGTCAGCGCTGTCCACACCACCTCTCTCCAGCTCCTCCTAGGAGGCTGCCAGCCTAAGGAATCCCCCGGTAGGCTCCCAACTATCCCACTTTCCCCTACATCAATGAGAGTGGGGCTCAGGCAGCTGACCATCTGACAGTCCCATCCTTACAATCCTGCTCAGAAACTTCTGGCTACTCTCCACCACCCCCAGGAGAAGGACACATAAGCCCCTCAGTGTGTCATCCAAGGCCCTTTGTCATCTGCTCCAATGATCTTTACACACTCCTCTGCCCCCACTTCCCATCAGCTTTCCACTCCCCAGTCATATGGGACATCTCACCACCCTCCAAACCACTCAGTCTTTTCACACACACTCTTGTGTTTGCTCAGGCTTTTCCTTCTTCCTGGAGTTCCCTTTCCCCTGCCCAGTGCTGGCTGAAATCCTCCTTCTCCTTCATGAACCAGCTCAAAGGCCGCCTCCACCAGGCAGCTTTCCTCCACCCCCACAGTTGGATTTAACCTTCACTCTGCCACAAGTGTTGGATTTACCCATTCCTCTTGCAGAATCCCATTCTGGTTTGAGCTGTAGTTTGAATCCATGAAGGCTGCTGGAGGAGGGGGCATTTGAGCTGGGCCTTAGAGGGCAGGTGGACTTCACTAGTGGATGACAGTGGTAAGCAAGGAACAAGAGCTCAGACAAGATACCAGCCCTCTCTCAAACATTTTATCTGAATCAATCTATTTGGTCCCTGAGTTCAGCTAGCAGGGAGTCCATAGTTTGGAACAGCAGGAGTTGAGTGTGTAATGTGTGGTGGGGATGGGGTTAGGGTGGTGGATTGCGGGGTGGGAGGAGGGTGGGGGGGGAGTGTCATGTTAAGGGATAGATAAACCGAAACAGACAAGTAATGGTGAGTTTTATATGCCACACTACAGAATTTTTTTGTTTGCTTGTTTAAAATGCACCTGAATTTATTTCTCAGTTCTATAGGTTACTAAGTAATTCATTTCTGCTTTATCTTTATTATTTTCTCCTCTTAATTATCTTGGGGTAGCTTTTCTGTTCTTTTTCTCCAAGCTTATTAAAGTGAATGTCTATTTTGTTTATTGTCAGTGTTTTTAAACAACATAAGCATTTAAGGCTATGATTTCCCTCTGAATTCAGCTTTGGCTACATTACACAGGTTATGATATGTAAAGTTTTCTTTATCATTATTTTATAAATAGTTGGTAGTTGAATTTTGAATTTCTCTTTTTATGGGAATATTTAGGTTTGAGGGTTGTTTCTTTTAATTGTTTAAACTTGTGTTATGAATTCTAGTTTTATTGCAGGTATGTAGAGGACATTGATTTAATTAAAGTCTATAGTTTATGTTTATTTTATTTTTTAGAACTTACTTTATATGTGTTCTATAGGTTTTTAAAAAGATGTGTGTTCTCTTTTTAGGATCTATCTTTTGATATTTTACTAGTCTAGTTGTTATACATATGTTATATATTATATATACACACATACATACATATTTTAAATAATGTATATCCATATTTAAATAATGTATATCCATATATAACTTACTCAACTGATGATGCATCTCTTACTACTTTTTTGTTTCTATCAACCTCTCCTTCTATTTCTATTTCATCTATTTTGATACTGTATTATTTAAAAGTCTTCCTCATGGATTATATATTTTTAATAAATAAAAGTATCCCTCTTTTGACCCATTGAATGTTCTTAGCCACAATTTTTATTATTTCTTATATCACTTACCATCTCTTACTTTGCACTTACTTAACATAGCTCTGTCTGTTTTTAATGTAAATTTTCTTTGTCATTTAACTTTTTACTTAAAAATTTGAATAATTAATATATTTACGTGTTTCAAAACTTAAAAATATAGGAAAAAAGGACATATTGAGAAAAGTCTCTCTCCATCTCACATCATATGTCTACTCAGTTCTCACTCCTCCCTTCACCCCTAAACTGAAAGGTGGTTTTATTATGTATTTCGCTGTGTGTAATACACACTTTTTCGCTCAAATTTGTGAGGGAAAAATAAGGATGCACATTTACTGGAGCATTTACATGGGTAGTACTAATTCCACATCTATATAAATGTTTTCAATTCTTTTATTTATGCTTATGAGTTAAAAATGTAACTCTATAAATCAGTAACGATATCCGTATGCAAAATAATGCCATGGAATATGATAATTGGTTTTGTTGAACTTAATGATGAACTTGCAATGAGGAAGAGTTCTTGGCCTATGATGCATAAATATTGTAAGTTTGTTACCAGTACATAAAATTTCTTGTACCTTGTTCTTGTTCTTGTGTTTTGTATTTATTTGTTACATAAAATTTCTTGTACCATAATATGCTGAAAAATGAATGCTAAAATTCCTTTATAATACAAAAAAACAAGTACCTAAATGTAAACAAATAAAAATTTGAATTAAAAAATTAAAACAAAAGGTTTTTTTTTCCCTGAAAGTTTGGGCCAAAAATGTGGGTGCATACTGTACACGGCAAAATATGGTAGTTCCTTGTGTATTCTTGAGTTTCTTTGTGCAAATACATGCATTTCTACTTATTTTTTTAAAATACAAAGCGTAGCTTACAATACATGTGATCTTGCTTTTTATCACTTAATTGTATCTTGGGGATTTTTCTAAATTAATACATTGGAAGCTTCCTCTTTTTTAAAGCTTCCGTTTTTAGGGACTGGATAGTATCCCATTGTATAGATGAACCATAATGTATTTAACCAGTTCTCTATTGATAGATATTTGGGTTGTTTCCAATTTTGCTAGTACAAACAATATACATACTTTCTGTTCAATTAGGAAATTTCATGGAAATATTATTACTAGATCAAAAGGATTGTACAAATTTGATAACTACTGCCAAATTGCCCACTATTGGGGTTGTGCCAGTTTATGCTCCCATCAGCACTGCATGAGAGAACCTGTTTCCCCACAATCTCACCAACCTGGTGATATTAAACTTTGGAATTTTGCCAATCTGATAGGTGAAAAATCTTGTCTCAGTGTAGTTTGAATTTGTATTTCTCTTATTTTGAGCACATCTTTTAATAACAAAAGAGTTATTTAAGATCCATTGCATTTCCTTTTCTATTATATCCTTTAGCCATTTTTCTGTTAGGTTTGCTGGGCTTATTGATTCTTACTGGCTTTTTAAATTTTGGAAGATTATCCCTCTGTTTGTCACCTAAATTAAAAATGATTTTTCCCAATTTATCCCAATTTTTCCCAGTGTATTTTGACTTTCCACAGGTTTTTCTTTTTTTTTTTTTAATGGAGAAGTTTTTATTTTTTAGTGGTTGAATTTATCAGTCTTTTCTCTTTTGGCTTCTGGATTTTGAGCCATAATTAACTCCTACTCCAAGATTTCTTCCCCGTGTTTTCCTTTAATATTATTAGATCTCATTTTTTACATGTATATCTTTAATACATTTGGACATTCTGTGTTATTTTAAGTATTTATTATAAGTAGTATATAGTCTAGTTGAATTTTGTTTTTCATCGGGAAACTGTGAGAATTGTTGCCTTCAACAGAGGGGGACAGAGTGAAGAAATAAAATGGAATCGCTATAGTCAAGCTGCGAGATTACTAAAATCAAGCAGGTTGAGGTATGATTCTATTCTTGTTTTAACTAGCCTGAGAACTTAAATTTTTGAACTTTCTAGTCTTGTGTCAATGCCTGAATATACATCAAACCTCCAGGTAATTGTCTGATGATCCCCTGAAAAGGTAAGAAAAGAATGTTGACTTGATGCGTCCACACCACCTGACATCCATTATCCAGACCACCGGTTATCTAGAGGATTACCATCTCAGACTAATCCAAAGATTAAGAAAGAAGGACTGGGGCCGGCCTGGTGGCTCAGGCGGTTAGAGCTCTGTGCTCCTAACTCCGAAGGCTGTCGGTTTGATTCCCACATGGGCCAGTGGGCTCTCAACCACAAGGTTGCCAGCTCGAGTCCTGCAAGGACTGACTCTTCTCAAGAATGTATTTTTTACTATAAGAATCCTCTGTTTTTCTTTCTTCTTCAGAACACTTCTGGGTATTGCCCAGTTGCGTTTCCATTTTGCAAATCCTATGACTCTTGAGTAAATGTTTATCATTTATTTCTAGCCAAAGCCTTCAGACTCTTTTTGAGTTCATTTGACAATAACATAGCTTAATTTATTTATATATATTTAATACCTGAGGTAGTCTCGTTTTACTTCTTTATTTTTGTGCTTCCTTATTGCTGTGTTTTTTGTTCTCTATGCATTCTAAATTGTTCTTGTTTTTACCTTCTGTAATGATTAGAGCTCTAGTTTGTAGTTCTATAAGCCTTTAGATTAGGTCAAGCACATATATTTAAATTGATAAGTATCCGATTACCAAAGTCACTAAAAGACATCATTCATTAAATATGTGCTAGACACTGAGCTGGCTGCTATCCATGAGTCTCTACTATTGTCGGCATTTTACAGATGAAGAAACAAAGCTCAGAGTGCTAAGTAGCTTACTCAAGGTCACCCATTAATTTTTAATGATCTCTGGATGATGAGAAATTTAGCAGGCTTCAGCCAGTCAAGGCCACCCCTGGAGCTGGAGTGGAGGAAATCTCAGTTAATTAAACAACATTGCTGAAAGTAGGGGTAAGGGGTGAATTCTTCAAAGTAAAATCCCCACGGGGGTTTAAAATCCCTGCAATGGATTTCACAAGGATCTCACAACCCTGTGATATCAAACTCTTGGATTTTGGCCAATCTGATAGGTGAACAATCATGTCGAGCTGTAGTTTTGGTTTGCATTTCCTTTACGAGTGAGATGAACCATCTTTCCCCATGTTTGAGAGCCACCTGCATTTCCTTTTCCAAGAATTGCCATTCATATCTGTTATCCACTTGGGAGGCACGTAGCAAATAATCACTATACTAAAGCTTGCGGGGGTGCATGTCTGTTTTGAGAATACCAAACCAATGACTTTTAGAGTTTTATTCTGTTTCTTGTAGATCATTTCAGAGATAACAAGCTCTTCATCTGAATCTTTAGACCAATTTTCACAGGTACCCTGTTGATTGTTTTTGTTCACTCTTGATTAGGCAGAAATAAAGCCAAGCCAGGCACCACCTCCTGACCCTCTCAACTTTATGATGCAGTGCTTACTCATAGAAGACTCAATTCCACCATTAGACAGATGGTGTAGACACAGAAAAAGAAAAGCTGATGGGATGGATTAGGGAATTAGCACCATCATTACCAGTAACAGCTGGCACTTAAACAGCACTATATCTCTGTATCTTATCATCTATCTATATCATATACTACACATTACGTGTAGATATATAGTATAGTATAGATATATAAATTTATATATGTATGTGTATGTGTGTATATACGTTAAATATATGCAGTAAATTTACACACACACATATAAGTTTAGTTCTCATAACTACCCTCCAAGATTGGTACTATTACTATTTCTGTTTTACGGATGACAATGGTGAGGCACAGAGAGCTTAGATTACTTGCCCAATCTCACACAGCTAATAATTCGTGGAGCCAGGACTCTATCTAAGCTTCCTGGCCCTATAATCTGTGATCTCATCCACTCTGGCTGGTTTGGAAGCTAATCCTGGGTTGTTGTGGTACGGCCAAAGGTCCTTCCAGTCAGTGCTGCCCCCGGGTTCTTGAGAGGAGTAGGCAGTGAGGATTTGTGTTTTATCTATTTTGGAACCACTGGTTTCATTCATTAATTCATTTAATCCTCTGATTCATTCAACAAATATTTATTAAGTGCCTACTACATGCCAATTCCTGTGCTAGGTGCCAGAGACACCAAGGTATAATACATTAGATATGGTCTTCGTCTTTAAGGAGCTTGCAGTAAAAGGGAGGGGGCACATGGACAGCTAATGACAGTATGACACATGCTGTTCTGTTTCAGAGGGAGGAACAGGTGGTGTGTCATCCAAGAATGTGTTTCTCAATCTGCTCCCATCTACCATCTAGTTAGTGCAATTTTCCCCTTGCACTTTGCCTTGTGACCTTCTCTTATCTTTAGTTTATATTGTATCACTGCCAGGTTTTGAATTTTTGTGTATCTTCCTGATCATTTTCCCAATGGGCTGATCAGTCATATCTGCAATCATTTTTGTTTTTCATCCCAGAAATGTGGCCTTGTTCTGGCTGTAGTATGGAAAATAAATTGAATGGGGGAGATAAGGCAGGCAGCTCAATGAGGAGGCTGATTGATAGTTTTGGTGAAGGAGGAGATCTGAACAAAGGCTGTGGCTGGGGGTCGGGAGGAGGGTATGGCTCCAAGGAATATTAAGGAAATGGAATTAAAAGGACTAATTCATGTAACTATGTTTAATGAGCATCTACTAAGTGGCAGGCAATGTGCCAGGTGCCAGGAATACAGTAGAAAACAAGATATACATAGTCCCTCCCTTCATTGAGTCTAGAAGGGGAAGATGGACAATTGGAGCTTTTACGATAAAAGAGGATAAATGATACAACAGGGAAAGTACAGGTGCTACAAGAAAATGGAAGGTAGGACATAAGGGGGTATGAGCCAGGAGTCTAGGCTGATGCCCAGATTTCTGCCTTGGTGGCAGGAGTAGATAGGGATACCATTATCTGAGTCAGGGAACCCAGGAGGGCAGAACCCTACGGATGTCTCTCCGAGACCCCAAGCTCAGGACAGGCAGGAACAGGGAAGGCAGTGTGCAAGTGACTGCTGAATAAATAAATAAATGAATGTGGGCTTGTGGATACTCTCCAGCCCCCAGCCTGACCCTGAAAGAGGAAGACGGGGAGTGGTCCAAAAAGGAACTTGAAATTTCAGGAAGCCCAGCAGTTACTCAATGCCCACAAACCGCTAACCTCTTCTCAGTTACCGAATGGGCCACATGAGGCAGCTGTTACTCTCCCCAGATGTCCAGCAATCAGAACTGGGCTGCCATGACTCAGTGCACTTAGGGCCTGGGCAGTGGGCAGGCTCAGAATACCCTTGGCTATTCTGAGGCCATCAGCATGGGCCCCACAGGTTGTTGAAGGTGAAACTGGATAAAGAACCAGCTCTTCAAAGTCCCTGGGTACATGTCCCCAGAGTTAGGGGTCCTTCCTCTGGCTCCTGTATCCCCTGATGTGTTCCTCTTCCTTAGCATCGAGCCCCCAGCTCTGGGTCTGTCTGCCTCCATGACAGGTCTGGGACTGGTGGTACCCCCTCTGTGTCCCCAGCACCCAGCCCAGGCAACCCATCCCCCTAACACATAATACAAAATGTTTCTAGAATTGGTTCAGAGAGAGCTGTGCCTTGAGCCCCAAGGGCTAGTCTCTCTCATCCTTAAGAGAAGGCCGACCAAGAGCCACACAAACACAAGGCCCATTCTTGGCAGATGGCAAGGATGCCCGTGGTTACAACCCTGAGTTCACGAGCTGAGGCTCTGAAAGCTTCTGACCATGTGAGAGAAGGCACCAATACACTGCCCCGCCACTACCTTCTATCGATATCTGAGAGTCTTGGAATTGTAGAATCTTAGACTCTGAAGGATAGAAAGGCCCTCTGTGGTCGTGTGTTCCAACGGCCCTTCTGAGGAGTCGCAACTGTCCTATCCGGGCTCTGATCACAATGCCCTCAGCGACAGGAACTCACCGCATCCTGGGACCTGAGACCTGCCTTATGTGAGTTCCTTGAGGGTCTCTTCTCATCTTCAAGGCCACAGAGATGCCCCCTATCCCCAGGGCCCAGAACAACCCATCAGAGCCAGAGCTGCAACTGTCACATCCAGCACTTTGCCATCCCTGAGAGATGAGGAAGTGAGAAGGAGGGCTTTTCTCCACAGCCACAGTTAAAATGTCATCACATGCAATAACCAAACTATCAGAGGGGCCGCATCCAAGTCAAGAAGGGCAAGATATAAGTCGTCTTACCGAGCAGAAAATGACGTGCTGGAGACTATTTTGAGGCGGCGTGCAGTAGTGGTTAACAGCACGTCTGCTGTGTGCCACGCAGGTGACCTGTTCCTTAATCTTCCTGAGCTTCAATTTTCTTGTAGGCAACATGGGGTAACGATGTCGAGGTGGTGGGCTTGATGTGTGGATTGAATGAATGTGTCTAACGAGTGAGCCCAGGGTGGCACTAGGGAGGTGCTCGGTGAATCCAGATTCTCACAGGGTGATGTCTAGAGACTACGTGAGCTACACACACTGCCCCTCGCTCCTCAGGAGCCCCACACTGGCAACCCATGTTTCTTGCCAGTGCGATTCCATCCAGGCTGAGAGCCGACTGCAGTGACATCGGGAGAAGAGAGACCTGCTCCATCCTGACAACTGCCTACTACCATCGGCTGGGCCTATTTTGTGGTCTCCCCACCCCTCGGGTCTTTTTCTACCTGAGAGTGAGCTACAGCTCTCCTTCGTACTCGCGGGTCACTCATCTGTATGGCTCTTCAAGCAAAACATCATGTGTTTGCTAAAGTTTTCCACGTGACTGCTGGGAATAAGGCCCTGTGTGGGGAGGTCCAGGTGATCAGAAGAACCACTGAGAGTGGGGACAAGAGGTGGGGGTGCCACACAGCCAGCCCACGGCTGGGCAGGAAGTGGCCAGGCGAAAACTGCAGGCACTACTTCCATTACACCCTGCATCTAGCCCAGTTAAATTCATTCACAGCAAAATTGTTTTTTTATTTTTCCTGACTACAGAAATAATGCCTCTTCATTACAAAATCTCTGAAAAATACAGAAACACATAAAACACAAAATAAAAAATTCCTAATCCACACAGATAACTGATGTTAAGATTTTGGTGTGTTTTACAATATTCGAGTTTTCTATACATTTTGACCTGGTCATAATGTATATATAGTTGTATACTCTTTTTTTCATTCACCATAATGGCACAAGCATTTTTCTGGATTTTTACAACTTAGCCAGTTAAGTCCCTGTTGATTTAAGCCCATTATTCTAACAAAAATCCTTAACCAGTACAATTTACCTGCCTCTTCCCAGGATAGAGTGGTGCTGGGTGCCAGTCTGCAGGAAGAGAGGGAGGGAGGAGGAGGAGAGGAATAAGAGAGGAAGTGAAGAACGGGGAGGAGAAGGAGGAGGAGACAAAAGCAGCACTGCTAGATTCATTCTCTCGGCACCTTTGTTCCCCTCAGACTAGCTCTGTTTCTCAATATTGAAAAACCCGAGGAAAGTCACCTGAATCCCAGGTGAAAACTGAAGCTCAGAGTCACCTGGGCTCACCTGATGTCCTTCTGAATCTTTTCCCTGCTCATTCCATATGCCCAGCCCTACAAGGAAGGGAAATCACACCCTGATAGGAAAAAAGCCCTCTTCCCCAGGGACCAGTCCTGCCAACCCTGAGCAGCAAAGACCCTGCTTCAGCCATCCTGCCTACACTTGAGTCCTCTGCCCACTTGTCACGTGACCTGGTTTCTAGGTCTCCGTAGTCTGGTCACTTTCTCCTGACCCAGAGTATACCACAGCATGTCAGAGGAACGTCAGAGCTCCAAGTGGGTCTGTCAGCATGTGGTACAGAATAGGTCAATCACCTTCTTCGTTCCGGATGTTATGCTTCTGTTAATGCAGCCTACATTTACATTTGCTCATTTGGTAGCCATTGCCTTGGCTCATGTAGAGCTTGTGGTCAGCTCAAACTCTGAGCTTCTTTTTGCATAATTGTTGGTAAACCAGTTCTTCTACATGCTATGCTTGGACAATCACTTAAAGAAACCTAACACAACACTTGATACTTTACCCTCTTTATATATTTGCATTATGACTTTTAGCTCTCCCTCTTGGCTTCTTGTCATGGGTGAATTTGATACACGTGGGTCATGTCTTTATCCAATCTATTGATAAAATGATAACCTGAGCTGGGCCCAAGACAGAAATCCCTTTAATCAGAGCCCCAGCAAATGTTTGATCAGCTTTCTAAAACCTGTGAAGAAATACCACATTTTTAAACCATCCAGTCATGCATAGGTATACACAAAAAAGAATTGAAAAAATGGGTACTAAAATAAATATTTATACATAAATATTCATAGCAGCACTATTCACAATAGCCAAAAGGTGGAAACTACCCAGAGGTCCATCAATGTACAAATGGCTAAACAAAGTGTGGTATATATGTACAATGGACTATTATTCAACCATAAAGAGGAATGAAGTTCTTACACATGCTACAACGCAGATGAACCTGAAAACTTTATTCTATGTAAAGGAAGCCAGACACAAAAGGTTGCATATTATATGATTCTAGTTTAGGTGCAGGGAGGGGCTGAGGGGAGAGGGGAATAGGGAGTGGCTACTTAATGGATATGGGGTTTTCTTTTGGGGTGATGAAACATTTTGCAATTAGGTGGAAGGTGTGGTTGTACAACACTGTGAATGTATAAATGCCACTGAATGTATTGTGCATTTTAAGATGATTGATTTTGTTAAGTGAATTTCACCTCAATGTAAAAAATGCATCTTCAAAAGAAAAAAAAAGTCCAATGCATTCAGCAGACAGCCTTGTGTGGGTATTGGGGACACTGAGATGAATGAGACCTGCTGGCTGCTAAAGCTGGGAGAGCCCCAAACCATTAAAGTTGAAAGTCAGCTGCCCCCTGAGATCCACCTTCCACGCTGCTGGTCCTCCTACTGGTTACTATTGTCACCACCGTGCAGACTTCCAGGGGTGCTGTCCCTCCCATCTTAGTGGTCTGGCTTGGTACGACACAGAATGCATCCTCTTACTCACTTTGCAGTGGAGAAACCAGACAAACATAACCTTAGCGATGTGATCAAGGTTAACCCTCACAGTAGTGAATAGTAGGTACCCTTGATCTGATGTGATGAGAATGGCATGTTAGTTGTGTGGTCATACTCCCAAGAACTTCTAAATTCCATCTAATCATGAGAAAAGCATCAGAAAAACCCACATTGAGAGCTAGTCTACAAAAAGCTGTCAAGGTTATCAAAACTGTCAAGGTTATCAAAAACAGAAAAGTCTGAGCAATTGTCCCAGAGCAGAAAGAGGGTAGGGAGGCATGATGATTAATGTGATACAGTACCCTGGGACATAAAAAGGACATTAGGCAAAAGCTAAGGAAATCCAAATAAAGTATGGACTGCAGTTAGTTAATAATAATGTATCAATATTGGTTCTTTAGTTGTGACAAATACAAGATGTTACAACAGAGGAAACTGGGTGAGGGTGTACAAGAATCCTATGTACTACCTTTGCAACTTTTCTATAAATATAGAACTATTATTTTACAGTTTGTTTATTTTTAAAGTTTATTTTAAAATGTTATCTAAAAAAATGCATCCTTTTAAAATCCTCACAAGGGCTTCCACAAGGCCGTTCAGACAGAGACAACAATAGGGAAATGAACAGAGTGGAGCGTGACCTATTAAACATTTTGCAGTGTCAGGTGACACTTGTTCTCCGGGTGCTAATTGATCCCAGGTAGAAAAATAAGGCCTTGCCTGATTGAGACCCTGTTTTCCAAGTTCCTGACCTGCCACTTCCTGACTTGGGAGCACACCTGTAGATATAAATACCTTTAAAAATCCAGACTAAGAGCGTAGGGGTCTCTCTTCCGTAGCCTAGGACCGCACAGCCGTTCCGCTTTTCAGGCCCTGGACAACACATCTTCCCCAGGGGACTTATACCAGGAAGCACTTTAGATGAGACACCTGTCTGCCGACCGGGTGGAGTTTCGGACCTGATGTTTATGTTCTAAGTCAACAGTAGGACACCTTAATCCAACATCATATCCACAGATGCTCCTGCCACTAACAAGAGGTCATTTCCTTCTCTACTGAGCAAACATTCCTCCCTTTGGTACATGAAGAAATCCTGGATGCCTTTGACTGAGGCCTTTCTCAGATACAAACGCAGGGCAGGACAGTGTAGAGGTTAAGAGGAATGGTTTGGAATAGACAACCCTAGATTCAAATCCTGAATTTCACCACTTTTTAATTTACTTAAAACTAATGACCCTCAGTTTCCACAACTGTAAAATAAGGATAATAATAATGTCTATTTTATAGGATTGTTGGAGAATGAGATAATTCCTGTCATGTGCTTAGCGTAGTACCTGGTATAAGGTCTCAGGCTCTTGTCGAGGTTCTTGGATGAAGCTGATGAGAAGTCCACAGACTCCAGGGAAGTGGCACCTGCCACCAAGGCCATAAGTCCGTTAGGATAGAGAAGACTGAATAGAGAGAAAAGACTGGCTGAATCCTGGAGCCAGTGGAGAGGCCAGGGAGGTCCAGGAGGTCCAAGACGTGGGTTGATGTGGCATGAGCTTCTGGAGTGTACATGGTGCACTAGACATTAGCCTTTTTGTTGAAGGATCGTGAGGAGGCCCGGGCGGTACACGCAGGGGGAAGCCAGAGTGTACCTGGAGATCTCAGGATCCATCAACCCCAGTTGTACCCTGGCACCCAGCACTGGCCTGGCACACAGCAGGTGCTTATTGGAGAGGGGTACCAAATTATTTTATCTGAAGGAATAGTATAAGTGAATGAGCATAACTAAATGCTTTTGCACAACTTACAGAAAAGGTAAAGGTAACCCCGACATATATGCACTACCTTGGTGACCAGGGAAGTAAGTCACCACAGTGGCTATGGGAAGCCAGCATAAGGCTTAGCTGTCATCACTGTCTTCCAGGGTTTGCTTGTAAAAGAGATAATCTGCCACGGCAGATTTGGGAATCCCCATCTTGTGCAAGTTGCTTACAAGGTAATCCACTCCTTTGATGAATTTCACCTGCTTGTTCAGGTAATGAATCTTAAGGAAGTCACACAAAGGAGGGTCATTTTTGTCAGTGGCCAGTTAGTGCAACTCCAGTAGTGACCGATTCACACTTTTTTCCAAATGTACCACACACTCCATTGCATTCAAACCATTCCCCAGTCATGATGGTCAGGTTTCTTGATATCCTGAAGGAAGACTTGGCCACCTCGTCAGTTCTGCAGCTTAACCTGTTTCTCAGCATGTTCCCTCTCTTCATGAGATTAATGAAGAAAATATTTGACAAAGTTCTTTAAAGCCACATCATCAAGGTCAAAGAAGTAAGACATGGATAGTTAGATGTAGGAGGTATAGAGCTCTAGATTGATGGCCTCTGAGTCCTAGGGTAGTTCTACGCCCTGCAAGGAAGATGTGGTTATCATGGTGGGTGGCTAAGGAGATGCAACTGCAGCGGGACCTTGGGACAGTTCGAGGGCACTGTGAGAAAATGGTGGAGAGCTGGCTCCGAGCAGCTGGCAGGGGTGGGGGTCGAGCACCGGGCTCCATCCAAGCGCTGTTGAAGCAGGAAACTGCAGGAACTCTCTGCAAAGATTAAGTGCTTATCAAGCACACAAATGACAGAATGCAAGGTCCTTGTTGTCAACAGAAATTCCCAATCTGATGTGTGGAAAAAGGAGAAACTTTATTCAGGTAAACAGTTTGCAAATTGGGAAACGCAGCCTCTGGTAAAAACAAAAGTGTGCTCCATTAAGATAAAGGGGAGGCTACCTTTTATAGAGAAACTTCCCACCTTGGTTCCTGATCAATCCATTTTATACAAATGAAGAATCAAAATTTGCACAACTGATTGGTCCAAATTGCACAGTCATGATTGGTGAAAACTGTGTGTTCTGACTGGTTGTTATGGAGCAGCTCTGACTAGTTAATATAGATGCAAATGAGGATATAGCTGCGCAGTTCTGATTGGACCAGGCAGGTCTTAGTCCATTGTTCAAAATATGATACCAGAAACTCCCTTATAAGGGGTCTTAGAAGAAGCTCAGTGCGGGAGGTTGAAAGTTCAGTCTGTGTCTTTTCCCTGAAATGCAGAGTGCCTGAGAAGCCTCTGTCAGCAATGGCTGCTAGACTCTGGTTATGAATTTGGGTACAGTTAACTACAAGGAATCGTTCTTGGCAGATATATTCCTTTTGGGAGTTCACACTGTCTTCAAGGCCTTCACAGTCTAGCATGGAAGACATGGCACACCCCACACCCAGGAAGAAACTTGCCTGGCAGTAGGGCCAGATTGTGGTCATTGAATACCCCGAGGGAATGAAGTACTTCCAGGGTGAGGCGTGGGAGGACGGTGTGAAGCTGGGTTGCAGAGCAGGAACACTGCTGTATGCACTCGTCTAGCTGTCCCAAGAGTGCTGGGGAGCGGAATGACTCAGGGCAGGGCAGGGTTGCAGGCTGGAGGAAGGGTGGGGCACCCAGGGAGAGTGCCAATAAACCTCAGGATGAGCCATCCCCATCCCTGCCATCCTGCTTCCTTCTCTCCTTCCATAGTGTACTGCTTCTGGGCAAAGGCCACTGCAGAAGTTCACAGACAAGACAGCTTTGACAGCATCTGCAATATAACTAGCAAAGATCAAAATGGCATAAAGCTGGAGTGACTTTCTGAGTGCCAAAAATAAGCAAACATCTCAGAGATTACTTAAAAAAAAAAAACAAGGGCAGCTAAGTGTAACAGGAGCTGGAGCTTCAACATTGGGCAAAGCTGAGTTAAAATCCTGGCTTAGCCTAAAGCCTTAGCACCCAAACTCCCTGAGTCTGTTTCTTCTTTTTAAATCTGGCACTGGAGATGTCTGTAGGAAGCCTGGCTCATTCAGTAGGGGCTCGGTGACAGGTCGGAAGACATCACCTGTCACTGTCACTGCATTATCCCAGATCATGGCTGTGAAGGGGCCTGGACAAACATGCTAAATGCCACAAGGGCTTCCATGTAGGGCAAAAAGTCACTCATCTTTCCTAATATTGCTGAGTGACTGTGCTCATCTACTAAAATTGCCCCGGCAACATCTGATGCCCAGGGGAGAGAATAGTGCAGTGTAACTTGCTCTCTCAGCCAGCCTCAAGCAGCTGCATCCATCCCTCAGCTCTCAATCAATCCATCTCCTGTGTTGGGTTCTCAGCCCAGTCCTAGAGGGCATGAGAGACGAGGAAGACCCATCCCCTGTCCTCTAGAAATGTAGACTCTCACAGGACAGGCCACTCTCTGAGAACTGGAACGAAGCCTCCTGATACGAAGCCTCCTCGGATCATGGATCCACAGCACCTGAGAGCTGCCCAGTTCTGGCCCTTTGTGTGGTGACCTCTCAGCCTGGTCTGCACTGATCCTCCTCCATGCCAGCCACACCTCTCTCCCCACTGCTCACTGCACAAGACAGGGCTTCCTCTGTGCACTTCCCTCCATCTGGAAGGTCCTTCTTCCAACTCCAATGCAGAGGGTCTCCTGCGAAGCCCTCCCTTTTTTGTCCCCCTCAGCACTTTCATTTGTTCCACCAATATTGATTGAAGCTTGCTGTGCGGTAGGACCTGAATAAAACAGAACACGGGCCCCACCTGTGTGAAGCCTCCACTCATACGGACTCCTCAGTCCCTGTGAAAGGGCAATTAGCTCCCTGTTTTGTGATTGTTTGTATGTCTGTCTCCCCACTAGCCTGTGAGCGCCATGGAGGTGGGGGGCTGTGTCTGTCCTGATCACTGCTGTGTGTCCAGTGCCGTCACACAGGGTGTCACGCGGGGTCTCTGGTCCCGCTCCCCACACAAGAACGCGGGACATGGTGAGGCCAAAAAGGAACAACGGAGCCATGGATAGGGGAGTCATACCACTATATTCTCGATGGTGGCTGGGTTGGAGACACAGGAAGCACACATCCGCCAGTACCCCAATGAGGGGTATTCCTGCACTCCAGTCTCGCTGGCAGCTGGGCAGGACACAGGAATAGGATCAACGTGATCCTCAAACCACAATCTGCTTGCTAACCGTGCTTGCTAGCTGCAATCCACCGTCGGCATCTCTGCCAATCAACCAACCCCCTAGTGTAGCCACGGCCGTTATTTAGTGACTAATGGCTCACCCAGCCACAGCGGATACCCATCTGATTACAGCTGATGGCCATCTAATAACCGAGCCAGCACCTTTCCACGGGAGGCTGAGAGCCTGGAAACCGCTCTCTGGGACTCTGTCCCCACAGTAATATCTGGGACATGCTTATTGTAAAAAATTGTTCGTTGCTTATCTGAAATTCAAATGTGTATTTGCTAACCCTGGTAACCCCTTGCCCACCCACCTCCCATTTCAGAACCTGCCACTCACCTCTGCTTGAGCCTCCCAGGAACCATCAGAGACGTCCTGGGTCTCATGCAACATACTCAGCCACTCAGGAGTTCAGAACTGGAAGGAACATTGAGGATTATTTAGCCCCATTGCTCCCTCATATGTGGACGACGAGAGAGGCCCAGAGGGGACAGGCACTAGCAAGCTCTTGGGTCCCTCTTAATTCCTTGGCTGCAACTTGGGCCTCCTAGAGAGCATGACCCTGGGGAGGGGGTGTGTTGCTTAGGGAAGGTCAGAGCCCTCCCAGGTAAGGCAAGGCAGTACTGAGTCTCCACGTTTCTGCTCTGACACACCCCCACCCCAGGCAGTTTCTGGGATCCTGACACCCCCAGGTGAGTCACTTCCACCTGCCAGGCTATATCTAGAGCCTTGCCCAGGCCCTGGCTCCTCAGCTCCTGCTGGGTTCCCTGTCAGAAGGAGCTGAGTTGGCGGGGTGGGAGGTGGGGGTTTCATAGGCAGGAGCAGGTGAATGGGGCTGGACCTCATGGGAGAAGCTGGTCTTCCAGGTGGTGCATTGCTTGGCCATTCCCCTCAGGCCCTTCTAATAGCCAGGCCAGGTAGGTCTCTCAGAGATGACTCAGCTCAACTCCCAGTGGGAAACTGAGGCGGGAAGTGGGGGCAGGGACTTGGCCAAAATCACCTAGTCAGTGAGGCACACGAACAGTGTTTTCTCTATCAAACAGCCATTCCATCCATGCTCCCTATTGAAATTGCCGACCCCTACCCTGTTCTGTGTTTCTTCATCTCACTTTTCCCTGCTCGACATATTATGTATTTGTTTATGGTCAGTCTCTAGTTAAAACATAAATCCTGTTCACTGTCTTGAGATCCCAGAACAGAACCTGGCGCTGAGTAGGTGCTGAATAAGCCTTTGTTGAAGGAAATCGCCCCTATCACATCTCACTTTGTGTGGAGCCGCCTACATGATGCACAGCCCTCCCACAGTGCAGCCTCTGAGAGGAGCTCTGTGCTGGGCTACGAGCTCCCCAGGCTGGGTCGGCGGCTCCCTGCTCTGATTGCAGCCCAGCCTGAGTTTTGGGACTGAGAAAGTAACAGCGCAGGGCTGGAACGGTGATTTCAGGTATGCTGCTTGGTGGGGGTTGGGCCCTCACCTGTCTACCCCAGCACACCCCTCTGGACCAGACAAGCTCACAACACCTGAGCATGGCCAGGAAGCTCTGTCGCAGAGTCACACCAAGCTAACCACTCCCAGCCGGTGTAGCCCAGGACACAGCCCTGAACAAGGGGTTGATGACCTGTCTGCCTCGCCATGTTACCTGGCCTGTCCCCACCCCTTGCTAGGCCTTGTTCTGCCTGTCTGTACAATGATGGCCTTGGGCTGACTGATCTCTAAGGTCTACTGGCCAAGCCCGCCTTTGGCTGGTTTCCACTCCACCCCATACCTCTCTGCCACCCATTCCTGCCCTGCCCTGGGGGTGTCTCTTATCCTTAAGCCCAGACCCTCCCCTCCATTCTGGTCAGAGCTTTTGCTGCCCCGATTCCCTGTCCTTATCTGGAGCCCAAGTCCAGGTTCTGTCTGTCATGGAGACCATGAGTGGGTGGGGCCTAAGGCACTGCCCTGGGGGTAGCTGGGACACTTCAAAGTCATCCAGAGAATGTTACTCAGAGAGGATCTGTCCAGACTTGCCTGGCCCCAGTCCTCTGACCGGTCTAGCCTTCTCCGTCTCTAGTTATACCATCTCCCTAGTATGTCCAAAGCTGAACACTGCACCCTCCCCAAGACCTGTTCTCTCAACCTCAGCGAGGGCACCTCCAGCTACCTGGGCCAGGAACCCGAGATCCTGGAGCCCCCTCTTAGCCCCTTCCTGCCCTCCTCCTACCCCTCACTCAGTCCTGACCATCCCTCTTCCCTCTGTGACATCCTGGGGATTGTCTACTTCTCACCTTCAGCCGCTTACCTACGTTCATACTTCATCGTCTCTCTCTGGCACCTTGAAAGCAGAGAGCGCCTTGTCACTGCTTTCTCTGCTTTCAATCTGTACTCCAAGCAGCAGCCAGAGAGGGATGCTACTGGCAGCAAGTCCAGCCTCGTCACGGTCCTGCTCAAAGCCCTCCCCTAGCTCCCCATCGCCCTCAGGATACGGTCAGTTCCTTGGCCTGGGATTCGAGGTGCTTCTTTATGTGGACACTGCCAACCTCCCCAGCTCATCTCACACGGCTGTAGCACTGACAGCTGAGCATTCCTCCCCCTCCCAGCCTTGGCTCGAGGTGCTCCCTCCACCTGAGATGCCTCCCTCCACCCTGATCCTTAGATTCCTCCACCTTCAGGCATCCGGAGAGTTCACAGTAGGAATCAACTTGTTACCCAGGGGGGAATGAATAAACAAGGCTTTTCTCAGGGTGCATGTGTGTGCATGAGAGTAAGTCAATGTTTATCTATTTACTCACAGACACATAGTCTTGTTTCAAAAAGGATTTAAGACGGGTCGTTAAATATTTATTGAGTGCCAGCCATGAGCAGCAAAGCCCCGTGTGCACACATGCTCACCCACACTCCCGCTTGCAGGCACAAGCCCAGAGAACCATGAGGGTTCAGGGCACAGGGCTTCAGGGTGAGGGAATTCAGAGGAGTCGGGAAGAAGGAATGGGGAGCTAGGGAGGTAGGGGGGATTTGGAAGGAGACAGCAGTGAGAAAAGCATGACAAGAGACAGGAATAGAGGAAACAGAAGTAGCAAAGGCTGCAGGTGGGAGGAGGGAGGAGATACACAGCATCCTTCCGTGATCCCTGTTTGCATTTTGTCCAGGTCAGCCCTGTTCTCCTTTCCTCTTGCAATATCACTGGGTGAGGGACAGGGTGAAGATGGAAGTAGTGGGGGCGAAGACTCTGGGAGCCACTCAGACTCCAGTTTCCCCACAGAAGGGAGCCTAGTTTCTCAGCCAGCTGGCAGCCCTGTGGGCATAGCTCAATCTGGAGTTCCCAGCACTCTTTCCATCCTCCATTCATCTCCTCTATCCCTCCTGTGAGGGATGTCTGTGAGTATGTCCACATCCATTTCATCCGGGAGGAAACCAAGGACCAGAGCAAGGACTTCATCCCTTTGTCCTCAGAGGCTAAAATCCTTCCTCTGTCAACTCTCTTGGGTGCCATCTGCTCCTGAATCCTCCACAGTTGGGCACAGCCAGGGGGCTCAAGAAGAACATATTGGGTTGGCATCAGGAAGGGACCCTGAGAAGGGTCCCCTCTCTGCACTCCTCAGGCAGGAAGGCACTAATGCCAGGGCTTGACCTCCATGGGCTATTTTAAATGCTAGGCCCCTCTGCATTTCTACCCAGCCCTGGAACCCAGTTGGGCACTAGGAGACCGAGGCTCCAACCCCAGCTCTGCCATCACTTGTTTGTGACTCTGACCAAGACCTTGGCCCCTCTGCCCTTTTCCAAGTTGCTGAACTAGAGGATCTTCAGAGTCCTGAGCTCCCTGATCTCTGTGACTTCAGGTTTCCATGGGATTTGGTTTGTCTGTCTGCAGAGGCTGAGAGAGGGACCAGTTCCCATCCCATCCTGCTGGTCAGCACTGAGGGGGGCTCTCCAGACAGGGAGGAGGATGGCTGGGGGTTAGGGATCCTAGTTTCATCTGTTGCAGTCCAAGCTGGGGCTGGCCTGGCCCACTCTCCAACTGACCCCAACTGACTCCGGCACTGAGCAACTGGGAACTGACCCAGGTTGGGCTGAGGCAGCTGTCAAGGCAGCCCTAAAATTAGCCCCAACAGGGGTAGGGAGGGGGCACTGGCCCAGGCTTCAGGCTCCTAAGGCCCCAAAGGATTGAACCCACACCTCACTCAAGGCAGGAGAGGCCAGCTGGACTTCTGGCAGTGCCCCTGCCATGATGCTGGGTGGGAGAGTCATAAATGAGTATCGACACATTTCAGGAGGGGGATTGAAGGGCAAGTACCCTCTACTAGTTGCTTGAGCCCTGATGTAGCTCCTCGACCTCAGCCTGTCAGAGGCCTGGGAAGGACCAGGGAGTGTCCTTGCTATTTATATTCTTCTTTAACAGGGTTGAGGGGGCCAGCCTGTCCTTCCAAGTCTGAGTTGGATAACCTCACTCCTTAGCATCACTCCCAAGCACTGAGGAACTAGGAGGTAGAGCAGCCAGCTCTGAGAGTAGGATGGAGAATGGAGGCAGGCCCAGGGCCAGCCCCTCCCACTCAGGGATAGCAGTTCTGCCCACTCCCCTCCTCTCTGCCTCGGTGCTGGGAGGATCTTATTAAATGCAGATTCGGATTCAGAAGGTCTGGGGTGGAGTGTGGAAGATGCTTTAAGGTCCTAACAAGGTCCTAGATTGGTCTGCAGACCACATATTGATCATGAATCTTATTTCCCAACCAGCCTGGGTGGACCCCCAGACCTGGCTCCCTGTCCTCTGATCCACAGGTATTCTCCATCCTTGCCCACCTTAGCACACAAACCTCGGCACATGATGTAGCAGGTGACTGTTTCACTGTGGATTCCTGCATGAGTGTGTAGGTATCCACGGCAATCCTTGTGGCCCCGTGTATACTGCATATGGCTTCTTACATGTGTAGAGAGTGTACAAAGATGCATGTGTACAATAATAATGAAAGTAGCTAAAATTTTAACAAATAGCTAACATTTATTGAGCACCATGGCCAGGCAAGGTACTAACAATGTTACAATACCTCCTTTAATTCTCATAACAACTCGGATGAGGTGAGAAAATTGAGGCTCACCGAAGTTAAGTGACTTGCTCAAGGTCACATGATTAATAAGTGGCAGTCAGGGCTGCTGTTCACATGCACTCACCTTGGTGCCCTTGAGCGTGGAGCGTGTGTGCAACTGGGTGGGCACGGACGAGGGCATGAATAAAGCAGCAGTAAGAATGACTTGTGAGGGAAGAGTTGTGTACAGTGATTCAGAGCGTGTGCAGAAAGGAGGTGGGAAGGAAGGAGACACGGGCATGAGTCAGACAAGCCTGGGCTTGAATCCTCACAGTGCTGGGCCGAGCGAGCATTGACTTCCTCCTCTGTGAAATGAACACATCAATAGCTGCCTCATGAGGCTGCTGCTGTGAGAAAGAAATGCGATAACACATACAAAGTAGCTTGCCCAGGGCCAGCCCGACACACAGTAGGTGCTCAGGATGTGTGAGCTGGCCCTTCCTTCCCCTGGTGACTGAACTGCTTGGCCATCTGGGGAATGGCTTTTGGCCTGGTTGGGTGTAGCCAGCTCACTAAGAGGAGGCATCTGGGGAGGGCCAGGGACAAGCAAGGGCAAGGCCAGGAAGGTGGTGTTGGAGTCATAGATGAAAGAGCGCCCCAAAGAGAGGCAGACATCCAGAGAGCCCTCAGAGCCTGGCCCATTCCCCTTGCAATGGCCCAAACTGGAGACACCTCAACTCAGGAGAAGCCCTGTCAGGAAAGCAAACACCCTCTCCCTTGACTCAGCCTTCAGCTATGCCAGAAACATCAGTCCTCATTGTTCTTTGCAGACCATGCCCACTGGGGACCAAATCTCTGGTAGACTGGGCTGAATATCAGTAAGGCTGGGCCTTTGGAAGTCCCTGGCCCCTTACTCCACCCACAGCACTAACCTTCCTCCTGGAGCTGGGGTATCCCCGACACTGCCCACACCTGGGTGGCTCCAAGCATGGACAGCTGTGAGGTATCAGTAGGCAGACCCCTTACCCACCAGATGTGTGCTACCAGCAAGTTTGCTACCTGAGTTGCTCCTCGGGTACTGAGCTGCCTGCTGTGGGCCTCTGTAAAACGTGGAAAGTTGCCTTGGTGTGCATTAGTCTCTCCTGTGACCCAGAGCAGAGGGGCATTCAGATGGATCCCCTGGTCTACCTAGGAGCAGGTGCTGGGGATGAGTCCAGGACACACTGCTGATGAGAGCTGGCTCAAGGTGGGAAACCGGATTATAGCACTGGTGGGTCCAGAAGCTCACTGCATTCACCTTCTTTATTTTCCGTGAGGCTCCTAAGGCCAAGAGAGGACCATCACCAGGCCAGGGTCACCAGGAGAAGGGCCACAGAGCCCACTGCAGCCATTCACCCATGTTGTTGGTGGGAGAGCTTCCAGAGGAGGATGTGAAAGACTGTGGCTCTGGCGCCCCCATGTGACAGAAAGGAAGAAAGACAGGGCTGGGCAGAGGTTTGGGAAATTGGCTCCCTGAATGGATTCCAGTGTTCCTAGATAGAGGTGCCCTTCCCGGGTAATAGGAGGAGGGCACTTTCCAGTTACACAGCCCCTGCCCCTACTTGTCACAATCCAGTATCTACCTCCCCACCAGACTGGGATAACCCAAAGAGCAGGATGGGGTCTGATCCATCACCTCCTTCTGGTGTGCGGGGAGCACGTTGTGAGGGTTTGAAGAAGTGGTGAGAACTGAATTGAGTTCAGTATAAATGGAAGGAAACAGTTTGGAATGTGAACAAAGATTTACTTATGCACAAGAATATTCAGCTAATTCATGTCTGTACAAGCAAAAATTGTGTTTATAATTGAAGGGGGTGATGGGTACAGGGGTTCATTACACTTTTCAATTCAATTTTTTAGTGTGTTTGAAATGTTTTGAAACAAAGGAATGGATAGAAAACATAAAGATCCAACAATAGATATCTAAATAAATGATGATGCAGCTGTGCAAAGAAATAATGTCTAGAGACATTAAAAATGCTACACAGCGTTCTTTTGTGTTTAATTATAACACTTTATTGCTACATAATTTACATAACACACAATTTATCCACTTAAAATGTACAATTCAATGGTTTTTAGTATATTCACAAAGTTTTGCAATCATTACCATAGTCAATTTTAGAACATTTTCATCACCCCCAATAAAACCCATAGCACTCATTCCTCATTTGCTCCCAAACCTCCTCTTCCCCCAACCCAGCCCACAAATCTACTATCTGTCTCTATATGTCTACAGAAATCACACTAAAAAATAATCTACCAAAATGTTAATATAGTAATCTGTGGACAATTTGGAGTGATTTTTGTTCTGTCCTAAATTTTTGACAAACTGAACATGCATTGATAGGAAAAACACACAATATTATAAAAGGAGGTAAGAGAAAATCAATAAATGTTAGAAAGAGATAATGTAAATAAGTTAAAATGAAACATTAAAAATGTATTTAATGATGCTGATTAAGCACCGGTGTGCAGGACCATGGGCACTTGGAGAGGGGGTTCTGAGTGGGGATGGGAGAGGCAAAAGAATCAGGCCACTAATTCCAGGGTATGGGGTGTCTAGAAAAAAAACATCCCCCACAGTGGGAATCAGGGAAGGCTTCCTGCAAGATGCAACGCTGCAGCTGGCTGGACTCTGAAGTGACAGGCAGATTTAGACTCATGGAGATGGGGGGATACCCGGCTACATCAGACACAGGCCTGACCTCTATGTGCACAGCCTGCTGGGGTTCCAGACAAGGGCTTCAGTGTCTCTATAGGCAGAGACAGTGGCCTGAGCAGGCCTGGCTCTGCCCTAATTCAGGGTGATTGACCTTGCACAGTATGCTGAAGATGTTTCCTAATCTGTGAAATGGCCACGATAACCTCCCTTGAGCATTGTCATGAGCGTTGAGTGAGATAGGAGTTTGTAGCTGCCTCCAGCACTGGCCCGGCCCACAACAGGTGAATGATTTGCTTCAAGGAAAGAGGGAAAGGCAAGGATGACTCTATGGATGGGATGACGTGGGGGAGGTTTGAAGGGAGGTGTCCCTAGCTGGGCCTTGAAGGATGTGGGGTTGGTTGAGGAGGGGGCTGGCATTCCAGGCAAAAGCAGCTGGGATCCTGGGTATCCAGCAAGAGGGAAAGGGTTAAAGAAGAAGACACCCTGGGGGTGGGGTGTTGGAGGGAGGGCTGCCAAGCCCTTTCACAACAGAAATGTCACCACACATTATCTACTGTTATCAGCTAAGCCCAGAGAAGACAGAACTGGCTCAAGGTCACCTAGGAAGATTCAGGCCTTCCCGTTAAGGGCTCTTCTGTAGGCAGTGGTCGCAGGACTGGGGACTGCAGTGGGAATCAGGTATCTGCATCTGAGCCCTGTGTGTTTTTCCCACCCACCTACCAAGCAAGGGGCCTCCCTGGGATCATGGACTAGGAATAAAGGGAGGAGGCAGTTTTATTCTTCACTCTGTTGTTTCCAAGCCCTCCACACTGGGCAAGCGTTGCCGTTGTCACCATAGTAAATGACACGTGCTGCTGTGGCTGCTTTTTAAAGAACATTTCCAGGACAACTTATTTAGATTTTGCAAAAAGTCAGTGTTAAAACATTTGACAACTTATTGTCAAATGTTTCTGGCAGGGAGAGGGGTGGGGAATGGGGTGGGAGTATCCAGGGAGATAAAGCAAATGTGGCAAAATGTTAATAATTGATGCACCCTAGGAGAAGGATATGAGTATGTGGGTGTTCATGGTTTCCATAGATTTGAAATTTTTAAAAAATGTTTGGGAAAAAAAGGCAAGATAGAAAACCACACATAAAATGTGAACCCAAAATTGGAAGGAAGGCACACCAAACAAAGAAACAAAATCTTTGTAACCTTAAGTTAGGCAAAAGGTTTATAGACACAATACCAGAAACATGATCCATAAGTGAAAAATATTGATCAATTGGATTTCATTAAAATGAAGAACTTTTGTTCATTGAAACACACTGTTAGGAGAATGGAAAGACAAGACACAACTGGGATAAACTATTGCAAATCACATATCTGCATAAAAAGGAGTTGTATCCAAAACAATTGTAAAAGAAAACAAAAACTAAGAAACATAAAGAACTCTCAAAACTCAATAATAAGAAAACAAACCACCCAATAAAAAATGGGCGAGGAGATACATGGATGGCAAATAAGCAGAATGAAGATGCTCAAAAGGCAAAACTAGCAAAAGTACAGAGAAAAATAGGTGAATCCACTATTATACTTGGAGGCTTCAACACCCCCTATCAGAAAGGGACAGACCTAGCAGGCAAAATATCAGTAAGGACATAGCTGAACTAAACACCACATCTGCCAACTGGATATAATTGACATCCACAGACTACTTCATCCAACAACAACAGAATACAGATTCTTTCCAAGCTCATATGAAACATTCACCAAGATAGACTGTATTGTGGGCTATAAAACACAACTTAACAAATTTAAATGAATAGAAATCATACATTATCTGCTCTCAGGCCACAGTGGAATTAAACTAGAAATCAAAAACAGACAGATAATTGGAAAATCCCAAAATAAATAACACATGGGTCAAAGAAATCTCAAGAGAAATTTAAAAATATTTTGAACTAACTAAAAAGGAAAACACATCTTACCAAAAATTTGTGGGATGCACTGAAAGCAGTGCTTGAAGGGAAATTTATAGCATTGAATGCATATATGAGGTCAGACAATCAAGTTTGCAAACTCATCCTGGAAAGAGTACACTATGGTCACCTTCAAAGTACTCCCCTTGGGAAGCTATGCACTGATGCCAGCGCCTAGTCCACCCTTCAAAGCAATTTTGGAACTCTTTCTGAAATGGCCATCAGAGGTGTTGCCATATTACCCTTCATGTTCTGAATGTTATCAAAATATCTTCCTTTCAATATTTCCTTTCTCTTCCAGTAAAGAAAGAAGTCATTGGGGGCCAGATGGTGCCGTGTGAGCTGGTGCATTGTAGTGATGCAAGAGCCATGAATTGTTGGTGAAAAGTTCACGTCGTCTAACTTTTTCATGCAGCGTTTTCAACATTTTCAAATAGTAAACTTGGTTAATTGTTTGTCCAGTTGGTACAAATTCATAATGAATAATCCCTCTGATATCAAAAAAGGTTAGCAACATCGTTGTAACAAGTTCACGAACTTAATTGTCAGAACTCGTATTAGAATGGAAAAAAAGATCTGAAATCAATAATCTAAGTTTCACTATAGGAAACTAGAAAAACAAGAGCAAAGTAAGTCCAAAGAAAGGAGAAGAAAAGAAATAATAAGAATTAGAGCCAAAATCAATAAAATTGAAAACAGAAAATCAATAGGAAAAAATCAATGAAATGAAAAACTGATTTTTTTAAAAGATCAATAAAATTGATACATCTCTAGCCAGGCTAACCAAGAAAAAAAGAGAGAGGACATAAATTACTAACACCAAAAATGAAAGGAAGGACATCACTACAGATCCTATGGACATTAAAAGTATGATAAAGAAATATTATGAACAACTATGCTCACAAATTCAATAACCCAGATGACACATACCAATTCCTTGAAAGACTATCTGCAAAAACTCACACAAGAAGAAATAAGACAGTCTGAATAGGCCTATATCTGTTAAAGACATTGAATCAATTATTAATAACCTTTTAAAATAGAAAGCACCAGGTCCAGCTGGGTTCAGTGGTGAATTCTACCAAATATTCAAGGAATAAATTATACCAATTCTCTACAATCTCTTTTAGGGTATAGAAGCAGAGGGACTACTTCCTAACTCATTCTACGAGGCCAGCATTTACCTAATGCCAAAACCAGACAAAGACATTACAAAATAAGAAAACTACAAAGCAATATCTCTCATGAGCATAGATGCAAGATGCTCAAACATATCATTAATCATTAGGGAAACACAAGTAAAAACCACAATGAGATGCCACTACCCATCTATTAGAATGGCTAAAATTATGACTGACCATATCACGCATTGGTGAGGATATGGAGCAACTAGAACTCTCATGCACTGTTGGTAGAAATGTAATATGGTACAACTTTGGAAAACAGTTTAGCAATTTCTTAAAAAGTTAAACATAAACCTACCAACAACCCAGCCATTCCATTTCTAGGTATTTACTAAAGAGAAATGAAAGCATATGTCCAAACAACGACTTGTACTCAAATATTTAAAGCAGCTTTATTTGTAATAACTCCAAACTGGAAAGAACCCAAATTTCATCACGAACGGCACAATCAACAAAAGAGAGAAATATATAAATTGAACTTTATCAAAATAAAAAATGTGCTTTGAAGAATACCATCAAGAAAATGAAAAGACGAGCCATAGGATAGGGGGAAATATTTTCAAATTATATGTTGGCTAAGGGACTTAGATCTAGAATATATAAAGAACTATTACAATTCAATAATAAAAAAACAAATAACCCAATTAAAAATAAGCAAAGGATCATAACTAGACGTTTTCCTAAAGAAGATGGACAAATAAACAAATAGACAAAAATGAACAATAAACACGAGGAAAGATTCTTGACATCATCAGTCATGAAGGAAATGAAAATAAAAACTACAATGAGATAGCACGTCATACCCACAAGAATGGTCAAAATAAAAAAGTCAGATAATAACAAATGTTGGCAAGGATATGTAGAAATCAATCCTCATGGATTGCTAGTTGGAATGTGAAATGGTGCAATTACTTTGAATAAACAGCTTAGCAGTTCCTCAGACAGTTAGACATAGAGTTACCATATGATTTAACAATTCCACTCCTAGGTGTTTACCCAGGAGAAGTTAAAATGTATGTCCACATAAAAACCTGAACACAAATGTGTTCAAGTTTACATTTGTAAACTTGTTTATAGCAGCATTATTCATAACAGCCAAAAGGTAGAAACAACCCAAATGCCCATCACCTGATGGATAAACAGAACGTGGTATATCTATACGATGCAACATTATTTGGCCGTGAAGTAGTTACATGGAATGAAGTACTGTTACATGCTACAACATGGATAAACCTTGAAAACATTATGCTACATGAAAAAGTCATAAAACACCACATGTTGCATGATTCTATTTATATGAAATGTCCAGAATAGGCAAATCTACAGAGACAGAAATTAGATCTGTGTTTGCTTAGGGCTAAAGGGTACAGGATTTTTTTTTTTTTTTTGAGGTGATGGAAACTAAAATTGTATGTATTGATGGTTGTGTATATCTGTGAATATATTAAAAAACATTGAATTGTATACTTTAAATGAGTGAATTAAGTGATATGTGAATTATGTTTCAATAGAGATATTATTTTAAAAATGCATATATGAGCGCATACTCAGAATTTTTTTTTTAATTGGAAGGAAATATATCAAAATGCCAACCATGGGTAGTTCAAGGTGGTCAGATTACAAAATATTTTCTTTTGTAATTTTTTCTATTTGGGGGAGAAAATCATGAGGCACCTGATTTACATTTAAAGAGAATGAAGAGACCAATAACCAAATGCAGTAAGTGAAAACAGACTGGATCCTGGATCCCTCCCTGGCCCTCCACCCAAACAGCATAAACATTTTGGGAAAATTGGGAGAAATATAAATATAGACTGGATCTTAGACGATAGTATAGAATTATTTATCCTTTCTTTAGGATTGTGATTATGACTGTGGGAAATGTTCTTAGGAGCTGTGTGCTCAGGTTTGAGTGTCATCTGCCGTCATGGTAACTTACTTTCAAATGGTTCAGATTTTAAAAAAAGAGAAAGCAATGAGGCAAATAAGGCAAATCATTGATTGTCGAGGTTAGGGGAGCATATGGATGCTCTTTGTACACTCCCCCCCCCCTTTTTAAATATTTTCTTTAAAAAAACCCCATAAAACATGAAGAGAAACAATAAACAAATTGTCCTGCTGGGCACACAGTAGAACATCTCTGGGCTCAGGGAAGTCGAAGGAGACAAAGACTGGGGGTGGGGGGGTAGCCTTGGGGGTCAAGATCCGGAGCCCTCAAGTTTCCTCTTCTGTAAGGGATATGCTCAGAGGGTTGGGCAATGGGGAGAAGCCTCTTCAACTGGCATTAACCCATTCCGACAAGGTGCTAATGAAGGGCTTTATATGCATTTTCTCATTTAATTCTCACCACATCCCATGAGGTAGGCACTATTATTGTGCCCATTTTACAGTTGAGGAACCTGAGACCAAAATTCAGTAACTGCTTTGTATCCTTCTCCTGGTTCAAGAGCTGTGTGCAGGCTCCCTGGAGGCCAGAGAGGTAACAGGATTGCATCCCCTAAGATCAGCCCAGGGTCATCCTGCCGTAGCTCCTGGCCTTGGGGAAGGAGGGAGGTCCCAGGAATCAGGACCTGCGCTGAATAACCTGACCCAGAGGGGACGGGGTTACAGTATGAGGCAGAGGCTCTGTACCTGCCAGCATCAGGGGTCAAAGCAGGAGATGGGCGTGGGGGGCAGGGAATTGTGAAGAAGCTGTGTTGGCCACAAGTGTGAAGGGCTATGACCTCTTCTTGACCTCATAGTCTGGCACTTCTTCCTTCTCATTCCTGTCACCCTCAAGCTGGTACACATAAACTCACTTCTCCATGCCTTTGTACAGGTATGTTCCTGAGCCTGGAATGACCCCTGTTCACAAGGCAAGTTCCTATCAAGCCCTAGCTCCAAGTGTCTGGCCCTGGGCTGACACCTCCACCTCATCCCTCAACATTAGATCATAATCAACTCCTTGAGGGTCCCTAGGGCCAGGCCCCAAAGATAGCGACAGCTGTGATGGTAATTTGTCTCGTCGTGGCCCTGTGGTGCTCAGACCCCACCGCTGCCCTGGGCTTTCTGCTGTCGCAGCTCATTCCAAGTGGTGGCTCTCAGGGGACCCCCTCCACTCAGGTCTCAGGCCAGAATCCCTTCTTTATCCCAGCACCTATCTCATGGGGCACAGAGGTCCTTTGGTGAGTGAAGGCTGATGGCGGTGTCCCCAGTGGGACTCATGTCCCACCGATTGGGCCCCAGGGGGCGCTGTCAGCCCAGGCAAGGTCTGGGGAGCCTAAGGCCTCAGAGCCTTTGGCTCTAATGCAGCCTGGCAGGCGGATAAGGAGCCAGTTGTCAAACCCTCAAACTCCAGAGCTTCTTTTCCTCATCCCATCCAGTGCGTCCACTCCTGATTGAAAAGTTCAGGATGTCAGGGCTACATTGACAATGGGGATTATCCCCAAACCCCAGAAGCAGAGAACAATGATCCATGCAAGGCTACACAGCTGAACCAAGGGGCCGGCCCAGACCTCTTGAGAGGTCTAGGGTGGGCAAGCAACCACCTGGCACCAGTCGCTTCACTCAGACTCTGCCACAAGTGACTATATACTGGGACCACCTCTACCTTTCTCTGAGTCCAAACACTTCTTCCTCTTATGGGTAGTGAGAGTTTAAAAAATGGCTAGAGTGCTGGGTTCTGGTTCTGGTTCTCGTTCTGGTCCTGGTGTGCTGTGCTGGTCTGTGCCCACTCCCTTGAGCCTCAGGGACCCTGGCTGTGAAATGGAGCTGGACCCAAGAGCTCTAAGCTGCAGTAGTCCAGGATCCCCACTGGGCAAGAGAGGCCTGGGTGTGGGGCCGGCGCCTTGGCCAAGGAGAGGCTGCTCCAGGAGCTGCCAGACGGGAAGCGTTTTCCGGGAGCCGGAAGGGCTGGCAGAGTCCAGGGCAGGCTGAGCAACCACAATGGACCCTTGTGTGCAGGTTTAGCTTGGACTCACCCACAGGCCTGGGCCCTGGGCTGGGGTAGGCCCAGCTTTCTGATCTATAGCCAGACCCAGCTCCCAAACAACCCATCTGAGGTCCAGAGACAGGAGTGTGAGATGGGATCCCAGTCCAGCTCCAGAGTGACACCCATAACCTTATTGCCAGTACCTGAATTCCCACCATCAGCCTTCCTGGAATCTGCTTGCTTAAATGACCTCATACAAATGAGAAAGCGGATCTCTCCAACCAGATGGGAGCTCCAGGAGGGCAGGGGCAGGTCTTCTCTCCCTCGAGCCAACTAAGCGAGCTCGGGACAGAGTGTGGGCCAGCCTGGTTCAGGTTCGATGAAGATCCCTGGCTTGGGAGCCCATCAGGAAGACCAGGCTCCCCAGGAGATGCTTCCCATCAGCCATCTTTGTGGGGTCCTATAAACTGTCCTCAGTATAAAAAGAGATGATGCATGGGAAGGGGCGACATGTAAACTTAAGGCACTGTACCACTAAGAATTCCTAACATTTACACAATGGAAATTAAACAAGAAATGCAAGATCCCATAGCTGGATCAAATATAAGGAGGCTTAGGGTCGGAGGTAACAGGAACACAAAGGTGGATTTGATGTCTGGCTGCATTAGCAGAGGCATAAAGCCTAGAACGTGGGAGATGACCAAACAGCCCTCTCTGTAGCTTTGTGCCCGTTCCTCAGGAATGGCTTCAGCACTGATGCCCCGCCCGGTAGTTCCAGACTCAGAGCAGAGAAAATGCAGAATCACTGTCCTCCCAGCTTAATAGGGCCCCCTGGAGCCATAGGGCAGCGGACTCGGGGCCCCAAAGGCGACTATGGGGATATCTGAGGAGGCTGGTCCCTGCTCAGAGTGAGAAAGCAGTCCCAGTGGAAGGGGCTGCTTCTGGAGCTAGGCCATGAGGGTGTGAGAGCTGGGTTGGATGAGCCCAGTCAGGAAGTCTGTGGAGAGGATCTTCTCCAGGTGGAGTGGACAGCAGCTTTGAAGGCCCCTCCCTGTTAGAGATACAGGAGAATCTAAGTTCCTAAGTCAATCTAAGAATCTGAGCTTCTGAGGCCAGTGGTGCCTTGGGCTGAAGCCTATTGGTGGTGAGTATCTCAGCAACACCAGAAACTATGTTGTAAGCTCTGTTTGTTTTGTGTGGCTTTGTTGCAGGGTGTGGATCAATATAACTTCTAAAATAAACCTGTCAGCAGGAGGTTGGGTCCTGCTGTCCCAAGGTCATTTCTGTTGATCTTTGTAACTCGTACAGCTGGGCAGCTGGGAGCCTGGGCAGTGCTTGGAGTTTGTCTCTGGCTTCCCCCACCCCGACTTCCTTGCATTGTCAGCCTTGGGTCCCAAACCCAACCTAGCCTGGGTAAGGACAAGAGTGCAGGCTTTGGAAGTGCACAGACCTGGACTTGAGTTTCTGCGTTTCCATCTAGCAACTGTGTGGCCTTGGGCAAATAGTTTTGCCTCTCTGAACTTCTGTTCTCTGATTTATTAAACATGGACAAGAATCTGCCTCCAAGGCTGTAAGGACTGGGAAGAATGCATGTCAAGGACACGGCACATAACAGGTGCTCAGTAAACGTGAGCTCCTGTCTCGTTGGCCTTCGCTCTCCTTGGGAGACACGGGTGCAGTGGGAAGCCCTGGGCTTGGGGTCAGGACATCGGGTCTGGTGGGTAGGTTTTGTTGCTCACTGGCTGCCTGACATCAGGCAAATCCCTGACCTTCTCTAATACTCATTTCCTTATCTGAGAAATAAGGCAGGGGCACAGACGGTCTCTCTAAGGGCCCTTCCCTTTCCCCAGCCCCAGAGAGAGCACTGCCTGCTGGGTTCGACTTGCCTGAGCACGGGTGGGAAATGCTCTGGCCTGGAGGCAGGACCCTGGTTGGAGACTGGACCCTGTCCTGACATGCCCTCTTCCACTCTAGACCTTGGTCTTCTCTTCAGTATAATGGATTGGATGCCATGGGCTCCGTAGTCCCTTTGGATCTGATGATCCAGGATCCATGGGATCTGGTCTCAGCCCAGGCAGGCCCTCCATGTGTGGGCACCCCATCCATCTACCTACCTATAGCAATAATCTCAGGTCCTGCATTCTTCGTTGCAGAATCCACCATTCATCCAGCCTCATGGTCTTTCCTTCTACATCTCATCTAAGACCCTAAGAGCTGCTGAGACTCCTACTCCACAGTTCCCTTCTCAGTGTTCAGTGTTTCATGTACCCCCAGGTCTCTGTAGGCCATCTTCCCTGAAATCTTCCCTGAAATCATGAGGCTTCTGCCAATAGGGAATCATCTTGACTACGTCCTCCTCATCTCATAAGAATAAAAGGAATGCTTGCTTACGGAAGTTTCCCCAAGTACTGGCTCACACTTGCGAACACACAAACACACTGCCTGAGTTCCCCCTATCACGGAGACATTTTTTTCCCTGAAGCTCTGTAGAAACACGCATGTTTCAGGTTGGGCTACAGGCCCAGAGAACTTTAGTACTTTGCATGTCCTTGGAGAAGTAGCCAGAGCACTTGAGAGTCCTGCCCTTTGGTGTCCCGAGCGAGCCCTAGCACGTGAGGTGAGAACAGGCCTGCTGGATCGGTGTGGTTCTAGACACCTGGCAAACTGCAGGTTTGTAGATCACACCCATTGTGTGAGCTGTAGCGGTCACCTGGAGTAGTGAGGGGCCCTCACATCTGCTGGGAGCCAAGCCTCTGCTCAGCGTTACCATAGGGCCCTGCCCAGATATAGCCCTCCTGCAGGAAGAGGGCTCCCTAGGTGGGTTCACCCTGCCGGCCTCGGGTAGGGCCCCACCACTTCCTGGATCTGATGCTCCTCCTGGAGAGGCAGCCAGAGGTAGCACTCTGGAGTTCTTCCCACTGGTATTGCTGACTGTTGGCTGCCCTGCCACCAGGTGGTCAGGTGTGGATAAAGAGTCCCCCCCCCCCACCCCACCCCCGCCACGGCTGGAGACCTCCTCTGGGCACCTGCAGTCCTGAGCCCTGCTTCTCATGGACTAGCTGACCACATTGTGCATGGAGTGAGCGGAGTCCACAGCCTGAGTGCTCCTAAGGAAAGTGGATTGAGTCAGCGTGACCCCACAGCCCATTTTAGGGCTTGGCACAAAATAGTCACTAAATTGTTTCTCCCATCTCTGCCCTGTTCTGAGTCCTCCCAGCACTGACCCATAAAGGACCTAGCAGGGATCTCCTTCCAACAGAAACAGAGGCCTTGGAGTGGGCAGTCCTTAGCTATAAATGATGGAATGCTGATGTTTGCCTCAGGGCAGATCCTGAAAGGGAAGTAGGGCCTAGGGAGTGAGATATAGAGAGCCCTAAGGAGTCCCCCCAATCCCTCTGCTTATGGTCCCAACCCACTCTTGCATGGATCCTGGGCTTCAGCCCACCCAGACAGACTGTGAATTGCTGGATTTCTAAGTGATTCTATCTCAGTACCAGGCCTCTTGCTGTTTTCTCCTCTTCGATGCTCTCTTTATCTCCTTCTCCCTAAAGTCCCTCCTGGCTCCAAAGTCCATTGACTCAGGGACACAGAGGTGACCTTCCCTCTCCGAGTTCCCCAGCACTCCCAGGTTTTTCTGCTTATCAGCTCACCTGGCCCCAGAGCTATTGGTGCTGTCTTTCTTATTTGTCTCAGGAGGCTGCTCTGAGAGAAAGCAAATATCAGCCTCTGCGCCTCAGTTTCCCCATCTGTAAAATGGGGACAGTGATCCTTATCCTCCCAGGTTGACCTAAGAATTAGAAATCTGTCAGGTCAGAACCCGGCACAGAGGCAGCTCAGTTGTCCACACACGTGGCAGGAGTTAAGGCAGAGCCAACCTGCACCGAAGATGCAGGGGCCTCAGGGCTGGGGTTTTCAGCCCCGTGGAAAAGTTCCACTACACAGCTGAACAAGTCCCCTCGCCTCCCAGGCACAGGGAGGAGTGGCCTGGAGATGGGGGAAGCCAAGAGGAAAGGGCAGGCACATTCTAACGTCTCCGGGTACGGGCGGAGTGAAGACTGCTAACCTTCACTGAGCACTAGTTATGTGCCCGGCCCTCTGCTAAATGCATCACGGACTCCATCTCATCCATGCATGCCCAGTTCACGGGATCCTGGAGGAGTTGTGCTTGGCACTTGGCTCTTCCCTTTTACTGTGTGGAGGATCATAAATAAACACTCAATCTGCCTCTAGGTATGGAGGCATCACTGCTTCAGTGTTTATTTGCGATCCTCCACACAGTAAAAGTGACTCTACAGCACAATACACTGACTATTTGAAGAACAAACTTAATTTTGGAATAATTTTAGATTTATAGAAAAGTTGCAAAGAGTGCAGAGAAACCGCGTGTATTCCTTACCCAGTTTTTCCCGTTGTTAACATCTTCCGTTCCCGTGGTACATTTTACACAACTAAGAAACTGACTTGGTAATTACTGTTAACTATACTCCAGACCTTAACTGGATTTCACCAATTTTCCTAGTAATGTCCTCTTTTCCCCAGGATCCAATCCAGGGTACCACATTGCATTTAGTCATCGTGTCGCCCTGCTCTGGTCTGTAACAGGAGGAACTGACTTTTTAACTGATGCCTTTCATGTGGGAAACAGGAGAGGACTTTTTCTGTGGCTTCCTTCACTTTCACAATTTCACTTCAGGAAATCCCCATCAAACATGACCTCTCCCTGAAGCAGCCCGCTCCTCACGATGCCCCTCCCACCTTTCAGGTGCTGGGACTCCCCTCAGGAGCTCTGGCCCATCTCATGTCTCTCCTTCTTCTCGTTTTCTTTCTGCAGGGCTATTTCATTCTGCCCTGTTACTCCTACCCACCATTTCACCTTGTCTTTAAGTATGCCAATGACTTGAAACACTTGAAATTTTAGTTTTAGTCTCACTTCCCTCCTGGGCCCGAAACTTTATGCTCTCAGAGGAGTGAAGAGGGAAAACCCCCAATGTAATATTTCCCCAAATTCATCCTCCCTTCCCTCTTCCCTGAAGTTCCCACATCCCTTTGAGGAACTGTGGTTCCAGGGATACCAATTCCATGGATGGAAGTATAATGTCAGCTTGACCAATTGGCACATGCTATCCCTTCGCCACAGTGATTGGTTCAGGAGTGGACTTGTCACCCAAGATGGTCCAGTCAGAATGAATCTCAGGACTTTTGCAGGCATTCTGGTTCACGGATGCTCTCTTGCTCAGGTTGGTGGGATGCCCCCTATGGAGATAGAAGCCCAGTGGCCACTTTGTGGCTGCAACTGACTGTTAGGAGTTTCCCCATATTGAGGAAGACACATGAAGCAATTCTGGGTCTTCTTGTTCTCCCTAGTCCCCCCTTTTACTCTTTCCTCTTTTATAACATCATAGGTAGAGTTCATATAATGTTCTGGTCTTGTTCAGTTATGAAAACTTAGACCAGTCTAGTTTAAACTTCAACCTCCTATCCAATTCATAGCAATCTTCTTACCCCACCTAGGCTAGAATTGTGACTAGAAGGGCTTGGTGTAAGGATGGACCGTGGTGTGCCCGGGACATACTTTGCTCTCTTTTCTGGTCACTAACTCCTGGATGTGGGGAGGAAGCTTGGTGAGATCTCTTGCCAGCCTGACTTCACTCTACAGTGGAGAGGGGTCCCTGGCCTTACTCTGGTTCTGTCTGCCTCGGTGCCTTCAGTGATGTGGTGGTCTCCACAGAGGGATATATGTGGTTTCTTGGCTGTTGTTCAGCTCTACCTGGGTCCCCTCATTAACAAGTACTCCCGCAGATAGGGCCACCTGGCCTTCCTTTGTCCCTACCATCTGTCCCCAGCCCCTCTTCCAAGTTGGGGGTCCCACTGCTTGGTCCAGCAGCTGTTGGCTGTCCCTCTGGTTCCTACCCCTCCTCTAATCTTCATGCTCTTTCACATGGAGCCATGGGAGGTATGAAGAAATGGGAGGGGTGGTCCTATGTTCCTCCCCGGCCTACCATATCCTGGTCCTGACAAGTGCGCTGACACAGGCCCTTCCTTGGGCCTCCTACCTTCAGAACTCTCTGGTCCACTCTCTTGTGGTCCACTCACAAACACCTGCAGTCTCACGAGAATATGGCCCAGGTGCTCCCTGTAAGCAGCCCTGCTTATTGACCACGCTTTATTCCAGCACCAGCACCAGGTGCCTGTAGGGTCCTAGCTCAGTGAGTGTCCAGCGGGAATAGTTCCTCTCTCTCTCTGTAGGCACCCCCATTCTCTTCAAGAGAGCCTCTCAATGCCTCTACTCTCTCTCTCTACCCCCCTGACACACACACTTAGCTTTGAAGGGGAAGAGAAACATGGGAGATTTGTAGCCACTGTGACTGAAACACAGAAGCATTAGAATTAAAAGGGGCCTGGAAAGCTGGTGGGATTTTCATCCTGGATCCCCTCTCTCACTTCCTTTACTCTCAGAGACAAGCCCTAACCCCACATCGTTGACTGTGCCTCCATCCCAGAAGTATGTAGGCCCCTGCATGCCTCAGCTCCACGCTCCCCATCTCCTCCTGTAAAGGGAAAAAAATGATGCATTTACTGAGCTTCCTCAGAGATCCATATGCCACAAGATGGCCTTCCTGGTCACAGTGAAAATAAATGCTGTAGCGTTTCAAACTCGGGAGTCCTTGGTGTCCGTTAGTTTGCCCTTCAGTTTGACCAGCAAGTACAGGGACCTGTTAGGTGTCAGCAAGTGTCAGTCCTGCTGGGTACAGACTCTCCCCAGTGGAAGAGAGGATGTGCAGCACGTTAGCCTGAGCTTCAGGCTGGCTCTCAAGGATTTGCTGTTAGTCGCTGGCCTATCTGCCTGCCCCAGCCTCATGTCTCTGGCCAGGGACTCATATTCAGGAGGCTGAGTGTATTTGCATACTTTCTGCCTCCCTTGTGGGTACTAGCTCCTGCAGCCAGAGCTGTGCTGCTCCTTCTTATCCTCTGAGGACTCACCTCGCCCTCTTTATCTTCACACTTAGTTAATAGTGAGCACTTCAGGGATTATTCAGTGTCCCAACAGGCAACAGATGGCCCACTCAACTGAAAGTGAAAAGAGGTGGTTTTATTTATAAAAGGACTATTTACAAAGTGTAGGGGAATCTCAAGTGCAATAATCTGGAGCTAGTAGCAACAGAGCTGTCACCACCTCTAGACCAAGGATAGGGGGAGGGGAGCAGTTACTGGAACCTGGAATGAGAAAGAGTCATGTGGAGTCAGCCTCTTTGGGAGGAGCAGTGACCTTCCGTTGAGGGACAGAGCCAGCCCTGCCACAAGAAGGGAGCCCAGGGAATAAATACCGTGACCTCACTCTCCTCCCTTCCCCTCGTCTCCAGCTAGGGCTCTCCATTGGCCAAAACCAATCTGAAGCTAGAAGCACTTAATTAATCCTGTTAACTGAGTCTATAATGGTCAACTTCCTTGGACAGGGAGCAGGGTGGAGAAGGCTAGAGGATGGAAGATATCCAGCATACGGAATCCAGTCTCCTGGGAATTCTGCTTTTTTTCAGTAAAGTTTCCCTGTCAGCTGCACCCATGGTTATGTGTTCTAGCAGGTCTCTTCAGTCTTAATGGGGAGCACCTGTCTCCTTCCTGCTTTCTCTACGTCATCTGAATGCTGGCGCCTTCCCTCATCACTGCATATCCATCTAAGTGGCACTGGTCATTCTTTCACATAAATTGAGGCATTGATTTGCTGCAGCTTTGAATTCGTGTTTGATTTCTACTGCCAGAGTCTAAAACTTCTTATTTTTTGCCACTTTTTTCCTCTGTCCCACCACCATCCTGTAACATTTCAGTGGGGACATGTAACCACAATTTAGCAACCTCCTCTCTTGTTCCTGGGGCCGCACTACGTGCAACCGTGTCTCCTTTCTGGTAGCATGTGGCCTTGACCAGAGGTTTCAGTGTTTGTCTGGTAGCCAGCTCCACAACACCAGCTCCAACTCCAGGAAATCCTGTCCCTGAAGCTAAGGCTAAAAGGGGAAGGAGTGGGGGCCCAAATCAGCTTAGGGTATCAGCCCCAGTCCACTTCGTCCCTTCCTGGAAACACTCTAGTTTCTTAACAAATCATGTGTCCTTCAAGGCTGGATTAAACATCAATTCCCAGTCTGGAAATTTGGTTTTTGTTTGTTTGTTTTGACATCGTTCTCCTGAGTTCACGTCACAGGGTGCACGTCTCCATTTTTCACTGACTGCTGTTTTGCCATTCCCATTTCTGGTATCAGCAACTTGATTTCCTTTGGGAGACTTTCCTGCCTGTGCTCTCAGGTCAAGGAGTTCCTGTGTGCCTGACCCATCCCCCAACTCCAGGGTTAGGGAAGTAACCAGTTAGTCCCATGAGACTTAGTCCTGGAACTTTCCTCAGCAATACTGGGAAGGTAATCTCTTTCCAGCAGGGCTGATGACGTCAGGACGGAGCTATTGGAGGCCATCTTGCCACCACATGGGGAGAGTGAACTGAGAGGGAAGCCAACACAGGAAGGCAGAGTGGTGAGATGGAGACAAATTCCTGGTGACTTGACTTGTGTGTCTGGATCTAGCCATTCCTGAAGCAAGCTGGATTTACTCCTGGGCTTCACATTTATGTCGCCAGTAATTGCACCCTCCCTTTTCATGTTTTTGGGTTTTGTTTGATTTGCTCAACACATTAGAGATGAATCTTCATGATTTGCTACCAAAATGATCCTAATTAATATACCTACTAAAAACCCATTCATGCTCAGGCCAGAATGGTGACCTCACAGCCACAACTTCTGTCTGGCGTTGAGACACTATTTCAGGGCCATCTCTGCTGGGGCTAGATCAGCCTACACTGGCACGATGGCAGCAATGGAGATGGAGGAGCATTTTTTGTTTTGTTTTGTTATTTTTCTTACTTGTGGTAAGAACACTGAACATGTTTTACCCTCTTAAAATTTCAAGTGCACAGCCCAGTATTGTTAATTATAGGTACAATGTTGTGCATTTGACTCTTTATTTAGGATAATGATTGAAACACAGATTCAGCTGAGAATTGAACTTCCCATCAAAACCCCTGAGCACCGTCCCAAAGTGCAATCCACGTGTGTCTGCCCTCCCACGACAGCCTCCGTTCACGTCCTTCGCCAAGCAGCGCCTCTCTTAATTACCCCAAAGTCAACTTTGATCATAAGGGCTTAGTGAAAAGTGGGCTGTGGGGACAGAGACCCAGAGAGCATTTTCCAGGCTCTTGACCTCACTTGGAAAGGTGCTGGCTTGGGTAGTAGATGGCCATCAGCTCTGACTGGTTGGCCATCAGCTGTAACCAGTTAGCCATTGGCCACTGAGATAACTGCTGTGGCTGTGCTAGCAGGTGCGGATTGCAGCTGCAAGTGGGGTGGTCGGTTGGCAGAGAAGCAGACAGCAAACTGCGGCTCCTGCTTCCTATATCTTCAACCCAGCCGCCAGCGAGAATATAGTAGTATGAACCCCCTATCCATGCTCTGTTGGCGTTCCTTTTTGGCCTCACCATATCCTGTGTTCTGGTGCGGGGAGTGGGAGCTGAGTTCCTGCATTACATGGACGTAGTATTGCAGATATCTACCTAGAAATGGAATAGTGTTTTACATCAAACAACACACGGCAGTTCTCTCTCCCCTCAAACGACCCCAGGTCTTTCTCCTCTTCAGGGTCTCCTCTGCCTTCACCTTCCTTGCCACGCCACCCCTCCTTTTTGCAGCACAAGTCTAGCTGGGCTCTTTTTTACCCATGATATAAGGCTGTGATCTAGTGTAGAAAAGGCTATCACCTGAACAAGACTTTGTTTTCAGCAAACCAAACACCCATAGGCTACCTAGATACAACTTCCTTAGAAGGCATGGGGGAAGGGAAGTTATACATTTTCTAAAACAAGTTTTTTTCCTGTCATGTGCTATAATTTTTCAGAATATATACCCCACTACTAAATCACCCTCTTAACGAGAGATCAGTTTCTGTAAGTTATCTAGCCAGAGTCTTTTTAAGAAATTATTTTTCTGATTAAATCGGTCAGTGTGTTTCTGTCATTCACTCTTACAACCTGACTGACGTAGTGTATATCTTCCTTCCCTCAGCCTCCACTTTCTCATGGCTGGTACTGACTCCAGCACCTGCGCAATCCCTTCTTTCTGTCTTCCTGCCTCATCTCCTCCAATGGCTTAGCTCCCTCTTCAGATCTCAGGAGAAATGGCTGGCCCACTTAATCCCTATTGTCTCCATTTGGGCAGAGCTTTGGGTCAGCCCATCTCTGACATCTCCAGCAAGCCCATGGACCAGCTGCCCTTTGGGTGCTCAGCTGTAGCTAAGAGACGTAGGGGGCATGTGGAACAGGTGAAAGGAGATACCTTCAGCAAAATGGCGGGCATCACACACACTCTGGGGCTTGGTCTGTTCAGAACTGGAGGCAACTGTTCCCTCACTCAGAACTGATCACATCACACTTGGAATGTGGCCTCCCATTCCAATCCCCAATCTAGGAGATAGCCCAGGACTGAGTGAGGCCTGCCCGACCGGAAGAGAGAGACTGTACCTGGGAACACCACCCCCAGGACCAGGTGAGCAAAGGAGGGAGGCCAGAGGACATAATCTCTACCTTTACCTGCCGACAGGCTCTCCTAGCATGGGAGATGAATTGTTCTGTGTGACCTGGAAGGCAGCACCAGAAACAGATATGAACGGTACAAGGGGACTGAGAAATATTTTCTCACAGCCAGAGCTATCCCACCACAGTCCAGGCAGCCTTTGAAGACAGTGAGCTCCCTCCCCACTGTTAGAGGTGCTCAATGAAGCCTGGGTGCTTATCTGGCAAGATTGCAATGGTGAGGATTCCTACAAGATTGAATTGGCTGAACCAGATGGCCTTCGAAGTCTCTTCTAGCCTTGAACTTTTGATATTTGAAATACTTAGTTGAATGAACGAAGACTGAATGACTGCTTCGTGCTTTTTTTTTGGTTAAACGAAGGTTGATTTGTTAAAGAAAGTGAATGAATTAATGAAATTAAGTGGTTGCTCCAATAAATACAATGTTTGATTAAATGAAGATTGGTTTATTTATTGATTAGTTGAATGAAGATTGGTTGATTGATTGCAAGAATGAATTAGCAAATACAGGGCCTAGATGAGCAGGCAGCTTGAATGAAGGTTTGAAGCTTAGAGGATTCAGTTCCTTGGTTCCTGCTCTATTCTCTTATCTTAGCCTTTATCCTGCTTGTCTTTCTATTCTTTCCAAGTGTAGTCAAAAAGAAATGTCTTCACTGGTGTGCTGGGTGCGGAAAACATTGCAGACTAAAGATTCCTTTTGCATAATCAGGATTTCATCTTAGGCAAATTTGGTTGCCCAGGCACGGGCCCATGGTAACTGGTCTAACCTGCTTCAGGACTGATGGGAGATCTGAATTTGGCATCTTGGCCAGGGGAGTGGAACTGAAGGTCACAGCTGGGGCAGGGCCTGTTTGGCCCTGGGCCTAGTCTGGGCTCCCTCACGTGTAGGCAGAAAATGCTGTCTTCTCTGTGGGTTAGCAGAGGGTGCCTATTTGGCAAGAAAATATCTTCCCAAGTTCCTTTTAAAGTGCCTAAAATTCCGCCAATAGAATCACACCTTCTTTGCACAACAGAACTGAAAGACTGTTGAGGGGTTACATTCCAAAAACCTATTGTTCAGATTGTTGTGTTTTGGAGTAAATAAGATCCCTGGTGAAATGTGAGTGGACTCAGGGATGGAATGTATGAGAAGCTCTATTGGCTAGATTACCCACCCATTGCCATCAACTTCTTAGTTCTGTCAGCTGAGCTCAGTGTCTGTAATGAGATTCAGAGGGAGGTGCATACGCTGGATAAGTGTTGACAGAGGGAGGGAACAGGAAATAACCTGAGCACTTGAGTACTATCCTGGGTTGTAGACCTAGGCAAGGGGTCATGGTGGAATCCTGAGGACGAGGAGAGGCTGGCGAGCTCTTGAACTGTACCTGAGAAGGAATAGCAGAGACTGAAGTGCAGAAAGACGCCCAGAGACTTTTCCCTCCTATTCCCCAGGGTTGTCTTGCTCTGGGTGCAGAAAGGGATAATACATTGTTCTGGTCCGCCTCACCCTGCCCCACTTATGGAAGCTAGAGAAGCCAAGAACTTGAGAACTACATGTAACTAGTATGGTTACTCCACCGGCTTCGGGTACAAATTATAGTCGCTTGAGCTCCCACAAGACCTTATCAATAGGAAGTCCAATTTGCCCCTTTGGAGGCCTTTTCTCCCACCTCATAGGACTGTTCAAAATCCTCAGGGACTAGCTTATTTCAACCGAGGTCACTGCTGAGCCACCAGCCTTGTTCCACCTTGCTGCTCAGGGTCCCAGCAGCCATGAACACATGACTCTTAAGTCCCAGCTCTCATTTACACTCCTGAGCTCAGGCAATTTTGTCCAGGAGGAGAGCCCGAAGGGGCTTCTGGGTCCTCAGCTGCAGAGTTGAGCCTGGTCACCAGTACAAGGCCCTTTTCCCACACTACTGAGCTCCCCTTGAGGACCCAGGGGTCCTTCCCCATTGACCAGTGGAGCTCACTGGGGATCATTATCTTGGGAGAGCGTCAAATAATTTTGAACCTCACAAGGGAAGGGTCTGGGCCTTCTTCCATTTGTACCCTGGAAGCTCCTTTGTCTCCTGCAAATGTGCTGTTTTCCTCCCCAGCTCTGCATCCCATTGATCTTGGGAGAGACAGCCTTTGTCAAGCCACAAAGGGTCCTGTTTTGTTCTGCCAGAGCCTAATTACATCTGATAATCTCAAGTGACTGCCAAATGGAGAGGGCCTCCTCCCAGGTGGCCAGCAAAGTCCTCTCCCAAGAACAAAGCATGAGAAGCTTCCAGCCACTGTTACACTGGGCCTCTTCCAGTTAGTACTCCAGAAGGGAAGTGATTTCAGAGACCATGAGTCAGGGACATTTTACACCTCAGGGACCTCTGGGGCAGGACCAAGAGAAAGTACCCTCACACATGAGCACCGCCCATACACACACACCACCAGCCCCTCTCACCTCCAGTTACCCACTGCCAGCTTCTCACTGAGACTTCCTGTGGCCTTTACTTTTCCTCTGATAAAAGGACTCTGCAGCTAAAATATGTTTTAAAAAAAATCCAGGCCAACCACAGTGAGATACTACTTCACACTCATTAGGATGGCTATTACTATAAAATAATAAAAAGGACATAACAAGGGTCTCTAGCCTGTGTCCCCAGGAGAAATTGAAACCCTTGTGCATTGCTGGTGAGAATGTAAAATGGAGTAGCTAGTATGAAAACAATTTGGTGGTTCCTCAAAAAATTAAACATAGAATTACTATATGATCCAGCAATTTCACTTCTAGGTGTATACCCAGAAGAACTGAAAGCAGAGATTCAAATAGATACTTGTACACTCGTATTCATATCAGCATTGTTCACAATAGCTAAAAGGTGGAAACCCAAATGTCCATACACAGATGATTAGATAAACAAAATGTGGTATAGCCACACAATAGAATATCGTTCAGCCTTAAAAAGGAATGAAGTTCTGACACATGCTACAGCATGGATGAGCCTCGAAAACATTATGCTAAGTGAAATAAGCCAGACAAAAAATGGCAAATATTAGATGATTCCACTTATGTGAGGTGCTTGGAGTATGCAAATCACAGACAGGAAGTAGAATAAGAGGGGACCAGAGACTGGGGGGGAGGAAATGGGGGGTTACTGTGTGATGGGTATAGAGTTTCTGTTTGGGAAGATGGAAAAATTCTGGAAATAGATAATGGTGATGGTAGCACAACATTGTAAATGTATTTAATGCTAATGAATTATATACTGAAAATGGCTTAAATGGGAAATTTTATGTTATATATATATTTTACTACAAAACAAAACATATCCACCCTTCCTTGCTTAGAACAACAATTTGGTAGCCCTACCTCAGCTCCAAGAACCCTCCCTGTCTAACAGGGTGATTTTTTAAGGCACTCCAGTAGCCTGTAGCCCTCAGTTCCTGCACCCTTTTCCTTGGGCACAGAGATTTTTTTCTTATTCCGTGGCTACGAGATTAGATGGAATGAGAGATATGGCCTCCCATATCTCAGAACCCCACACACAGGAGCAATTTCTTCCACTTTATCCTCCCTACACACTGTCCTCACTGGAAGGGACCGTAGGGTTTACAGAGCCCACTTCTTCATTGTACAGATGGGGAAATTGACCCAGAGATTAGGCTATACCTGCCCAAAGCTACACACTTTCCTAACTCACAGCCCAGTGCTCTCTCCCTGGGTGGGGGTGCTAAGAACAGACCTCCTTGAGGCTGGGAGGTGATGACTTATTTCCTCTGTGCTCTGAAGTCTCCTCAGCTGGGCCAGGGTGGGGACCAAGTCACTGAAAACTCAGATGGTCCCACGCCCAGAGAAGAGGCAGCCACCTCCACCTAGGTGTGGTGGGGACACCCCACCTACCCCCAAGCATTTCCCTACCCAGACTCCCTCCCTTGGCATCCGTCTCCTCCATTCTGTCCTCTCTTCCCATCTGACAGTGTACTCACTGCTCTAGCCTGCATCCCGGTGTCCCCGGGAGACCCCTTCAGGTACGGGATGACAAGACAGGATAAATTGATGGGTCAAGACAGTAGGGAGCCCAGATTAGTGTATCCAACCCACAAACTGCAAGTGCTGGCAAAGCCTTCCCCAGGCGCTGGTGAATAGTGACTTGGGGGACAGGTCGCCTGGGGCCTAACGACAGGGGGTCCTACAGGAGACACTGCCTCCTACTCCAGCTGCTCCTCTAGGCCTAAAATTCCCTGACCTAGGGTCAGAGCATCAAACTTCCCCCCGCCCCCTGCAAAGTGAGAGAGGTTTAATAGCACCCCACTCCCAGCCCCAGAGGACAAAAAGCAATTTTACATTAGAACAGTTCTGATGAGAAGCAGTACCCAGCACAGAGCTGATTTCAGAAAAATTTTGTTCAATTATAAACCTCTTAGACTGTCATCTCCATAGTGTCTGAATTCACATATAGGCAGCAGGGAGTCTGGAGGGAGGGAGGGACAGAAAACATTTATAGTGGATCAGTGCAGGGACAGAGGTTAATACAGACCTGGGCTGGGATGAGTCCCTGGCCCTGCCTGGGGTGGGGATTCGGGGAGACCTTCCTGACAGGGGGGGCTCCTAGTTTGAAATCTGGGCAATGTATGGGAGTTGGGCAGGCCCACAGGGTAGGAGCTGGAGAAAGTTGGGCTAATCAAATGGGGTAGCTCTGGCACTCTTGGAGTCCCTGTTCCCTGAGGTCCCAGTATGAGCTGGGATGGGAAGGGTATAGGAGATGGTGGCTCTATGTCCCTGGTGGGACGGATCGGGGGTGAGATGGGTGAGCCTCAGAGGGCAATCCCACACAGGTGAGGGCTAGGCTTCCTGACCTCACAGGAGCCCAGGATGTAGACTCCTACCACCCTGGGAGGAACGCCCACGCCTCCCAGGGTGAGTCTCAACTGACAGCCTGGCTGGTTGTAAAGTTTGCTTTAGTCTGGTGGCTTCCTGATGACCTCCAAACCCCTCAGGCCGCCTTCTTTATCTCTGTCTGACACCCCCTCCTGGATGTTCTACTTCTCTGCCTGTGTCTCCACCTACCAGCCAGCGCAGCACTGGCCTCACATGGCATGGGGATGGCATGGGGAGTTTGGAGGTGGGGGTGGGGTGGGCGGATGAGAGGGTAACTCAATATGGTTTGGAATCCTGTCTCGTGAGAATGAGAAGGGTCATGGGGATTGTCCAACACAAACTAACCATCTTACAAGTGAAGAAACTTAGACCCAGATCTACACTCAGGAAGGGAGCTGTCTCAGGCTATTCAGCGAGTTGGGGGGAAAGACAAAATTAGAACCCAGGCCTTCTGACCCCAGCTGAGAGCCTTATTTCTCTGTTCAGGATCTTGCAGGAAGGAAATAAGCATTTTAGCTACAGCAGTGAGTTTCAAAATTGATAAGTCAGCTTGAGACACTGCACTGAAGCTAAATGTGGTCACTTTAACAGATTCTTTGGAACCAGTTTGCTGATAAAGCCAGATGTGGACTCTGGCACTTAAAGCCACCTCTTTTATAAGATGCTCTGCTTTCCAGCCAAGCCAGAAAATTCTCATATTAATAGATTTTTATTAAAGTGAAGGTACATCATTTAAGAATTTAAAGACACTCATGACCAAGGCTGGGAACACTTAGGAAACTGACGAGCCTGATTTGAGAAACACTGGGCTGGAAAGACAGACAGTCCTAGGCAGAGGGTGGGGACAGGCCAAGTCTAATCTGCAGAGTCAGTGGTAATGGGGCACAGTATGGGGCTGGACTCCTGCCCTCTGCCCATCCCATACCCTCGCCCTCTCCTTGTAACAGGCAGGGTGGGGAGTGTCCTTCCCATGGTTTTGACCACGTGGGAATCTGCAGGTTTCAGACAGTGGTCACAGTCCTTCCTTAGGCCTTACAGAGGGATCTTGGGCTGGACACGCCCCTTTCTGGGCCTGGGTCTTCACCCATAACAAGATGGAGTGGAGTTGCCTGGAGGGCTTGGTGATGATGCGGTGAGGAAAAGACACAGGAGCATCCATTTGTTAAAGCTGCCTCTACAAACTGGGCAGTTTTTCTGATAGTTGATAGGGCCAGAGCTGAAAAGATCATCATACTGTTTACTCTAATTCTGAGACATCACCTTTCAGAAATAATGCAAGAGGAAAAGGCATGGCTGATAATCACCCTTTATTTAATAACCCAGAGTTTGCCCCCCAGCTGGCAGATAATCACCTGGTTCCTGGGAAATCAACAGCCCCTGTCCCAAGCTCCCCCAGGCCCACATGTCCTCCTCTGCTAAAGAGATCTCAGGGTGTTATCACTGTCTGTGTTCCCATATCCCGCTCCCCGCCAGGGTTGCCTCCTTTCTATTCTATATCCTTAGGCCCAGCAGCTCACCTGGACCACAGAAAGCACTCAAAGAACTAGCTGAGGGGATCAATGGTGATAAATGCACATTCCTCCCCCTGAGGCCCTGTAACAGCTCTGTACCTGACAACCCAGAAGAAAGCAGGTCAGTGGCAAGTCAGGGAATCCAGAGATTGAACACAATAGTCCTGAGCACTGGCCTCTGGAGAAAAGGAAGGCCAGCTGACCTTGGTGAAGTAAGAGTCAGGACTGGGGCCACCTCATTTGGTTTACCCTCCACAGGCCTCCCAGCTTCTTTGGCGCAGCAACGCCCAGGATTCCTGGCATGTCTGCCTCTGGCCTAAAAATACCCTGGCTGCCCTACACCTCCCAGATGTCTGAGCGCTGAGTCTGTGATTTCCCTGCTGGTAATGGGTCAGCCCTGACATGGGCAACCGGGGGTGGCTCAAGCAGCTCAGGCCACTTCCTCTGCCTCCCAGAAGCTTGGCCCAGCCCCACCTCCCAACCCCTGCAAAGCAAGTGGGTGTAGAGGCCTGACTGCCTGAACTGAGAGATGGCAGAGATTGTTGACTCCAGTCCCTTCTTGGAACAGATGGGAGAACTGAGGTCCAAGGACTTGCCCATGTCACATTAAGGTCCCCCTCACACCATTGCCCAGCGCTCTGCTCAGGCCTGCTGCTGCCTCACTTCCCACATGCTGCCTCACGTCTGTGAGCCAGATCTGACTTCCCCACTTCAGACGTAAGCTCCTGACGACAGTGATGGGGAGGATCCGTGTGGTCCCTCGGCCTGGAAGAGTGTCCAATCTAGAGCTTGCATCAGTACATGTAGATTGGATTAAACAATGTAGTAGCAGGCAGGGCTGTGCACGGAACCCTGGGCTGGAGGACAGAGCCTCTGGGTTCGAATCCAGGGCCAGCCACTGTGACATTGTATGTCTTCAATTGTTCTGGGTGAGCCTCAGTTTAATGAGGGCTTGGATGCGATGGTGTCCAAGGACTGAGCCAGCTTTGCTATCCTGAAACCATGAACTGATGGGTATTCCTGTCCCTTCCTCTGCTCCACTGTGTGGGGGGAGATGGCAGGTGCTACTGGTTCCACCTCAGCTTCTGCTCCCCCCTAGGACCTCTGAACATCCCACGTCTAGTCCCAGGCCCTTAGGCCCAGCTCTTCCAGGGGTGCTACCCTCTGGCTCCGCTGCTGGGTGCACACCCCCAGGGGTGAACACCCCCATCCCATCCCTCCCTGATTAACTATGTGATCTTGGGTAAGGCATTGACCTTCTCTGGGCCTGTTTTATCACCTCTACAACAGAGATAATAACGAGAGGAACGTTAGGAGGAGCAGAGGAGATTCCACATCTCAGATTTCAGGTCACAAATCTCCTCCTGCAGAAAGCCTTCCCTGGCCTCCCAGAATGGCTGCGGTGCCTTTGCTGGCTCTCCAGTTCTGTCTTTCCCTCCCTCACACCCTGTCCACACCGAGTGGTCATTGTCTCTCTACACATCTAGATGCATCTATGCACAGGGTAGGGGTTCTCCAAGGCCAGGAGCCTCCAGAGCCCAGTATAGTCTTCACAGGTGAAACGTATGGGAAATTTGTTGACCAACAAGGTGAGTGAATAAAGCCTGTGGGAAAGGCAAGAGTTGTAGGAAAGGCAAGAGTTGTGCAGAAGTCAGGGAGTCTGATCTAAAAGTGGCCAGCTTGACATGGGGCTCTGATGGGAAGAACGTAGAGAGCTCCTTGGAGCCCTTCCCTTACTTTTTAGTGAATTCATCGTTCAAGATCCTGGGAAGCACTTTCTTCCCTGAGAATCCCGGTTTGTATCTCTCCTGGGCCCACAATGTACTCTGCTGTGGGATTTCTTTACATATCTGTCTCCCTGCTCCGGAGGTCAGTTTCCTGAAGACAAGAAGCCCCGTGGATCTTCTACACCAAGCTCTGGATCTGGCACGAGTCCAATAAGAGTTATGGGGGAAATGCTTTCTGAATCCATCTTGGGGTTGAACCACCTGATCTTTAATGCCCCTTCCAGCCTTGGGAATATTAATTTACCAAAGTGAGAGAAGCAGAGCAGCAAGCTGTTGTCTTCCTTCCAGAGGACGCTCCAAGCCCGTGTGGGTTAAGTGTGAGCTGGTGAAAAGGACTGGTAAGAGAGCCTGGACTTTTCTTTCTGCTGAGGGAGGGCCACAGAAACCAGCCTTTAGGCGTAAAAGGTCCCTTGATATCCCAAAGATATTCCTTAAGCCCTTGGTCTGAGCCCATTTACTCGTATTTACAGGTTAGTTTTACACCCTTGGTGATCTAGTTGTAAACAGTTTAAAGGTTAATTGGCAGCCAGGTTGGGGGTAAGAGTTGCTGTTGCAGGCAGACACTCAGGAGGCAGCAGAGAGGAGACTGGTAGAAGGGAGATACAAAAACAAAACAATATCACACAGGAAAAAGCACTCAGAGCAACACAAATTGGGACCATTTAGTTCAGGGTCAGGCCTCCTTACAAATCAATGCCCCTGGGTACATCACTGCATTTCTGCTCTGGGAAATTCCCTTTTTGGCCTCAGTCTCCCCATCTGTAAAATGCACAGGTTCCATCAAGGGCGCTGAGGGTTTATGATTCTGCAGGAGTTTCCTCATGCTGAGGCCTTTCACTCCCCAACTCTACAGGTCAAATGAGGTTTCGTCAAGGTCAAGACTTCTTTCTCCTGGGGTTTTGGTTAATCAGGCTTTTCTGCCACAAACACCCCAGGGCGGAGACTGTCATTAGGGGCAGTCCACTACCCAAGCAGTCTGGGCTGGGCCCCCTAGAAGAAACAAAATTCCCCAGGAGCTGGCACAGAAACTGTGGCCCTTGGTCTGCTTGCTGCCTAAAGAGGGGGTGAAAAGGAAGCCTGGCTCTGAGTGAAACGGAAGTGCCTGAGATCTGACAGTTGTTCTCAGTGCTCTGCAGCCAAGAGGGAAGTAAAACTGTCTAGGCATCTGGCAGCTTCCCCCCTGAAAGCCCATGGGACAGCAACAGGTGAGGCCTGGTACAGGCCTGCTCTCTGTTCCAGAGCCTTCGCCCAGGCTGGGGGAGGTTGCTGGAGAGTAGGCTGGAACAAGGACCTGGGGAGGGCAGAGGGAAAAGCCTTGAAGCTGGTTCATGACCTTGGGCAAATCTCTGTGCCTCTGTGGGCCCAGTTTCCCCATTTGCAAAAATGGAGTTTGGGTTAAATTTGCCTGTGTCATAAGGATTTCTGGAATGGTGGGCCCTGGGGATATAGAGACAATTTGATTACAAGAAACCTGGCCTGTTATCTTGCTTGTAAAGGATTCACAGCCTGGTGGGAAATACAGAATCATGGGATAATCGTGATTATCAATGCACGTATAGGTGCTGAAAACTCTCCACAGAGAGCACTTAGGCCAGTCTGGGGGCTCAAAGAGAGCACCTGAAAAGGTTAAGTGGCTTGCCCAAGGTAGCATTGCTAAAAAGCAGTCCAGCTGGGAAAGGAAAGGGAGTTCAGAACAAGACATAACTAAATAACTTGTGCTGAGTGCTGTCATCAAGATCTGAATAAAGCTGTGGAGACCCAGAGGCAGAAGCATTAATTATGACCTGGGGGAAGGAGAAAGGCTTTGTAGAAGCAGGGGTTCTAAGCTGGGATTTGAAGGGTGAATATGAGAAAGGCAGAGAAGAGGAGAAAAGGCTGAAGGCAGAGGAAAAAGACTATTCGGAAGTGTGAAGTTGCTAAGAGAGCCTGATGAGTCCTTGAGAAGTGCATATAAATATGTTGTGTTTGGCACAAAGGGCCCCTAACACGGTGAGACTGAGAGATGAGATGCACAGACCAGCAGGAGTCATACGGCGAAGGGCCTAGAATGTCACTTTCAGAAGCTTAGACTTCATTTGTAGGACAGGGAGACCTACAGAAGGGTCTCGAGCAGAGGAGTGCATGGTCCAAACAGCATCATGAAGGGCTTGCTCTAGCTGCCAGGAGGGCAGAGGCTAGGAGAGAGCCGGGTTGGGGGAAGAGGTGGGAATGAAGGCAAGCAGGAAGCGACAGAGGCTTGATGTTACCTAGATCAGTGTCAGGCCCAACCCCTGTCAAGAAATGGAAACTTTTCTAAAGAGAAAAAAGGAAATTGAAACTTTTGAGGAGCCTACAGAGGTGTGCAGAAAATGAGAATTGAAAGGTGGGCCCTGCTATGGCTGTGGTCTGGGCAAGTGCGGTTAGCAAGGAAACTGCTTGGGTTAGGGTAACTGGCAGCACAACCCTGAGGGAGGTGAGATGGTTTAAGGGAATGTGGCAGGCCTGTCCTCAGGCAGGAGCCCTGTTCCAGGCTAGGGAAGGGGGAGGGCCATGTCCTGAGGGAGGCCAAATGGCAGCCCACTGTGTGCCCCACCATGTCCCTGCCCCTGGCTCCTACCCTCAAGGATCCCTCTTCCTTCTGCCAAGCCTTTGCTCCAGTCGTTCCTGAGATGAGCTTGTCCTCCCTGCCTATCCAGCACCGCGTGGTTCCTGACCAGGCCTTCTGTAGCTCTGCCACCCACCTGCCTGTGACATGACCATGCTCTTTCTTCAGTCACGTCTTGGTCTGTGGTCTTGGTTACTAAACTAGTGACTATTACCTTGCTATAGGTGCCCTTCTCTCGTCTGTGCCCACAAGGGTTCTTTAGCAGTGACAATAAGTCAGTATCAGATTGTGGGGCCCCCAAAGAAACCACACTGTGCATGCCTGCCCGAGAGCAGGTGCACGGAAGGGCTGTTCACGGACCAGGCTGGTTGGTTCTTTGTTCTGGGGGACGTCTTGACCTGACTGAGCCGAACAGGCAAAATCCAGGTCGACGGTCTTACATTAGGCAGGAGGCCTGAAGAAAGCAATTCGCCGCTAACAGTTCAAATGAAGAGACTTACTGGCAAGACTGCGGTACCGAGGTGTGGGTAGGTTAAGGGCACAAACAAAAGGATGGCGCAGCACCCACCCAGAGACTATGGCTGAAGGAGGGGATAGGAATCATGTTACTGGAGCCCAGCGAGAGGTAGGGCTGCCTGGCAGGGATGGGATCAAGGAGGCAGTGTGAAAGGCACCAACGCAGAGAGGGAGCAGAAGCACAAATAGCCCAACCTCTTCTCGCAGCCTCCAGTCTCTGGTTGTTTCTCATTGTCCAAACCCAAGTGGAAGCCAGTTGGTAAGGAGGTCTTGGTGATGCAGCCCACCGGGGCCAGCCTCCTGGGGCGCCGTGCAGGACCGAGGGCCCGGGTGGGGCTGCAAGCGGACACTAAGCAACTCCAGATATGCCTGAAAAATGGTAACCCAGGTAGAATATCTAGATGATGCCTACGGCCTTGAGCCAGTCATTTCTCTGTGATCAGTGCTGGGGTGGAGAAGATTTTTCTGGCTGCCTCAGGGAGAAAAGACCAAGCTTCACCTTTACATTCACTTTGCTACCATCTAGAAAGCACTGTCTAGTCTTGATAAGTCCAGAACTAGAAGAATGACAGAGCCACGTGGGCTTCAACGGTAACCATCCCTCCATACACAGTGACTGAGGCCCAGAGAGCGAGACCTGGGTCCAGGACCACAGAGCCAGTGTGAGATGACACCGGAGAGGCAGGCAATATCTAGATTATGCAGTGAAGGCCACATCACTAGCAAGCAGCAGACTCAAAATTCAACCTGGTCTGTCTGACTCAGAATTTGACCCAAGCTCTTAACCCCGCTCCCAAGCAGAGTTCCCAATGTCCAGGGAGAAAAGGCACTGGAGTTAGTGTGACCCAGTTCAAGGTGCCTTGTCCTTCAGACATGTCCATCCTCTCCTTTATGGTCCACGCACTCAAAAACCACCCCCAGGGAGGAGCAGCACTGAGGTCACAGGCCCAGCAGAGGGTGTGAGGACAGAGGGCTGAATATGAACAGATGACAGGCCGCCAGGCACACCCTCCCTTAGGGTGATGTACTCTGTGACCTGGCTGCCCACACTTAATGTTCCACAGCTGGTAAACCTCTGGGTCTTTAGGTTTTCAAATCCGGCGTGCCTCATCCTAGGTGTTGGGGATACTATGTGACAAATAAGATCTCCTCCCAGAGACCTATGGGGATGGGGACACTGATTGGATGGGTGAGACTGGCAATACACATGCCTGTTACAGAGCATGACGGACATCATAAAGCAGGAATGCTTTTAAATCTTAGAGCAAATATGTAAGCGAGACATGCAAGGTACAGCCCACCTTTGCAGGCTCATTTCCCAGGATTGTTCCCAAACATGGCTCACACCCATCCTGTCTGCAGGTTTTGCTTTCATTGTTCCTCTCCTGGTACTGTCCTCCTCCCATACATAGAGGCCCGCTTCCACTGCTGCAGTAACCATTTGCTCAATTAAACTCTTGCAGCCCAGTTCCCAGGAGGAGGGGCTGGGTGAGTCCAGAAACTACCAGTCCAGATAGAGTGGTTAACGTCTGAACACTGAAGCAGGGCCATCTGTGTTCAAGTTCTGCTCCTTACTAACTGTGTGATCATAAGCAAGTGACTTAACCTCCCTGAGCCTCAGTTTCCACATCCTTAAAGTCAGGATAATTGGGTATTGTGGGAATCAACCGGTTATGAGAGCCCTCGGAGCTGTATCTAGTACTCCACATGCATACAATAAATGTTAGCTATTATTATTATAGCTATTATTAGGAGCCAGCCAGGTGTGCTGGTAAACAACTCCCCACACCCAAGCAAAGCTGGTACACACACACACTGGCTCAACATACAGCCACACTTGGAGATGGGGCAGGGTGGAGAACTTTAACCCCATTTTAGAGATGAGTAGAGAGAGGCTCAGAGGAGACAGGGGCATTCATTCACTTAACAAATATTTTGGGAGGCAATTTCCAGGTGTCAGGGACTTCCTCTCTTCCTATACCGAACTTACTGAATCCTCAGGGTAGGGGCTGAGGTCCCTGTGTTTTAAACAAGAACCCTAGGTGATTCTCAGCTCCGGCAACTTTGGGAAAATGCTTGTATTCTAGGATGCTAGGTCAAGCATCTTACCATATGCCAAATGGGGACCTGGGTTTTATGGGGGATACCATCTTCTGGTGGCAGATTTGCAAAGCAGTTTGGCAGCACAGACCCTGGAGCCTGATTAATTCAGTACAAATCTCAGTTTGCCACTGATTGGCTGTGTGACCCTAGGGTAAAATGCGGCTAACAGAACCTACTTCAAAGTCGTTGCGAGAATTAATATTTGTGTGAAGTGCTGACACATAGTAACTATTATAAAATACGAGCTATTATTATTACCGTGCCCAGTGTAGACAAGCATCAGAGAGAAGGCGGGGGTGGTGAATTTGATGCTTTTTACCCCAGGATTGGCTCTGTCTACAGCGTTGGCGGAATCTGTCTCTGCAAGGAGATTCACCACCTGCTCCCTTCTGCTGAAAGAGCTTCCCCAGAGCCAGGGAATTCCCTCCCACGGTGACTGATAGCAGCTCCCAGCATTCTGATGCCATGTTCTCTGCATGGCGAGAATTAGATCACATCTCAGAGGCTGGACTGGGAAGACAGGCAGGTTTAGGTGTTGGAGGTGTCCCTTTAGGAGGGCTGAAAATGAGAGGGGAGAGCAGGTCCGGGGGAGCTCCACACACTGGACCAGTTTTGGCTGAGGGTGGTGCTCAGTTTGCCCAGGCCACAGGACAGGGGTGTGTCGATGTGCCACAGCCAGGGGAAGGGTGGGTGCCCAGGAAGGAGAGGCAGGATGTCAGGGCATCTGCCAGTCCTCCACAATGCTCATTTTTGCCCCCCCACCCCCTGTCCTCCCACAGCAGGGAGCAGGAAAGTGTGTTTTGTTTTGGCATTAACTGGGCAGGCTGTGGGAAGGTAGACAGCAGGCTTCCTCAGCTGAGTGGATCTGCGTCCTTCCTAGGCTGGAGCACAGTGGTTACAGAGCTGCCACTTCCCCATTTTGCGGTCCCTCCCCCACAACTCCATCTCCCTCCCCCTGGTCCTTGCCTTACCCCATCCCTTAGCTCAGCCTGGGGAGTCCTTGCCATGGAAGGGCTCACAGATGGGTAGCATCCTTCTCTTTCCAGGCTGGGTTTTGGAGAAACATTCTGGTATTACAGATGAGGAAATGAAGGCTGAGGGAGGGCAGGGACTTCCTGGGGCTTCATGGTGAGTCAGGAGCAAAACCCAGGACTGTAGTTGGGCTAAACCTCCTCCCATGAGAATTCCTCTTTTCTGTTTTATTTTTTTTTAATTTACAAACAAAACCAGAACAAAACGAATGGAAACTGAAGGAAAACACATGCACGTACAAAGGAAACTTCCATGTGTGGGCCAGCATGGTTGCAGGCGTTTTATATAAACATTCCCATTTAATTCTCACCACAACCCTGCAAAAAATCATTATTTACCTTTTCTGGACAAGGGAACTCAGTTGAAGAGAGGTTTCAGGACTCGGTCAAGAAGCCAAAGTCAGGTAGAGGAGAAACTGGACAACTAAGTAAGGTGCGTCTGACCCCAAATCTGCATGATATCACCCCTCCACCCTAACCTCTTTTACCCATCGGTCCTAGTTTCACAGAGTTGTAATCACAGTGCAGCAACCAGTGGGAAGCCCCTTCGCTGATATATCCAAGGATGGGTAGTTACTTGCTCACATAGCTCCTCAGTCCTTTACTGATCACGGACCTATTATTTCATTTAACCTGCACCACCCCCCAGAAGGAAGACCGGACAGAATTTGTAATGTAAAGTCACACTCAGCAAGTACCAGGCAAAGATAGGACTAGAACCTTGGTTTCCTGCCTCCTGATCTCAAAACCATGTGACTGCCAGCTCCTACTAGAGCCCTGGGACTGGCTGTCCCTTCATCCCCACCCCAAGTTGTAATATTCCCTGGCAGGGGCACCAGATGACCAGATAATTCCCGACCCCAGTGCCTGCCTCTCAAGAATTAACCTCTGGCCTTAGATCCCTGCTACAGCCAGGTAGAATCTGGGTCCTATGACTCTCCTGGCCCTGCATGTCCTCAATTCACTGCTGTGACCTTTTGTCTACGTGTTGAGATTGGGAGCTCTTGGAGTGCATGCAGGGCCTGGCGCTTACCCCAGAGACCTGCTTATGACTGAACCCAGAACAAGGGGATTGTTGAGTGATGCTGGATGGTATCTGGTTCTGCCACAAATTCACTCTGTGTCCTAGGGAGAGCCCCTGCCCTCTTCTGGTGGTCACAGATCTCAAAGCCGCATTTCAGCGGGCTGTGATTCTCTTGTCTGAAGAGCAGACGCGTGGAGGAGACATACCCCCATGCCAGGCTGGCCGTGTTAAGGGGATTAGCTCAGGTAGGAGCAAAGGCCCCTATGTGTGTGCCTGTGGGATGGAGGTGGAGAGGGAAGGTGACTAGGGTAGAAGGAAGGTGAATAGGAGTGGGGTCCACAGACTACATTGTCTGCAGCTAGGCTCTGCGGGGTGCAGGCAGGAAATAACTGGCATCTGTAAGTGGGGGATCATGACAGAGCAGGAAAGGAAGCAGAGGGTCTGTGAACCCCAGCTGAAGGGGGGTGGTGCAGTATGGGCAGATGGGTTGGTGGCCACCTTCTCAGCAGAGAACCTTGGGTGGAGTGCCCGCCTGTCCTGGGTACCCACTCTTCACTGGGCTGGGACGCTCTTCATGTTCTAGCCATGTCCAAGGGCTGCTGCACACACTGCCTCCCCGGGGGTTTTCCTGAGAGTCCTGGAATATTGGAATGGCTCATCTTCCAAAGCCCATTCATATACCTGCTCCAGGCCAGCTTTCCATCCTGGCTCTTAAGCTTAGAATCATTTTCCTTCTGGGAGACTGCACAGCAGCACACACACTAGAGGGAGAGCACAGCTGCAGAGCTAGAGGGAGCCAGGGGCCAGGCCTGCTCTCCTGTCCTAGCTGTGTTACCTTGGGCAGGTCATTTTACCTTTGAACCTCAGGCTGTGAAATCTGTGAAATAGGGTCATATTTATCACGAGGGGTTGTTGTCAGGGTTAGAAACAATATAAATGACATGTCTTGTTCAATGCCTGAAACATGGAAAAGGTAACATAAATGGTAGTGGTTATTCCTTCCCAGGGTGAGAATCCTCCTTGATGGAAGGAAGCCAACACCTGCTTGCACAGCCCCAGGGATGGGGGAGTTTGTCCCCTCTAGGGGTGGCTCTGCCTAGAAAACCTCCTTCCCTAGATGCAGCTGAGACCTGTCCCAGTTCTGTCTCTGGAGCCACACACAGTACATGCTACTCTGTGGCCATGGGACAGCTCTGTGGCATCTCCCCCAAAGAATCTTAAGAAATCTTACGGGTAACATGGTGCTTGCCTGCTTTGCAGGAGAAAGGCTCTGGAAGTCTCCAGCCTGATTCAAAGGTGTATATGTGTATTTTAATTCAGGCTTGCATAAATCACAGAAACCTTTTCCCCCTCCCTGTGACTTTGGAACATATGGATTGTAACCTCCTGAGACTGCTTTTTTCTTGGGTGAACTTTCCTAATTCCTTTGAACATTCCTCATAGAGGCAAATGGGAGAACAGGGTTCTGGTCCCAAATCCATTACTTCAGGGCAAGTCACTTCTATTCAATGAGCCTCTAGTTCCCCATTTGTAAAATGAAGAAAATACTATTTCATAGGTTTACAATTAAGATTAGCTTGGAAAAGTAACATGAAAGTTTGGAGTTTGGAAGTTCCGGTGGTAAATATTAAGTGCGTACTTTTAAAAATCATTTTTGAAAAAGCAGTTAGTAGGCATGCCCATCTGGTGTTGCCCCTTAGTTTTATAAAACCTCCAAAGGAAATTATTCCAGAAAGTCAATGCCATTCCTGGTTTCACAATAACGGCAAATAAGGTGGGGGATGCCCTCTTAAATTCATAAAGTGAAGCCTCAGGGTTTGACTTAATCTGCGAAGAGTCTATTAAGGTCCAGGCCCATTCACTTACTTTATTCTGCAGTTGGAACCAAGGCCCAGAGAAAGCCCAGCAGATCAGTGGTAGAGGCTGAATCTAAGTCGCCCAACATCCAGCACACTTATAGCCCCAGTGCTCACTGCCAGAGGAGGACGGTGAAGGGAAGATAGTCTCTGGGCCAGACTAGATACACGCAGGACGAGGATTCAGCAAATCTTTCTCAGGCACCTTCTATGTGTGGGCCACTACCTCTGGGCAAGCACTCTTACCGCTCCCCCACTGGCCCAGGGTCATTCATGGAATGGTTGGTTGGTCAGCCTTGGTGAAGGCCTAGGCTGACACTGTTTTGCTCATCCCTCTATCCCTGGTGTTTGGTACAAAGACTTGGCAAAAAGCAGGACCTTAGCAAATATTTTTGAATGAATGATGAATCAGTGAGCATTTATTGAGCACTATGTACCAGGTCTTGTGGTAGGAGAAAATCTATTTAATACAAGCCTGCAAGGCTGATATTATATCCCCATTTTACAAGTGAGGAGATAAAGGCTGAAAGAGTTGGACTGACTCGCTCAAGGCCTCGCAATGAATTGGTGGTGGAGCTGAGACTGGAGCCCAGCCTGGCTACCTCTGGCCTGGGCTCTAGGTATTGACCCACAACTCTCAGGGACCTGGGCCTCCATCCACCTGTTCTCTTGCCCCAGGCCTTCCCTGATAGTAACTGAGGACCCTGCAGAAGGGCTGACTTTTGAATGGCCTCAAGGAGACCAGAAATAGCAAGCTTGGTCTCCTAGTTTACACATAGCTCTAGATTAAATCTGATTCAAGCATAGCTCTGATTCTATCACCTTCATGTACAATAATCTAGGCTAACTCAGTGTAAACAACCTGGGTTCAAGTTCCATCTTCCCAACTTCTGGCCATGTGGCCTTGAGCAATTTACTTGGGTCTCTCCAGGCCTCACTCACTTTCCTGTTTTGCCTGACTACACTTCTGAGAACAGGTGTCAGAGATGCCAACTTCTGATAAAACTATGGGGCAATCTAGTTCACCCTCTACACAGCCCTGTGGCTCCAGAAGAGGGATTTTCATTCTTCTAAGGACTCCAAGAGAGGCAGATACCCCTCCTGCCAGATGGTCTGCAGAGCAGGAAGGTACTGGGGTCGTGCGGTGGTGGGTGTGGGGGCTGCCTGGATGAGCATCTTCATTGGCAGATGAGGCAGCCCAAGCTCACTTAGCCAATTAGAGGCAGGCAGAGTGGACCGGCATCCAGAGCTCCTGATTCCCAGACAAGGGCTTCCTCTGCCCCTGCTGCCTCCTCTACTTTTCCTAATGGATCGTCTGCACCTGTTTCTTTATAACCCAAAGAACCCTTCGTGATCCAGAGATTCTAGTCCTACTGTGTGACCTTCAGAAAGTCTCCAGTCCTCTATGGGCACTATTCACCCCATCCATAAAATGGGGGCCCTGCCTTTAACGACCTAACTGTTCCCTTCCTGCAGAGTCCATGCTCTTTGACTTGAATGCCCTGTAGCAGAGAGCTGTTCTTTTTCTTTAAAGGGGAACTAGACACTCCCCCCGCCCCCCAACAACAGTCAGGCACCTGTGATCTGCTGTGATAAGACTTGCTAATGCTGGCTCCCTTGGTGCCTATCTGCCCGGCCCATTTGCTCGGGAGAGAGGGGTGTTGGAGGACCGAGATGAAGCGAAAACCGGAACTCTCCTACTGTCACAGGCATACTGACCCCTTATCATTGTAAAAACTTCACTCTGAACGTCCACGACCCCCCAGCCCGCACAAACACTGCAGCCGCAAAAGCCAGCAGGAGGTAGGGGCTGCTTGTGCGCGTGCGTCGGCGCAGAGCCCTCTCCCGCCCACGTGCGCGCCCCCGATCGGAGGCGCGCGCCTCGGCAGGCTGGCGGGAAAGCGCGCGGGAAGCCCCCGGCTGGCTCCCAGTGTGGGGGAGGGAGGACAGGAGGCGTTTGGAACGTGCCACTCTAGGGAAGGACGGGGGGATTTTCGTGCTCTGCTAATGTTCCTGCCCCTCCTATTCGCCGACCGATCCGTTAATTCCCCCCGTCCCCGCCACGATAGGGAGCCCCACGCCGCGGCCACGGGACCTGGAACCCGGCTCTGGCCTAAGCTGTCCCCTCCGCCGCCGGAGTGGGGCGCTGCGCCTCGCGGTGGGGCCGGAAATTCCCGCGGCCTGAGTGGAGGAGCTGAAGCTGAGAGCGCGGCACCGCCTTCACCTCCCCGGGCTGGGTGGGGGCGTCAGGCCCAGCGAGGGCCGGGCTGCCTGAGTGGGGGCGGGGGACCGCGTCTGTGAGGAGCCCCGGAGCCGACGGCTGGCGGGGAGCCGGACGACGCGGCTGCTCCTCGAGAGCCGACCGGCGAGCTGGGAGACTGAGCCCCAGCTCTCGGGCCCCCGCCCCCTCGCGGTCTCCGCCTCCTTCCCTCACACACCCCCCAGGCCGCCAGAGCCCCAGGCTTTCCCGGCGCTCCTCCTCCTCCTCTTCACACTCGCCCTCCGACCCGGGTCCTCCTGCCGCCTGCCGGCCTTGTTCCCTCCCGGGCTAGTCCTCGTTCTCAGGCTCTCCTTTCACACACACACGCGCCGGCTGGGCCGTCCCCTCCCGTCGGCCCTCCTTCTCCTCGTCTTAGCTAACGCCGCCGTCGGTGGAGGATTGATGTCCCTTCAGCATCATGCAGCCGCCGCCGAGGAAGGTGAGGGTGCAGCAGGGGGGCTTCGGGGCTCGGGGAGGATGCGTCCAAGGAACGCGGCTGGGGCGACCGCTGCGCCCCCTCCCCCTTTCCTCAACCGGCCGTGACCGTCGTCGCCTCTGGCTTGTCACTGAGATTCCGCCGGTTCTAGGCGGGGGGGCACGGGTGTGAGGTGACTTTCCGACGGAGGGGTGGCTGAGGTTCGTCCCTTCCAGTACGCGAGAGACCCCCGACATTTCAGAGGAGTTTCGGGTGTGCATTTGTGTGTGTGCGCGCGCATGGCAGTGCTGCTCGCTGCAAAGTGCATTCTCGGGGCTGCACCAAGGGGAGGCGGGGGAGCCCCTGCAGCTTTGCAGAGCCTTGTGCTTGTGTGATTGTTTAGTCTGCACCAGGTTTGAGCCCTCCAGCTGCCTGTCGCCACCCTCGCCCATTTTGCAAATTTGCAGGGAATTTGTTTTTAGCCCAGCCTTAAGGTTTGGCCTGCTTTTCCCACGGGGCGGGCCGAAAAGAAGTTGGAATAGTCATCTCCCCCCCCCATCCCAGGGGAAAACAAGAAATTAAGCATTGACCAGTCAGTCCTGCCTTTCTCTGTCCCCCACCCTATTCCTGCCCCGTCCCTCCGGGTAGGGGGCCAGGAGGCGGTGATGCTGTCCTCAGGAGAGTGAAAACCGGGCAGTGCGTGGCGGGTGCACCGCGATCTGGATTTGGGGTGGGAGTGACGGGTGCTCCGGGCTTGTCAGCAGCTTTACTGCTGCACTTTCTGAGAACTGTTTCACAGCCCTCTTCACGTTTCCCAGGGGCTGAGTCTGTGTCCTTGTCTTTTTAATCCTGCAGATAGTTACTGAGTGTCTACTCTGGGCGCTGGGTGGAGGAGGCTGTTCTATCCTCCCCTCGTGGGCAAACGTTTGTTGAATATCTAACTCACTCGTGTCTGCCTCCTCCTCTTTCTTTCTTAATCCGGGTTTCTTCAGTTAAGTAAGTCTTTTTTCTTTAAAAAACGTACCCCGACCCCTCCGGGTAGCCTCACTCCGGCGGTGGGGATTCCAGGCCCACTGTAACCTGGAATCCTGGGGTCCCGGCCTGGCGGGCGAGGCACTGGCCAGCTTGCATTTGCTATTCTGGCTCTTTAAAGTGGAGCCGCGGCGGGGACCGGCTTGCTGGGGTGGCTTAGAAGCACTGCATATGCTGGAAGGTCACTTTTGCTTTCTCCTTTGTGAGAAAGATTGTGATTTGATGCGCTGTCAGCGAGTGGAGGGCATCATCCAGAGACAGTGTGCTTTCTTGCAGCCATTATGGAATAATTTATGTAGTCCGTTCATGCATATAATTTCATGATTGTGTAAATTTCAGTCATTAGATATTAGGCATTCTTATGCTCCCTTCTCCGGGCTACACTCTGCTCAGTACTTCTGGTGGTTAATATCTTTGAATCCTTTTTGGAAGAAACAGAAGACAGACTCTTTTAAAACTCTAGGAAGACCTAGATATGTACTGAGCTTGTGCATGAAATTGAATGACTAGCAGTTTATTTTGCACCTCTTTAATCTGTAATTTTTACACTTGTGTACTTAGATTTAGCCTCTGTTTCAGGTTATTTGGCTAATTTTTTTTCATACTGAGTATCTTCAGTAAACAAAATTAGGTGGCTAATAATGGATTTCTAGTTTCCAGGGGAGAGGTGCGCAAGAGGTGTATATTCTGACAAGTATTAAGTATTTTCCTTAAGCAGTTTTTTTTGTTTGTTTTTTGTTAAAGTTGCAGTAAGGCCTTCATAAATATATGGTGTATTTTAGGTGAAAGTTACACAAGAACTGAAAAACATTCAAGTTGAGCAGATGACAAAACTTCAAGCCAAACATCAAGCAGAATGTGATTTGCTTGAAGATATGAGGTAAGGTTATAGTAAATAGTTTGAGAACTTCTGTATCTCTGTTTCAAAGAAGCTTTGAGTTACCAAGCCCCAGGAACTGATGATGGAATTTCCTTTTGGATTTCCTGCTTTAAGGCTGTTAGAGCTTTGACTCAGCTAGAAATTATAACTGGAACTAACACAATACAAACTTTTTTTCCTTTAGTGGGGGAACCTATAACTTACACATACTATTATGAAAAAACAAGGGTCTTAAAAGTTTATCTGTCAAATTATAATCATTGAAGTTGAAATTCTTATTTAAATAATCTTTTTACTGAATTATAACATTTATTGACCTTATCGATTTCACACTGATTTTTAAACTAACTCCTCTGGTTAATGGTTAATATCTAGGGGTGAGCCGGTCAACCTGAGATGATTATATACTAGCGTTATTTGTTGGAGCATGACAGACACAACTTTATCTTTGAACATTAAATTTAGTGAGAAATGTGTTTATCATTAAAATTACCTCTGTTCATAATCAAGAAAACTTTGAATTTAGACATTATGCCAATTGTGAAAATTGGTATCTTTCTTTATAGAGGGAAGCATGACTCATTTTACTGAAAGAAATACCACCATTTTATTTAACAATTCTACAATACAACCCGACAGTTTAACAAACATATTTTGGTAAAGGATGGACAGTGATTTGCATGTTGAAACAGTAGCTGCAATTCTTCTTTCCCTTTAGTAATACATCTGTCAAATTGGAATTGGGTCCGTAAACCTCATCAGTTGCCTGTTTTTCCTGTGGTGCACAACTTCATGTTGGTTTCATGAAAAATGTTATAATAAAATTATATGTGTTTGGATAGCTGAATTGTTTGTAGCTCAAAGATTTTAATTTGAAGAGTTCCTTTTTCCTCCCTGATACTTAATTTAGGTACTATTTATGAGTATTTCTACTGTATACCTATATATTCAGGGTTTATAATAAGGCATATAAATTTAGTCTCGTCCAATCTTGGATATACCAAGATCATTGTTTTTTTGACTGAAAAGTACTCTATTTTAATTCTGTATTTCTTTTTGTTTTTCTGTGGCCATAGGGAAATTTTTAGACTTAAATAATTTCCTGTACAAGATACGTGAAACACTTCATATGGTTGAAAATTCAAAGTTTTTAACATCTATTAAGTGTACAAAGGTGTTTTAGTAGAAATCTCTAGATGAAAGTAATAAATTTTCAGCAGCAGTTTAGAAAGGCAAAACTAGTATGTAAGTGAAGATCCTCTCTGTGGGGTGTGGGTGATCAGTGGTTATTAAGTCCTATTGATTATGTCTTATAAAGACTTCTGGTTTACCTTCTTTTCTTTTTCCTCTATTGCCTGTACTTTGGTACAGGAGCTTATGGTCAAATATATTGACACACAGTCACTGTTAAGTTGATGCAGGTTGTTGCTCCTCTGCTATTAAGTTGTTTGTATTCTAGCTGACCCTATAACATTTTACTTGTATTATTGCAGTAATATCCTAATTATTGCAGTGGTGTTCTCATATTTTCTACGCCCTACCCGCACCCAATCCCTCCTTTAGTCTGTCTTTCACATTGTTACCACTTAGCATTAGAAAAAACATTTAGGGGCCCCAGGCCCGGGCGGTTGGGGCTCCATTCTCCTGGCTCCAAGGGCTGCTGCTTCGATTCCCGCATGGGCCAGTGGGCTCAGCCACGGGGTTGCCGGTTCGATTCCTCGAGTCCCGCAGGGGATGGTGGGCTGCGCCCCCTGCAGCTAGCAATGGTGGCTGGACCTGGAGCTCAGCTGTGCCCTCCGCGGCTAGGACCGAGGGGACGAGGGCTTGGGGCTGGACAGCACCCTCCGCGGCTGAGATTGGGGGGACGTTTTTTGGAGAGGAGTCCTGGAAGTGCACACTGTTCCCCAATAAAGTCCTGTTGCCCTTCCCCAATAAAATCTTTAAAAAAAAAACAAAAACGTTTATTTTATATATATACACACACACACACACACACACATATATAAGTGTATATATGTATATGTATGTGTACACACACACACACACACACACACACACACACACACATCAGTTTCTTTGTGGCCTTCTGGGTAAAGACCAAACACCTTGTCATAGCATACGTGACCCTCTGCGACCCAGCTGCAAGTGTCCTTTCCTGGCTTTATTAGTGCCATTTCATGCCCATGCATCCTTCCTCCTTATTCTCCCTGCCCTGGCCACTTAGGACTTCTGATTATCTAATTGTGCTCTCTGCATTCATGCCTTTCTTGTGCTGTTCTCTGTGCCTGTTGATACCCTTCCTCCCATTTATTCTCTTGGAAAATTCTGGTTATCACTAAGTTTGCAAATTTGTTGTTCTCTGTGATCATAAAGAATGTTGATTTTCCACGTGCTTCTGGCTTCCCCCTTCATCTGAATTCCTGAAGTTGGGCTAATTCTTACTCATTTTTCTATCTTTATACCCTTTATTTAGGCGGGCAGAATTTTTAAATAAATGTAACTGGTTATATTTAACTGCACCTTATTTATTTTTAGGTGAAATATTTTATAAGCTCCATTTGTAGGGGTCGTAGTGGTATCTGTTGACCTTGTGTTATACTTTGATTCACGTGGACACGTTTCGATTTACTACGTTAGTTGATGTAGAGTATATCTGTACTTATGTATAATTTGTAAATACAGAGCTTATTGGTGCTCCCAGGATTAATGGATATTTTATTATTTTAAAGGAGTCAGTGTGTTCTTCTTTTGTATTAAATTAGTGGACTGAATCCCTTCAGTCCTATATAGTTGTGAGCAGAATACTGTATTACCTCCTAAAACATGAGTTTAAGTTTCTGATTTGCTTTTTTTTTCCCAATGATAATGATGAATTGGAAGTTGGTATTCATGATAACGTCAGTTGCTTGAGGAAGATGGTGGTCTGGCTTTTCTCGTCTGTTTTAGCAAGTGGAATGACTTTCTAAAAATTCATTAGAAATCTCTGAACTTACGTTTTTAGATGTATTATGTTGTAAAAGATGTTGCCCGTTTTTCCTTTTTTGAGGCTCCCACCGTGCTCCTCCCCAAAACACCACAGACAGCACTCCTTCCCACTGATGCCCCCCCAACAATGGTATGCTCAATTTGAGTTAGTATGAATTCACTCAAAAAAGTGCAAATAGCTTTTTATTCTTAATATAAAGAAATTAGTAGGAGAAAAGTTTTTATGACTTTAAAAATAAGTTTAAAAAAAGACCACAGCGCATTAAACTGTAAGTAGAAGAATTGTGTGCGGGGTTACTGTTAGTTCCCACCCCTCTCCCCCTACTCATCTTCTGGAATTTTGAAGGGAGGAGACCAAGTATGATACCTTTGCTCTCTTGCCATTCTACAGTTCATTTCTTCCAGGGGTGCACATGGAAGCTGATGTGCTTTGAGTAAAGTATGGGAAGGAGAGTAAGTCATTTGTTGTCAGTCAGGGACATTCCATACTTCGGGGAGATTTTATACTGAAGTGTTTCCTGTTGACTTTTGCTGTCAGCAGTAGACAAGCACACTTTACTTTCTTTTAAATTTATTATTATTACTTTTTCGCTCTTTGCTTTTTAAGGCTGCTTATAAGTAAATTTTTAAGTACTACAGCCTATGTATTACTTAATAGTGTTAAGTATTTAGTGTTGTTTATTTGTATAATGTGCTAAGTAGAGTCAGTAAAGAAAGTTCTTTGCAAGGGCTTAATCTAAAGACCTACCTTTGTAGCACACATTTTTAGGATACATTATATAATATGGAAAAATCATGGAATTTTAGGGGCAAGTGGCTACTATCACATTTGTTGATTTTTATAGATGAAAATGGAAACTGAGGCACAGCGAGGTGAAGTGAATCATATTGAGGAGGTTCCTAAGCTATTTCTCCTAATTTCTAGACTAGTGCACTTTCCCCTATATTTGTATTTCCCAAGCTTTTAACCAAGGAACTCATTATGGATCTCATCATTTTTGGAAATATTTTGCCAATCCTAAAGTGCATTCTAGCTAATAACTTGTTTTCTTATTTTTTACTTTTCATACGATGAGGTGTCAGTTAGCTGTGGTGTCAGTATTTTAAAACTACTAACATGAAACCAGTCAAAGGCAAAGATACCTAAAACTTCACCTCAGAGAAGGCTGAGTGTATGGTTTCTCACAGATGTTCTGAAAAATTGAAACTGGTTCGAGAATCACCTGCCCTTCCTTTGTAGATACCTGGAGGTCTACAAAGGTCTGACCTCAAGTGAGGCATTACTGTACTAGATGATGCCTTCTGCAAACTGTGGGTTCGTGGGAGTCACTGGGGATTGGGTTCTGAAAGCTCAATGGATGCTCTGAGACTTTTATGTCCAGGAAGGAGCCTCAGAGATATTCTGGTCTAGAGGATTTTTAAAAAACAGGTTTTTTGAGGTATAATTCACATATCATACAATTAACGCATTTACAGTTTTTAGTGTATTCATAGGGTGGTACAACCATCAACACACTTTAGCTTTAGAATGGTTTTGTCCTGCCTAAAAGAAACTGTACCTATTAGCAGTCACTTCCCATCACCTTCTCCAGCCTTAAGCAATTACATTCTCTCTCTCTAGAAATGAAATCTATATAAATGGGATCATACAATATGTAGTCTCTTGTGAGTGGCTTTTAGCATAATATTGTCAAGGTTCATCCGTGTGAATAGCCTCAGTACTTCAGTTCCTTTCTTATTGCTGAATACGATTCCGTTGTATGGATGTGCCACATTTTATTAATCCATGCATCAGTTGATGGACTGTTTGGGTATTATTAATAATGCTCCTTTGAACATTCATGTACAGATTTTTGTGTGGACTTATGTTTTCATTTATCTTGGCTATATACCTAGTAGTGGAATTGCTGGTTCATATGGAACTTCTATGTTTAACTTTTTAAGGAACTTTCGAACTGTTATTCAAAGTGGCTAGCTACACCATTTTATATTCCCGCTGGCAATCTTCTTAGGAGAAATGTCTATTCAAATCCTTTGCCCATTTTTAAATTGGGTTGTTTGTCTTTTTCTTATTGAGCTGTAAGATATACCTATATCTTATCAGATATATGATTTGCAAATATGTGCAGTATTTGCAGTATTTTTCCTGCTTTGTGGAAGAATCACCTAAGATGATTCTTATGTGCACTACATTTTGAAAACAACTTAGGTGGTGGGAAGAATGACTTTGAAGGTAGACCAGAGATTGAAACCCAGCTTTGCCACTTACTAGCTGGGTAATCTTGGACAGGTTACTAAGGTTCTCTGAGCCTCATATTTCATGTAGACAAAACAAGTTTAATGCCTACCTTTTTGCTTTTCTGTAAGAGTTAAATGAGATAATGTGAAATGTCCAGTATGGTAGGTATTCGGCATTGGTAGCTACTAGTAGTAGAATTGAAGGATATTGTCTTATCCAAGGTAACAAAGGAAGTTACTGTGTTTCATTAATTCTAAGAGAAGCACATTATTACACTTCGGAAATCTAGATACATCTTACAATTGCTTTGTCCATGAAGCAGTTGTCGTTGTCTCTTCATGCATAGAATTTGCAGAATAGGTATCAGTGGGCTTGGAATAAAATCCCAGAGATAATGGTTGGAATATAAACCTTGGATCACCTGGGCTTTTGATGGCACAGCATATAATATTGTATAGAAAAACATGGGTGTCAATGAGTGATTCAAAAATTGATTCAGAAGAGTTCAACTCTGAATGTGACCAGTTTATGAATACATACCAATTTATTTTGTTTATCTTTTTAAAATTATGTACAGGAGTAATACATGCTAAAAATCTGACTAAATACGTTTAAAAGAGCTCTTTCAATAAGTGTAAATAAAAATTGTGATAGGGCATTGTATCAATTTAATTGGTAGCGTGTTTTCATAGTGAATAATGTATCTTGCAATCAGTGACGTTTCAGATATGACAAATACTAGAAGTAGCCGATCAGGTACTGGACCCCAGTCTTTTTTCATTCACTCAACAATGATTATTGCTTCTCAATCCAGTGTTCTTTCAAATTAGAACTTAATAATTATGTAAATCATGAGATGAATTTTTTAAAAACAGGGCTATAAAGAGAAAGATCAAGTAGGACCATACTTAATGTTTCTTTGAGAGAGAGAAAGAAAGATTACTTGATTTTAAAATTAAAAGGTAACATGGAACTTCAACTGACTAAATGAATTAAAATTTTAAATATATACTTCCACATTATGGTCAGTTAGGGAGAAGGAAACTAAGAATAAGAGATACAAACTAGGCAGAGAAGGAATCGTGGTTTGAGACAATCTGTTTCATAAAACTTTTTGTCATAGACCACTGCTTACTTGAGTTAAGTCAGGGTTTTAGTAATACCTCTTACTGCTATTTCATGATTTATGAGCTCATAAACCATTGTTCATAGATCCTTATCTGCTCCTAAAATTTGAAGATTTGTTTCTGAATGGGATAGCCATTGCAGCCCACTGCAGAAGTTGTTTTATGATGTTTAGACTTGAATGGAGGATACTTTCATGAGCCAGATGGAATTAATCAAAGGACTAATAATGAAAGTTACCCACCACTTGGGTTAAGAATAGTGGTGTTGAAGAATTTTTGTGTGCACTATTCCTTGATTTGGTCTTCATAGCCACACCCAGGTATATAAGTATGAGATGGTGAAGGTGATCTGTGTGGTAGGGTAGCTGTGATACGCTGGAAAGAGCACTAGTTTAGAGACGTATAATCTGGGTACAAATTCTTTAGTTCTTAATCTCTTATTAAGTGTGTGACTTTGGCCATAAGTCATCCAAACTTATCCGAGCCTCATGTTTCTCATCTCTAAAATGGTAATGATTGTAATACCTATGGGATTATTTTGGTTTAATAAAGTAATGCATAGAAGCTCACTACTTTTGAATTTAGTGGTTTTGGTCAGGAGTACCGTGTTTCCCCAAAAATAAGACCTAGCCGGATCATCAGCTCTAATGCGTCTTTTGGAGCCAAAATTAATATAAGACCTAGTCTTATTTTACTATAATATAAGACCTGGTCTTATTTTACTATGAGACTGGGTATGATATAATGTAATATAATATAATACCGGGTCTTATATTAATTTTGGCTCCAAAAGACGCATTAGAGCTGATGGTCCGGCTAGGTCTTATTTCGGGGAAACACGGTAGGTTTTTGTATTTGCCATAGGTAAAGGGCCAATGACCCAGGGGCCTCTTAGGATTCTCCTTTTAGGAATACAGGAGTGGTTAGATACCTTGCCACTTTTGGTCTTCTGGTAATTTGGAGAGAGGGGGTCTAAGGTCCGTCCAGGCAGTTGTATTTTTGCTGATCTCCTTTTACTTCTCAGGTGAAAGCACTAATTAAGTAGTGCGGTGGCTAAACTGAAATCAAGGAAGGACAAATAAGAGCTAGAAGTACTTCTCGCTGAATAATTTGTCCTTTAATAATTGAGGATTGGCAATTCAGTCTTGAAAGTATAAAGTATGAAACCTTTTACCTGAGAAGGCCTGTGGTAATAATGTTGATGTTTTTCTTTGTAAATTCTTTGAATGTTCATTTGAATCCCACAGATGTCGTTCTGTTTTGTTGGTGTCAGCCTTCAGGAATGATCTGCTGCATAAGCAAGAGTTAGTTTAAGTCTGATTTGTCCTGTTGGCTCTTCAGTGACTAATTTGGGAACTAAGCATAGAAACTTCTAACCCTCTTCCTTTGTTCCATTGCTGCAGATTTCCTGTCATGTGCTGGTCGGGACTAACTTAGTAGAACCTCGCTGATATTTTCATTTCATTCTATTGTGTCCTTGCAGTATTCCTCGGTCAGGCTTTATTTTAGCATTCCATTCGGTCTCCTTTTTGGCATTCATGTATGAGTGTCTTGTCATCCAGATGTTTTCTGTTTTGCAAACTTTGCAATAATTCCAATTCAAAAAGAAAATGTTATTTCTGGTGTTATGAAAAGTGTTACCATGTCTGTGGTCCCACAGGAAACAATTGGGAGTATATGTCCCTTGATTATATTTTAGTGGTATTTATTTTTCCTCCATTGGTGGCTAGAGAATGGGGGCAAGAGGCAGAGACTTTCTATTGTATACCTTTTTTGGTATGTTTTGAATTTTTGAACTATGTGAATATTCCCTACTCTCAAAACTAAAATAAAATGATTCAGTATTGGCAACATTTTATTGCCTGTCTGTTAAACATAACATATTGTAAAAATTTATATTAGTTAACGCTAAAATGTCATTTTTGGCTTTTAATTGGTTTTTAGTGAAGTTATTTTTATCACTAATAGATTTTGCAGTTTATTTCTAGTATGTACAAGTATTAGAAATTCTTGATTTATAAACTTTCCTTCATAAAATGACTGAGTTTAGTTTGGAGTTGGGGAAATAGGCTGTGTGCTACTATGTTTCTTTCTGTGTTGTGGAATTGTTTTATCCCCACACATACAAGGTGGTTAGATTCCTGTCCAGCCTCATTTTATTTTATCTTTTTTACGTTTTTACATCAAAGCCATCATTAAAAATATTGTTTTGTGGTAAAATGTATTTTGCTTCCATGGGGAATTGTTTTGTTTGTTTTACTAAAGGGTATTTTATATAATAATTTCCCCAGCTATATTGAACTAATTGAATATTTTTAGTATTCTATTTTCTTCTCTTGCATTTTCAGCTCTACCTTTTTCTGTTTTCAAGTGGTTGTTCTAGGTGTTACACCATGCATCTTTAATTTATCACTGTATACTTAGAGTTAATATTATACCACTCCACATAAGATACTTAAAACAGTTCAATTACTCCTTCCCAGACTTTGTGCTGTATACTTTATAAACCTCATAATACAATGTTAGTTGTGGTTTAAACACAGTTATCTTTTGAATAGATTAAGAGAAGGAAAAAAGTCTTTTATATTTACCAATTTTAGCTCTCTTCTTTCCTTCCTGAGACTAACACATAGGTTTGAGTTTCCATCTGGTATCATTTCCTTTTGGGCTGAAGAACTTCCTTCATCATTTCTAGTGCAGTTTTGCTGGTACAGTTCTCTTAGCTTTCATTTATCTGAAAGTGTCTTTCTTTCATCCTTATTTTTGGAATATCATTTTTGCTAGATACAGAATTCTGGGTTGACAGTTGGTCACTCCATTATCTTCTGGCCTTCATTGTTTCTGATAGAATTTAGCTATTATTTATTTACTTGTTCTCTAATATGTAATGTGCCTCCCTCCCTCCCCATAGCTTTTCTCCTCTTTATTTTTGGTTTTCTGCAGTTTGAATGTGATGTGACTGATGTGGTATCTTTGTAATTATCTTGCTTGGAGTTCACTGAGCTTTTTGGATCATAGGTGATGTTTTTCAACAGACCTGAGAATTTTTGGGCCATTATTGCTTCACGTATTTTTTTTCTGCTCCATTCTCTCTTCTTTCCTTTTCAGACTCCAGTTACACTTATGTTACACTGTTTGATAATAATCTGTGTTCTTCAGATTGGATAATTTGTACTGATCTTTTTCCTGGCTCATTGGTCCTGTCTTCTGTAGTTTTCAGTCTACTTTTAAGCCCATCCAGTAAAGTTTGCATTTCTCATCTGTACCTGTGAGTGCTAGAATGTATGTATAATAGCTGCTCTAAAGCTCTTGCATGCTGTTTCCAACTTTGGAGTCATCTCATGGTCTGTTTCTGTTGAACACTTCTGCGATTATGAGGCACACGTTCCTGCTTATTTGAATATCTAGTAACTTATTATTATTTGGACATTGTGGATGACATTATAGGAAGTCTCAATTGTGTTGTCTTTCTTTAAAGAATGTTGAATTTTAGGGTTTCAACGGAAAGCCTGAGTGCCCAGGCTGTGCAGCAGTATCTCGGCTCTGGCTGAACTGGAATTCCAATGTCTCGCAGCCTTGTGCAGCGTCTGGTATCTGTTCAGCTCTCGGGCCTGCAGCAGTGACTCTGCTAGGCCTCAGAGCGTCTCATCCTGGCTTATGTGTAGCCTAGTACTCAGCCAGGGGTGCTCAAGGAACCCCCATGTAGATTTCTGGCACCACCCCTTCTGCATTGTTGCCTCCTTTCCAGTACCCTGTCCTATGAATTCTAGCCACTCCTGTAGCCCAGAGCTCCGATCTCTGCGTCTCAATTCACTGCAGCCATCGTGCGTGGCTTAGGCTCCACTTCCCTGTGGGAAGGTGTGCCGGGCTGAGAGCTGGAGCGAACGTGGTTCACACCTCTTGTGCTGCCAGTTGTTTTGTCTCTGAAAACAGTAGAGTTATATATTTTGTCCAGTTTTATAGATGTTACTCAAGGAGGGCTAGTCTGGTACGAGTTACTTCATCATGGCTAGAAGCGGAAGTCTACTTCTCAGATGTACTGGAGGAAGATATTTAACTGTCTTTATATATATAACTAATATGTATTTATGCATATTTGATATGTACATAATCTTACTCCTTTGCTTTTGGATATATAAATTTGTAAATTTCATATATAAATGTATGTATGCTGTAGCACAGAAAGATTTTTTAAATCTTTAAGATATAATTCATATACCATGTAATTCACTCATATAAAGTGTATAGTTCAGTGGCTTTTAGTATATTCAGAGTTGCGAATCTATTATCACAATCAATTTTAGAACATTTTCATTATCACAAAAAGAAACCCTGTTTCCCTTAGCCATCATCCTTTCCCTCTCCCTCTATTTGCCCAGCCCTAGGCAACCACTGATCTATTTTCTTTAAAGGATTTTTTTAAATTAAATTTTTTATTGGGAATATTGGGGTACAGTGTGTTTTTCCAGGACCCATCAGCTCCAAGTCAATTCGTTGTTTTCACTCTAGTTGTGGAGGGTGCAGCTCACAGTGGCCCATGTGGGAATCGAACCGGCAACATTGGTGTTATGAGCACTGCGCCCTAACCAACTGAGCCAACCGGCCAACCCCAATGATCTACTTTCCATCGATTTACTCATTTTGGACTTTTCATATAAATGGAATCATACAACATGTGGTCTGTTGTGACTGGGTTCTTTCACTTAGCATGTTTTCAAGGTTCGTCAATGTTGTAGCATCTATGACTACATCATTCCTTTTTATTGCCAAGTAATATTCCATTGTTTGGATAAATCACATTCCATTAATCTATCCGTTGATGGACATTTGGGTTGTTTTGCTTTTGGCTATTATGCATAACATTTCTGTGAGCATTCCTGTATAAGCTTTTTCATGTACATGTGTTTACATGTGTTTTCATTTCTCTTGGGTATATACCAGCGAGTAGAATTTCTTTTTTTCTTTTTCTTTCTTTTTTTTTCAATTTTGGGGAAAGGGAACAGGACTTTATTGGGGAACAGTGTGTACTTCCAGGACTTTTTCCAAGTCAAGTCAGTGTCCTTTCAATCTTAGTTGTGGAGGGCACAGCTCAGCTCCAGGTCCAGTTGCCATTGTTAGTTGCAGGGGCGCAGCCCACCATCCCTTGCGGGACTCGAGAAATTGAACTGGCAACCTTGTGGTTGAGAGCCCACTGGCCCATGTGGGAATCGAACCGGCAGCCTTCAGAGTTAGGAGCATGGAGCTCTAACTGCCTGAGCCTCCGGGCCGGCCCAGTATTTCCATTTTAGAGATGAGAGACTGAGGTTCAGAGTGGTTAAGTGACTTGCCCAGGATCAGAGAACAAAGAAATGGAAGAACTGGGTTTGAACCTGGGTTTATGCCTATCTTTAAAATTTAAGTTCTTAACTGACTCTGAGTGGTGAACACACAATGGGATTTATAGATGATGTAATACAGAATTGTACACCTGAAGTGTATGTAATTTTACTAACAATTGTCACCCCAATAAATTAAAAAAAAAATTTAAGTTCTTTCTCTCACTGAAAACTGTCTCTATAGGTATATGATATAGCAGTTGAAATCAAGCGAAATTTTCATAGTATTTCCAAGCAGTGAGAGAGCCTATGTAGATAGATATTTTCTCAGCCTTTATTAGGTCTTGGCAGGAATCCATTGAACATAGAAACATCTTTTCCCTGGTTTTAATAGCTGTAGTGGGTTTTCTTGAAAATAGAAGACAGCTGTCTTTCACTCAGGCTTTTTTTAAATAATTGGGGGCACAGCATTTTCAGTGCCCACTACGTCCAGACATTGTGGATGGAGCATAGTATCTTGTTTCAAGAACTACTGCTTAGAATAGATACCAAAGACGAGGTGTAAGATTCAGTGCCTTGCAGATCTCTGAGTCGGGCTGATTAGTACAGGACTGGAAGAAGATCCAAAGTCTGCAGTTTCATGTTTTTTCAGATTCAGGATTGTTGAAACATTGTGTGAAACACTGAATTTTTAGGGATCTCTTGGCTCCTCTGATAATTATATCTGGCATTTAGGTTATATTTTGTGATATTTCCATGGCCGAAAATGCCCTTGTCTTTTTTGTTGTAAGTTAAGACCAGACAGTTTTGTGGTAACTGTGTAAAGTATACGAATTTTCTGAAGAGCGCTAAAGTCTTGTTATGTAGCAAGGCTTTTTTCTGGCCACCTAATTATGTTTATTTTTTAACTTTTTGGCAATGTACATAAAGTAAGATATACTCCACAAATAGCTTAGAATCAGCTCATATTGGATGGTAGAAATGTATGTAATCTCACTATACTTTATATTAGTTAGTAAACTCACTTTAATAGAAAAAAGCTCTCCATGTTTGAAACCAGTAGGTTACAGAAGTTATTGAGATTCTTCTTACCTAGAAGATAAATTGCTGTCAGCCAATTATATTGTTTCATTTTGTATAGCTATATGCATAAAGACATATTCTTCGGAGGAGACATGATAATCCCAAGTTTACTTTCAGGAAAATAACCAGATTTTCAAAGTTCTGTTAGTATAAAAAATATAAAAGATTAATAGTAACAAATTATAAAACTTTGTTAAACTTTTTAAAATGGCTTTGATAGTGGCCTTGTTAATGTGGTATCTTTTGTCATTGAGCTGGATCTAGTCTTGATATGTTAGTGCTCAGGTATTGAAATTTCGTCTTCAAACTTCCTATGTGTTATACATCAGTATCATTTTAAGGAAGGAGAAAGCAAGGAAATAGACCTCAGTGTTTAATTTTATGTGAGTAATTCTGCCAGGCCAAAGGCTGTGAAAGATTTATGATGTATCTTTTAAATGTACAGTGTAATTCACGGATAAGGAATAAGATGTATCTTGCACTAAAGATGTTTAAAGACAAATCATGTAGTAAAAAATTGTGTTAACTTTCATTTGCATCCTGTAGAAATAGCAAAAATTTTCATTTGATTAAAATGTTTGATATGTGTTGTCTGCCATGATCTCAAAGGAATGTGTGTCCCACTTTAATAAAAGATTATCTGACTAATGAATGTGTCTCCCACTCTTTTCCTGGCAAAGAAAACTTGGCATGTTAAAATGAGTCTTAAACATGATTAGCATAGATGAAAACATTTAAAGTCGTGGTGTTCAAAGGTGAACTTGATTATGGATCTCCTGACAAGATGATTTTGGCAAGTTGATTAATATTGATAAGTCTTAATGGAAAGTAACTTTTTTATAGTCATGCACTGCGTGATGATGTTTGGGTCAATGATGTACAAAGGTGGTCCCACAAGATTGTAATGGAGCTGAAAAATTTCTGTTGCCTAGTGATGTTGTAATGTTGTAGCGTAATACATTACTTACGTGTTTGTGGTGGTGCTGGTGTAAACAAACCTATTGCACTGCCAGATGTATAAAAGTACGGCACATATAATTATGTACAGTACATCACACTTGATAATGATAATAAATGACGATGTTACTGGTTTATGTATTTACTATACTATATTTGTTATCATTATTTTAGAGTGTACTCTTTCTACTTATAAAAAAAGTTCGTTTTAAAACAGTATGCTGTATTACGCACAGCAGCCTCATACATCTCGTGTTTGCCATGTGTCTTGATTACATTATTTTCTCTTGTGCTTGATTTAATCTCATGTTGTCCTGTGCAGTAACGTGTTGTAAGGCTTGGAGCCCAGGAGCAAATAGGCTGTCCTATGTAGCGTAGGTGTGCAGTAGCTATGCCATCGAGCTTTGTGCACGAACACTCGGAGAGGTTCGCAGACTGTCGATATTGCCTAACAACACATTTCTTCAGAATATATCCCTATTGTTAAGGGGTGTGTGACTGTACTTGAAAATACAGTTTAGACCCCTTTTTCCTCAGGTCTTTTTGTGTGTGTGCCATGATATCAACACTTTTGAAAAGTGAGAGGACATAGTAATCTATCATCATGCAATTTTTACTAAAATGACCTAAATACTACTTAAAGGATGTTATGTTAAAAAGCATTGGAAGAGTTCTGTGACTCTTCATCTCAGGGCCTACTCATGACAAGGTTGGATTTCAATTTCTTTGTGATAAAATTGTTTCTTTTCGGGTAACTCAGTTTGATGACATTTTAAAAATTTATAGTGCATCAAGAGCTGAAAGGAAAAGAAGTATAAAGATGTCCCATTAAAATAAGTCAGTTTGTCAACACATGTAACTGGAGAAAAGCAGCTCTGTTTAGAGTGCATTTGCTAAGTCTGAGAGGTGACACTCCTTTGTGGGAGGCAGGGAGGGCGCTGGGCAAGGACGGTTATGTGATGAGGAAGATGTAGAGCTTTTTCAGATTCCTGAATATTGCCGTCGGACTGTGAGAACACTGTCTTCTTTGAAATCTTTTGAATTCCCAGAATTAAATATAGCTTATTTAAATGTAGGTGCCAACAATGCATTGTATAAGTAAGATTCACCTGTGTACTTTACAACATTACAGATGCTTTAGGTCCTACTCTTAAATTCAGAGTTGGTAGATTTGGGGAGAGGCCTGGACACTCAGGCTGTTTCCATGTCATGACTGTTGTGAATAACGCCGCAAGGAGTCAGGGTGTGCAGATATCTCTTAAAGATGGTGATTTCGTTTCCTTCAGGTATATACCCAGAAGTGGGAATACTGAATCCTCTATTGTAGTTCTATTTCTAATTTTTTGAGACATATGCTTACTGTATTCCATATGGCTGTACCAACTTACATTCCCACCAGCAGTGCCTAAGGTGCCCCTTCCTTGTCATTGGACAACATTGATATTTCTTGTCTTTTTGGTAATTGCCATTCTAACAGGTGTGAAGTAATATCTCATTGTGGTTGATTTATGTTTTCGTGATGATTAGTGATCTTGAGCATCTTTTCATGTTACCTGTGGGCCATTTGTTTATCTTCTTTGAAAAACTGTTTGGGTCCTCTGCCCGTCTTTAATTGGATTGTTTATTTGTTTAGATTTATTTATTTATTTACTCATTTGCTCACTCACTCTTGGGCTCATTCTTATATATTTTGGATATTAACCCCTTATTTATTTATTTATTTATTTACTCTTGAGCTTTTTGAGTTCCTTGTATGTTTTGAATTTTTTTCCCTCTTCTTCAGCCTCCCCGCCACCCCCAGTTCAAGCCGTTGTTTCTCAGTCTAGTTGTGTAGGACACAGCTCCCTGGCCCACGCTGGTATTATGAGCCTTGCGCTCCCCCCCACCCCCCAGCTGAGGCAGTCGGTCGCCAGTCATAGATCGGCTGCTCACAGCAGCTCAAGGCAGCTCTCGCCGGCTGCCACGCTGGCCACCAGCCGATCATGGCAGCACAACAGCCCGCAGCAGCTCATGCCAACCTCTGGCTGCTCACGGAAGCCCAGCTCCAGGAAGAGCCGTTGTTCACAATTTTGGCTGTAGAGGGTGCAGTTTACTGGTCCAGGTGAGAATTGAACTGGCAACCTCGGTGTTAGGAGGAGCACGGCGCTCCAACCACCTGAGCCACTGGGCGGGCTCTATGTTTTGAATATTAACTCCTTATCAGATATATGGTGTGCAAATATTTTCTCCCAATTCTTTTCATTTTGTTAATTGTTTCTTTTGCTGTGCAGAAGCTTTTTAGTTTGATGTGGTCCCACTTGTTTATTTTTGCTTTTTATCATATTCAAAAAAATTGTTGCCAAGACCAATGTCAAGAAGCTTTTGCTCTATATTTTCTTCTAGGACTTTTATGGTTTCAGGTCTTCCATGTAAGTCTTTAATCCATTTCAAGTTAATTTTGTGAGTGGTATACGATAGGGGTCCAGTTTTATTCTTTTGTATGTGAATATTCAGTTTTTCCAATACCATTTATTGAACACACTATCCTTTCCCCACTGAGTGTTCTTGGCTCCCTTGTCAAATATTAGTTGATTATATATGCATGAGTTTATTTCTGGGCTTTTTATTCTGTTCCATTGATCTTCTTTTATGCCAGTATCATAATACTGTTTTGATTACTATAGCTTTGTAATATAGTTTGGAAGCCTCCAGCTTTGTTATTCTTTCTCAAAATTGCTTTGGCTCTTCAGGATCTTTTGTGTTTTCATACAAATTTTAGGATTTTTAAAAATTTCTGTGAAAAATGCCTTTGGAATTTTGATAAAGATTACATTGAAACTGTAGACTTTGGATACAGCTTAACAACATTAATTCTTCTGATCTATAAACACGAGGTATCTTTTCATTTATTTGTGTCTTGTTCAGTTTCTTTCACTGATGTCTTAGTTTTCAGTATTCAGATCTTTCACCTCCTTGGTTAAATTCATGATGTTAGATTTTGCCAAATATTTTTTTTTTCACATGTGTGGAAATGATCGTAAGTCTTTTCTCTTTTCTTCTGTGGTGAGTTATATTGATTAGTTTTTGGATGTTGAACCAAATACTTGCATTCCTCAGATAAATCCAACTTGGTCATTATACCGGGGGTGCCAGAAAAAGGGGTGCCAAAAACATGTATACACTTATTACGAGATGTTATCTTAAAATGTGTAAACATTTTTGGGCACCCTTGGCACCCTCTGTATATTATCCTTTCTATATAATGCTGAATTTGATTTGATAATATTTGGTTAAGGGCTTTACATCTGTGTTTATAAAGCATGTTGGCTATAGACTTTTTTTGTTGTTGTTGCTTTTGGTGACGTCTTTTCAAGTTTTGGCTGAGGGGTAGTACTGGCCTCATAAAATGAGTTGGATACTGTTCCTTTTCTTCTCTACTTTCTGGAAGAGTTTATGTATGATAGTATTTCTTCCTTAAATGTTTGACAGAACTAACCAGTAAAGCCATTTGGGCCTGGAGTTTTGTGGAAAGGCCCAATCAGTTGAAGGCATGAATAGAACAAAAGACTGGCCTTATCTGAGTAAGAAGTAATTCTGCAGCAGATGGTCTTTGGACTTGAACTGCATCATTGGCTCCTTCCCGAGTCTCCATCCTGATGGCCTTTGATTTAAATCGCAACATTGGCTTTTCTCTGGGTCTCCAGCCTATTATCGACCCTGCAGATTTTAGACTTGTCAGCCTCCATAATCATGTGAGCCAATTCCTTAAAATAAATCTCTTTTTATACATATACACATCATATTAGTTCTGTTTCTCTGTAGAACCCTGGCCTCTGTAGAACAGTGGTCTTTTGTGACTGGCTTTTTTTTCACTTAGCATACGGTTTTTGAGATTCATCCATGTTGTAATATATATCAGTATGTGTTACTTTTTATGGCTGAATAATATTCCATTTTATGAATATATCACATTTTGTTTATCCATTGATTTGTTGATGGACGTTTGGGTTATTTCCACTTTTTGCCTTTTATGAATAATGCTATGAACTTTTGTCTGCACCCTTTGTTTTTATAATAATATCTATTTTCAGTACTTTTGAGTAGTGTATACTGAGTAGAATAGTTCATCATATAGTAATTCAGTTGTGAAATTTTTGAGGAAGTATCAAGCTGTTTTCCACAGCAGTGCACCAGTTTTTGTATTCTCACCAGCAATGTATGACGGTTCATATTTTTCCACATCCTGGCCAGTATTTGTTCTTTTCCATGTTTGTTTTTTTTTTTTCCCCCCAAAGCCGTCTTGGTGTGAAGTAATATCTCACTGTGGTTTTGATTTGCATTTTCCTAATGACTAATGATGTTGAACATCTTTCTGTGTGCTTATTGGCTATTTGTATATTTTCTTTGGAGAAATGTATATTTAATACTTTTGACCAGTTTTAAATTGGACTGTTTGTCTCTTTGCTGTAGATTAGTAAGATTTTTCTATATAGTGTGGATATTAGACCCTTATCAGATATATGATTTGCAAAATATTCTTCCATTCTGTTGTCTTTTCATATTCTTAATAATGTCCTCCGATGCACAGACATTTTTAATTTTGATGAAGTCCGTTTTACTTATTTTTTTGTTGTTGTTAATTGTGCTTTTGGTGTTCTAAGAATCTGTTACCAAATCCAAGGTCATGAAGATTTGTTCCTATGCTTTCCTTTAAGAGTTTCATAGTTTTTAATTTCAAAGACATTAGGTCTTTGATCCATTTTGAGTTAAGTTTTATATTTAGAATGAGATAGGGGCCCAACTTCATTATTTTGTATGTGGAAATCCAGTTGTGCTAATGGCATTTATTGAAGAGAATATTCTTTTCTTTTTTAATGATCTTGGCATCCTTGTTAAAAATCAGTTGGCCATAAATGTTTTGGTTTGTTTCTGGACCATCAATCCTATTCCATTGAAATATATTGTAAACCAACTAGACCTAACAGACATAAACAGAAAACCTCACCAACAAAGCAGAATATACATTGTTGTCAAGTGCACATAGACTATTCTCCAGGATAGATCATAAGTTGGGTCATAAAGAATTATCAGTAAATTTAAAGTGATTTTAATTATACAAAGTATCTTCTTTGACCACAGTAGAATGAAGCTATAGAAATTAACAGAAAGAAAACTGGAAAATTTGCAAATGTGTGGAAATTAAACAACCTACTCTTGAACAACGAGTCAAAAGAAATCACTAGGGAAATTAGGAAATACTTTGAAAAGAAGGAAAATAAAAACAAAACACCAAAACTTACGGTATACAGTAAAACTACTCAGGGAAATTTATTGCTCTAAACACCTACATTGAAAATGAAAAAAGATCTCAAATCAACTTAACTTCTATACCTAAGGAACTAGAAAAAGAACAAACCAAATCCAAAGCCAGCAGAAGGAAAAAAATAATAAAGGTTGGCTCAGAAAATAGAGAATAGAAAAACAATAGAGTGAATCAATGAAACCAAAATTGATTTTCTGAAAAGATCAACAAATCAACAAACCTTTAGCTAGTCTGAAAAAGAGAGAGAGAGAGAGAGAGAGAGAGAGAGAGAGAGAGAGAGAGAGAGACGGAGAGAGAGAGAGAAGATGCAATTAACTAGAATCAGAAATAAAAGTGGGGACATTACTACTTATGATTTTGAAATAAAAAGGATAGTAAGAGAGTACTATGAGGAAATGTATGCCAACAAATTGGATAACCTGGATAAAAGGAAAAAATTTCTAGAAAAATGCTGATTACTAAAACCAAGAAGAAATAGAAATTCTCAATAGACCTTTAACAAGTAAAGAGATTGATTGAATCAGTAATCAAAAAACCTTCCAACAAAGACAAGTCGAGAACTAGAACCGTATGTTGGGTGAATTTCACCAAATAGCTAAAGAAGAATTAACACCAATCCTTCTCAAACTTCCAAAAAGTGGAAGAGGAGGGAACACTCCTCTGACACATTCTATGAGGTCCTCATTACTGTGACATCAAAGTCAAAGATACCACAAGAAAACAACAGATCAATATCCTTATGAACATGCATGTAACAGTCCTCAACAAAGTACTAGCAAGTCAAATCCAACAACACATTAAAAGGATTATACACTGATGAAGTAAAATTCATCCCAGGAATGCAAAAGTTCAGAGTAGGAAAATCAATGAATGAAATATTGTCATATTAATAGAACAAAGAAAAAGAACCCACATGATTATCTCAATAGAGGCAGAAAAAGCATTTGACGAAATTCAATACCTTTTCATCATAAAAATACTCAGTGAACTAGGAACAGAAGGAAACTTCCTTACATGATGCCACTGCTAGCTATTCTCTTGTAACTTGGGCATACTGTAATTCCATTTGGAAGTGGTATTTGCTTCACTAGTGTTTTTTGTTTTTAAGTTGTAAAAATTCACTTGAAATTTTTGGTTACATAATTCATCAGCTTCATGGCAGCATTTGGCTACTATGTTTTTCCTGTATTTGTATAGGTTTCGTATTTGTATAGATTCTGTTCCTGCTTCCTTTTCAGTTATTTCTTTTTTGAATAAAGAGGGTTTTTCCTATACTACTTTTTGGAATACCAGAAGTAGATATCTCAGAGTAGCAGTTGTCTTCCAAATTTACAGTAATTTTCTTCCCAATGCTGCTTGTGTGTATGCATTTATTTTCATTCTCCTCAGCCAGGAAAGATTGGCTGCTGCAGGGCCATTCATAGTGCAGTTGTCTCACTGTGTTTTTGCCACACTAGTAGCCTAATTTTTGCCAGCATAACTTGTTTGTGTGATTCTTAATTTAGTACTGTCTCTCCTCTACGTTTTCAACCAATGAACAGCAAAGCTCCCTCCACCAGCCTATGTCCCCTGCTTCTGTTGTTGCAAATGTGGTTTAAATTTTATACCTCAGGAAGTGCTCTTGATGAAATTTACTCTCCTCACCCCCTTTGAGTTTTGGACCCTCATGACTTATATTTACCTCTTTCTTCAGTTTAATTGTCTCGGTTTTGGCCCATATTCCACTTATATTTCATATGTTTCCTAGTTTTATTGGAGATCATGTTTGCATTTATGTTTTTATTTTTGTTGGTTTGGGATAATTTCTGAAAGGAGATTCTGACTTTACTCTGTCATCTAAGACAAAAGTACTTAAATTGTTTTTTGGGTATTTTTTTGCCCCCTCCCCCCCTGGTTTTTAAGCCCTTGTTTCTCAGTCTAGTTGTGTAGGACACAGCTCCCTGGCCCATGCTGGTATTATGAGCCTTGCGCTTCCCCCGTTGAGGCTGTCAGTCACGGGTCATTGGTTGGCAGCTCATGGCTGCCGGCCCCTCACGCCGGCTGCCACCGGCCCCTCATGGTAGCACAGGTCAGCACACAGCAGTCCATGGCAGCACACAGCAGCTCACACCGACCTTCCAGCTGCTAATGGCAGCCCAGCTCGAGGGAGAGCTGTTGTTCACAGTCTTAGCTGTGGAGGGCGCAGCTCACTGGCCCATGTGGGAATTGAACCGGAGACCTCCGCGTTTAGGAGCTTGGCGCTCCAACCACCTGAGCCACCGGGCTGCCCCTAAAATGTATTTTGTTTTTGTTAGTGCTTTGCATATTCATTTTGCATAGTCAAAATATTTAAACTGGATTAAATATCATAAACTGTGGAATGTGATATTTTCACTTATTTACCAAATAGTTTTCTAGCATTTACTACATGCCAAATCTATTCTAAGTGCTTTACAAATATGTACTCATTTAATCCTTATAATAATCTTGTGAGGTTGGTATTCTTTTTATTCCCATTTAATCGATAGAAACTGAAGCACAGTAAGGAAAATTAACTTGCCCAAGGTTACCTAATTAATAAGAAATAAGAACACGTTCTACTTTTCATTCTATGACTATAGCATGTATGGTTCTTGGCATCACCTATTTATACCTTATGCTAATGAATCCCTTAAGAGCAGCGTCCGTGTCCCATTCATCTTTATATTCCCAGTGCATATTTAATAGAATACCGGAAATTCTGAAGATACTCCATGAATGATGTTGGTGAATTAATATTCTTTATTGGAAGCCAAATAATTTTCAGCAAGACTTGCATAACTTCAGCAAGACTTGCATAACTTCAGTTGTTCATACTGCTTGCCATGTTTAAATTTTTTTTGTTTGTTTTCTCATGTCATCATGTTAATACCATTGCCATATTTGCTGTAATAATACCTTTAAAAATAGCCATTGTATTCAAGAACAAAATTATAAAGATTCTTTATAAAAGAGTTATCAATGTGTTGATAATATAAGCACTAGTTCCCTTACCTGTTTGCTGTACATGTTAAAAAAATATTTTTTATATCCTAATATTAGTTATGTTTAAACAGTATAATTTATAAAATAACAGAAGTCAACCAACTCAAGGTAGTAAAAATGTGGTGGTGCTCATGTAGTTCATTTGTTTTTATTGCTGAATTTTATTTCATTGTAAGAATATATCACCATTTGTTGTATTGATGGACACATAGACTGTTTCCTATTTTTGGCTATTTATAAATAAAGATGCTGTAAATATTTTCGTTAGGTATTTTTGTGGCATGTTTTCATTTCTTTTGGTAAATGCCTAGCATTAGAATTGCTATATCAAGTTAGATTTATGTTTAGTTAGTTGACGTAAGAAACTTTCAAACCTGTGGAGAATTTTTATAAGAGTTTATTTGCACCAAACTGATGATATGCGGAGGAGCAAGATCTTAAATACTTTAGAGAATGACAGTTTTGCAGTTAACAAGATTGTGTGCTCTCTTGAGGGTGATTACCTCTCTGAGGGGTCTGTAAAAGAGGCATATCAAAGGTGTGTTAATCTAGATGCACAGAACAATGGACAGGGCTTGCGTAAAGTGAAGATAAACCTTTTATAGGCCTGGGGCGTGACTACTCACCATTACCTGCCCAGTTAGGAATTTATGATCAAGTCACCCGGGGAGATTACTTTCAGTTAGATGTATTACAGAGCCCCCTTTTCATCCTAAGTTATATAAGAAATACCAAATATTTTTTTCTCTCAAAGTGGTTGTATCTATATTATCACCACCACCATGTTAAGAGTTTCATTGCTCTATATCTTCACTGATATGTATAGGTATATATAGTTATCAGACTTTTTCATGTTAGCCATTCTAGTGGGTGTGTTTATTTTAATTTTTAACATTCATCATTATGGTTATTGAAATCCCATCTCAATTATCACCATTAATAATTTGAATATTCTTACATTTTCTGCTTATTCTGGTGATGAGTTACAGGGTTCAGGATCCTAAGACAACTCTCACTTCTGACATCAACTGCAACTTTGGAGGTCTCCAATATCACCCTCACTTCAGACGTGACTTTCAAGATTGGGGGTCTCCAAGACCACCCTCAGATTTGATAATTTTTTAAAATACAGAGCTCACTGAAAGTTTGTTTACTAAAAGTTATGGTTTATTATAAAGAAAGGATATATATTAAAATCAGCCAAGCGAAGTGGTATCACTAAGGTATGATTGACTGCCCATATGTCTCACCTTAGTCTACAGCTCCTTCAGAGGTGGCCCAACCTCCTCCATCTTCACCCCTCACCCCCCAATAAATTACATTGTTAGTATGGACTGTCTGGCATGGTTTAAGGTCTCCGGGTAAATAAAAATACTCTTATCAGGCATGACATTCCATAAGTTTAGAGATTACTTCCCAGAAGCCAAGGGCAAACGCTAGACCTCTCTTTAGTCAAGGTTAATCCTTTACTGTATACTTATATACTTTCCTGGGTTTTTAAAGCACATGTATGCAAAATGGTTTTGTTAACTGATATAATCTGTGACCAACATTAAGAAATTTAACTGGTCCATATGGATATAGATTGTGATCTTGGTTCCACCTGTCCCAGGAGCTAACCTGCTGAGCTATTTAATTCAAGCTTATGGAGTCTGAAACCTGATTATATAGTTTCTGTTCATTCATTCATTCATTCACTCAGCAAACATTTATTGGAGATCTGCAGTGTTCAGGCACTGTGTTAAATATAAATGTAAAGCACATTCAGTGCTCCCAGGGAAATCCACAATCAATTCATAGACAATTACAGTACTTGAAGCAGGTTCTGTGTTACAAGATGCTGGAGGACCTCAGGGGAGGGGTATTTAAGTCACAAGTGGAATTCAGGAAGACTTCTCAGGGGAGGTCATGCTTGAGCTAAGTTTTGAAGGATGAGGAAGGTTTAGTGCAAATAAGGGGCAAAGGGAATTTCAAGCAAAAAGGACCACATTTGCTAGAGTGTGAAAATATGAGCCTCCTGGTCCTTTTAAGAAACTTAGCTGGATTGTGAATGGGGGCGTTTACCAAGATGAAGCCACACTAGCAGTTAAGTCCTGACAGTCAACAGTTTCTTCTGTCATGTTAAAGGCATTTAGATTTTTACTCTGGGAGTGATGAGCCATTTCAGAAATGTTAGGCAGAGAGTGGTTTCATCAGATTTGTTTTAGGAAAATGATTTAAAACGTTAGAGTTTCTTAAACAATTATTTATTGCAGGCAGTTATTCCTTTCTATATGATATGAAATTCAAAAATATAAATGGATGAGTTGATTGAAAATTCATACTTTTATACCTTTAATTGTTTATAATTATAGAAAATAATAGATTGTTATTAGGAAAAAAACATAGAATCAGAGGAGAAAATAAGTCTCTTGCCCCTTCCTTTAATAATAAAAATTTACCATATGTTCTTTTTTGTCATTTCCCTCCAGTGTCCTCACATTTTATTTTTTACACATATGAGGTAATATTAAATTTTTTGTTTTAGGTCTTATATTCAGCTCTTTAATCCATTTTGAGTTAATTTTTGTGTATGGTGTGAGATAGCAATCTAGTTTCATTGTTTTGCATGTGGCTTTCCAATTTTCCCAGCACCATTTATTGAAGAGGCTTTCCTCGCTCCATTGTAAGTTTTTGGCTCCTTTATTGAAAATCTGTTGCCCATATGTGTGTGGGTTTATTTCTGGGTTCTCAATTCTGTTCCATTGGTCTCTGTTTCTGTTTTTCTGCAAATACCATACTGTTTTGATTATTGTAGCTTTGTAGTATAGTTTGAAGTCAGGGAGTGTAATGCCTCCGGCTTTATTCTTTTTTCCTCAGGATTGCTTTGCTATTTGGGGTCTTTTGTAGTTCCATACAAATTTGGGGATTTTTGTTCTATTTTTATGAAAAATGCCACTGGGCTTTTGATGGGGATTGCTTTAAATCTGTATATTGCTTTAGGTAAAGAGTCAAATAAATAAGATCAGAAATGGAAGAGGAGAAGTTACAATGGACACCACCAAAATACGAAGGATATGGTGATGGAAGGAGAACTCGATTCTGGGTGGTGAACACACAATGCAATATATATAGATAATGTTTTATATAAATGTACACTTGAGACTTACATAATTCTACTAACCAATATCACCCCAATAAATTTAATTAAAAAATAAAGAATACTATACTAGGCTATATGTGCCACCAAATTTGATAACCTAGAAGATATGAACAAATTCTTAGAAATATATAACCTTCATAGACAGAACCATGAAGAACTGGAAAACCTAAATAAACGGAACAATAGTAATAAAATTGAAACAGTAATCAAAAACCTCCCAAGACAACAAAAGTCCAGGACTGGGTTTCACCAGTGAATTCTACCAAAGAGTCAAAGAAGATTTAATACCTATCCTCCTCAAATTCTTCCAAAAAATTGAAGAAGAGTGACTACTTCCTTACTCATTTTATGAGGCTAACATTACCCTGATACCAAAAGCAGGCAAAGACACACACACAAAAAGAAAGTTATAGGCCAGTGTCTCTGATGAACATAGATGCAAAAATCCTAAACAAAATGTTAGAAAATCAAATACAACAATACATTAAAAAGATAGTAACTCTTGATCAAGTGGAATTCATTCCAGGGATATAAGAATGGTTCAGTATATGCATGTTAATCAATGTTGCTACACCACATTGACAAAATAAGATAAAAATTATGTCATCATATACATAGATGCAGAAAAAGCATTTGACAAGATACAACATCCATTTATAATTCAAATACTCAATAAAATTAGTATAGAAGGAAAGCACCTCAACATAATAAAGGTCATCTATGACAGGCCTTCAGCTAATATCATACTCAACGGTGAAAAACTGAAAGTTTTCCTCTAAGATCAGGAGCAAGACAAGGATGCTCTCTCACATCTCTGTTATTTAACATAGTGTTGGAAGTCCTCGCCAGGGCAATCAGGCAAGAAAATGAAATAAAAGGCATCCAAATTGGGAATGAAGAAGTAAAATTATTTGTGGATGACATGATGCTATATATAGAAAACCCTGAAGACTCCATGAAAAGACTGTTAGAAACAATAAAAATACAGTAAAGTTACATTATAAAAAATCCATTACATTCCTATATACTAACAGTGAAATATAGAAAAAAAATGAAAACAATCCCATTTACAATCGCAACAAAAGGGATAAAATACCTAGGAATAAACTTAACAAAGGAAGTGAAAACTACAAGACATTATTGAAAGAAATTGAACAAGACACAAAGAAATGGAAAGATATTCCATGTTCATGGATTAGAAGAATTAATGTTCTTAAAATGGCCATATTACCCAAGTCCAATTTTAGTAAAATAACATGGGTATAAAAAGGTGTGTGCATATGCTTATGAGTGTGTATTTATTTAAAAACAAGGACTTTATTTTTTCAAACACAACACATATTCTTACTAAAACACCAGAAAATATAGAAAGCAAAAGCAAAAGAAGGAAGTGAAAACCTGTAATCCCACTACTAAGGAAAAACTTTCTATTTTGGTATATCTATATGTGTATATATAAATATATATATATATATATGCCAAATACATATATATGTGTGTGTATATGTATTTGTATGTATGTAAGATACAATATATAAATGCATGTAGAATATATATTGTGTATATATATATGTATATATAATACATAGTTTATGTGTTTTCTCTTGAGGAGAGTAGACTAATTGTGTTTAGAGGACTGTGTTAAATGCTTTATAATGTGCAGTACACCATAAGGAGCAGGATGTTGCTCAACTGTGATTTTCTTCCTTTTTTTTTTTTTATTGTGGTAAAATGCACATAACATAAAATTCACTATCTTAGCCAGTTTGAAGTGTACAGTTTAGTCGTGGTAAGTACATTCATATTCTGCAACCATCTCCACCACTGAATTCTTTTCATCTTGAAAAACTGAAACTCTATGCCTATTAAATAATGACTCCTCTGATCCCCTCCTCCCAGCCCTTGGCAGCATTGTACCTTCTGTCTGTATGATTTTAACTGCTCCAAGTACTTCATATAAGCGGAATCATACAGTATATCTTTTTGTGACTGAGTTATTTCACTTAGCATACTGTCCTCAAGGTTCATTCATGTTAGAGCATCTGTGAGGATTTCCTTCCTTTTTAAGGCTAAATAATAGTTGTGCACCCAAAACAAATGTAGTAAGATCTTAGATAGCTGTATTTCTTATATAAGAAATAAATAGCCATTTTGATTTTGGCTTATTGCCTTTTTCCTATTCCAGCTCTTTTCTTTACATTTTTCACTTTTTATTCTGTTATCTCTGCCTTAATGAAGTGCTTTTAAGAGCACAGATCTCTGATACCTACAGAAAAGTCTTTAACCTCAGACTGTTCAAGGTAAATTGTTAATATATTTCATTGACTACCTGACCTATGGTTTTTAAGGTACACTGTTATTTCACATACTGTTAAAATAGAAGAAAATACTGCCAATCATTATTAAAAGTTGAATCCCAACATAATAAATGTTTCAATGTGAAAAGTGTTTACCATTATATTGTGACTCTTGTGAAAGACTAGAATGAATGAAATGATTTGACTATTTTTTATGTGAAGAAGCTGTTCAAAATTTGACTTTGACCTTGTTTTCTGTAGTTCCTTTTCTACATTGGTTAAATTAGTAAATATTTTTAGTGCCTACTATGTACTAGCCATTCTAATAACAGTAGCTTACATTTACAGTTTTTACTATGTGCTAGACACTATTTTGAGCACTTTATTTTAAATAACTATATTTTACTTTATCCCTGAGAGGTGGAAATACTGTTACTATTCCCGTTTTACTAAAGAGAAAATTGAGGCACAGAGAAGTCAAATGACCTGACCAAGGTCATACAGCTCGTAAGTGGTGGAGTTAGGATTTGAATGTAGATTGCCTGACTCCAGAGTCTATGATATCAACAGTATTTCTAGGTACATAAGATGAATAAAATATTGTCCTTTCCTTCAGAACAGCTTATCAGGCATATTTGAGGGTGCATTGATAAATCTACAGGAAATTATTGTTATACTTTTGATAATGAATTTTTATTTGTGTTTTTAGGACATTCAGTCAGAAGAAGGCTGCTATTGAAAGAGAGTATGCACAGGTAAGCTTGGAAATGGAGGTCCCATTCTAGGTATACCTCTTTAAAAGGTATGAGGTGAGATATGGTTGTTGGAGAGAAGCTTTGGTATCCCTGCCTCCTCCTTTTCTTCTTATTTCTGGCTATCTCACTTTGATTCACCTTTCACTCCATTTGAATCTTCAGATGAGCTAAGTTTCTCCTTACTATAAAGAAGGTTGTGAATCTTTTGGGAGAAGATAATACTTACAATATTTGTAAAGTATTTATGAGTATAAATAATAATGAATACATTTTACAAGTATATATACTCATTCTCCCTTATATATCTCAGTCTCTGCAGTTTTATGAAATGTTAATTGTCATTTTTGTTCAATCAGCCATTTATTTCTCATTAGGTCCTGTTGATAGAGAATGGTGTGCTTTTAGTGGATGGTATGGCACTATTTCTAGGGAAATTTAAGAATTTATTTATTTTATTTTAATTAGAATCTTATTTGCTCTCAGAGAGCTAAATGTGTCAAGAAAAATTATGCTGATATATTATTTTGTGGATATGTGACAATTAATAACTTACCCTTCCTTGTACAAAAAGGTTCTAACATTATTTGGAAATTTTGGCCCATATAGCAATTACTTTCTGTATGGAGTAGAATTCTAAAATTGATTCCCCCCCAAAAAAAATTGTAAAAGTGGTATTTGTAACATAATTCTAAAATAAAGGAGAATGTTAGAAGCGAAAATTAACACCCAGGAAAATGCTGTACATGGAAATGCTGCTATTGATATTCTTATTATAAATAATGAAATTGGGACATGATTTTTTTGTACTTTGTCAAATTTTGATTTTAGTATTCTAGTTTTATTGTAGTTAACTAGGTAGCTGTGTGTCTATATTTTATTTGATGGTCTTAGAAGAGAGTCTCTGTTCCTTGAAAGCTAGATAGATCCATTAATTTAGCCATTAGTTATTGTGTGCTTATATATCAGGTGTTTTATATAATGAATAGCATCCGTTCTAATATTAGTGTTGAACCTTTATGCATATATAATAAATACTAGTAATGATAGCTAATATTTATTGAATCCTTACATTGTATGAGGTACTTTGCTGATTATTTTACATATGTTATCTGGTTTAATCCTCTCAATAAACCTGTGAAATCAGTATAGTTATTATATCCTTTACTGATGTGTTTCCATTGGGATCAAAGTACGTGATCTGTTTTTGAAATTTAAAATAAAGTGAAAAATTTTGTATGATATGTTTTTCTGTAACATGATTTAAAATTTTAATAATTAAATAAGTAGGACAGGTTCATGATTAAAAATACAGTATATTACATTGAATTGTATGAAACATGGCAGTCCTTTGCCCCACTACCAGTCTCTTTCCTCAGAGAAAAGATTAAAAACAGGTGCTATTTTGGTTCTCCTGGTAATCATTTCCATATCTTTAAATAATGTGCGTATAACTGATTCTTGATTTATCAACTCTAGACATTATTGCTTGATTATTTCTTATAATAAATGAGAAATTAGCTTCCTATTTCTTTCCAGCCTACTTTTTCCAATATAATTTGGTACTATTGAACACATTTATGGAGAGCTAGTTTGCTGACTCTTGTTATTTGTCATTTTTGCCTTTTAGGTGATTTTTCTCAGGTCTTCTTACTCTTCATTGTTTTCACTATTAATTTTTCAATTTATTTCTAGAGAATATAGACAGAACTATCTTTACCCTCTTCTTTGGTTGCCAAAACAGTGATTTTACTTCTTGTCAGTAGTAGAGAAATCCCTGAAATAATTGATACATTCTTTCTATGGATTTTGCCAGTATGCCCTGATTATATCAGGTTTATTATTTGCATTCCCTATCTGAGGACATACTCTTGTTGATGATATAGTCAGAGAGGACAGCTGCACTATTTAAATTATTTCTCTTTCTTCTCTGGCTCAGTAGAGTTGAAAATTGTTAAATTGAAATATACATATATACAATAAGATGGACAAATCTTGAGTATACTATACTATTTGATAAATTTTTATGAAGTGCACACAGTAATGTAACTACTACTCAGGTTAAGATATAGAACATTACCAGGGCCCCGGCTCCAGAAACAGTCATTATTCATACCTTCCCGTGACTTTTATCAGAATAGTTGTTACCTTTGGATCTCTGACTCTTTCTGAATTTAAATTGAATGGTATCATGTAGTATGTATTCTTCTGTGTCTGATTTCTTTCATGTAGTATGTTTTTGAGCTTCGTACATGTTGTTGCATGCAGGAGTGGTTCACTCTTTTCTATTACTCTATAGTATCCACTGAATGAATGAATATATGTTTATTTTTCAAGTTTACTGATGATTAAAATTGGAGTTGTTTCCAGTTTTGGATGATTTTGACTAATGCTTCTAAGCAAAAGTTTTATACATGTCTTTTGACATACATATGGATGCATTTCTGTTGGTATACACTTAGCAGTAGAACTGCTGGGCCAGTGGGTATACATATGTATGTTTCACTTTGGTAGATACAGCTACTTTCCCAAAATGACTGCACCAATTTATACTCTTAACAACAGTGTATGAGAGCTCTTGCTCCACATCTTTGTCAACACTTAGTGTTCTCTAAAATTAGAGTGACATTTTGATGAGTGTATAGTAGTATTTCATTTTCTTTTAAATAAGCTTTTAAAAAAATTGATGTAAAACATACATGCTAAAAAGTGTGCAGACTCTAAGTGTATAGCTCCATGAATTTTCGAAGTGAACACATCCATATAACTAGTACCCTGGTCAAGAAACAGAACTTTAACACTGGCCCAGAAATCCCTGTTGTTCCCCCACCATTAGTGCCTTCACTTTCACACAATAGCCACTATACTGACTTTTTTTAAACAGACTTACTGAGATATAATTGATATACAGTAAATTGCACAACTTACAGTTTGGTAAGTTTTGACATATGTGTATTCCTGTGAAACTGTCATCACAATGAAGATAATGAACATGTCTATAATCTCCAGAAGTTTCCTCCTGTCCCTTTATAATTCTTCTCTTCCAGTCACCCTCCTTGATTCCCTTTTCCCTGTCATCCTCAGACAACCACTCATCTATCGTGTTTCCCTGAAAATAAGACCTAGCCAGATAATCAGCTCTAATGCTTCTTTTGGAGCAAAAATTAATATAAAACCCGGTATTGTATTATATTATACCCAGTATTATGTTATATTATATTATATTACGTTACATTACATTATACCCGGTCTTATAGTAAAATAAAGACTGCGTCTTATATTAATTTTTGTTCCAAAAGACCGGCTAGGTCTTATTTTCAGGGAAACACGATACTTTCATCATTACAGACTAGTTTGCATTTTTTAGAATTTTAATTTAATTCCACATAAATAGACTCTTTTTTGCACTCTGTACTCTGTTTTGTCTGGTTTATTTCACCCAGCATAATTATTTTGCAATTTTATCTGTGTTGTTGTGTGTATAGTTCATTTCTTTTTGCTGAGTAGTATTCCATTGTATAGATGTACCACAATTTATGTATCTATTCATCTGTTATGGACATTTGAGTTATTTCTATAATTTGAATATTGTAAATAAAGCTTCTATGAGCATTTGTGTGTCGACAGATGGTTTCATTTTTCTTGGGTAAATACATAGGAGTAGACTGGCTGGATCATTTTTAACTTTTTAAGTAACTTCCAAACTTTTTCGAAAAGATTGTACCATTTTACATTTCCATCAGCAGTATATAATTGAGAGTACGAGTTGCTCTGGATCCTCCCCAAGACTGGATATAGTTAATCTTTTCAATTTTAGATATTATAATACATTCATAGTGGTATTCACTATGTTTTTAATATGTGTTTATCTAACACATATTAAACATTTAGCTAATGATGTTAAGCATCATTTTCATGTGTTTATTTGCTATCCATACATATTCTTTGAAGTGTTTGTTCAAATCTTTTCCTAATATTTAAAAGTTGAGTGGTTTGTTTTCTTTATTTTTTAAAACTTTTATTGTGAAAAAATTTCAAGCATATATGAAAGTAGCAGTCAGAACAATGAATTCTTATTAGCTATTACCCAGCTTCCACTGTTACCATTTCATTATATTACCATTTCATTATTCAACTTGTTTCATTTATAGCTCCCCACTCACTATCCCTTGCTGGTTACTTTTTAAAAATACTTTTGTGAAGAGTAATTTATATAGCACTAAAAATTTATCCATTTTTAATGTTTAATTACATCATTTTTAGTAAATTTATAGAGTTAGGCAGCCATCAGCACAATCTAGTCATAGGACATTTCCATCAGCCTAATGAATTTCCTGTATCTGTTTGTAGTCAATCTTTGTTGCCTAAGGCAACCATCAGCTTTATGTCTCTATAAAATTTCTGGACATGTCACAACAATGTGCTCTTGTGATATATAGTCTTGTCTGGCTTCTTTCACTTAGCAAATGTTTTTGAAGTTCATGTATATTTTATCATGTATCAGTAATTCACTCCTTTTTATTGGTGAGGAGTATTTCATGGTACAGATATATATTACATTTTGTTTACTCATTTACTAATTGATGAATATTGGATTGTTTCCAGTTTTAGCTGTTATGTATAATGATGCTATAGACATTCACATACTAGTTTTTATTTGGATGTATGTTTTCATATTCTTGGGTGTATACCTAGGAATGGAATTATACCTAGGTTAGTTGGTACATTTATGTTTAATTTTTTAGGAAATGACCAAACTGTTTTCTAAATTGGCTCTATAATTTTGCATTCCCACCAGCAGTGTATGAAGGTTCCAGTTCTTCCACATTCTCACCAATACTTGTCATTGTCTGTCTTTCTAATTATAGCCATTATTGTGGCTAAAATCATTATGAATAGTGCCTCTGTGAACATTCTTGTATGTGTCTTTTGGTGACTATGAATATGGCCTATTGGGTATATACCTAAGGAGTGGATTTGCTGTGTCATAGGGCATGTGTTGTTCAGCTTTGGAAGATATTATGCAATGGTTTCCTAAAGCATTTGTTGCAATTTACACTCCTACCAGCAGTGAATGAGCGTTGTAGTTGCTTTAAAACCTTTGTTTTGTCTGTTTTTCATTTTAGCCTTTGTGGTAAGTTTATGGGGTAAAGAATTTGGATTTGATTAGGATTTTCCAGATGAGTAATGAAGTTGAGGAACTTTTCATATGTTGATTCGTCATTTATGTGTTTTGTTTTGTGAAGAACCTGTTAAAGTCTCTTGTTGGCCTTTTTCTTATTGATTTATAGTGTTTATATGTTCTGGATTTGAATCCTTTGTCAGATGTTTGTATTATAGATATCTCTTCAATCTCATGAAGAAATGTCATGCTTTGTGGCTTGCTTTTTATCTGCTAGTTTCTTTTGATGAATAAAGTTCTCAATTTTAATGAAATCTAATTTATTTTCTTTTATAGTCAGTGTTTTTTATGTCCTATTCCATAATTCATTCACTCTAAGGTCTACCTAAGATGTTATGTAATGTTCTGGAATTTTTATTGTTTCGTCTTTCACATTTAGCTCCATGGCCTGTCTGAAGTAAACTTTTGTGTATGGCGTGGGATTGGGGTCAAGACTTCATTTTCTATATGGATATCCAGTGGAGGCAGCTCCTGATACTGAAAAGTCTATCCCCTTACCCCACTGTATTGCAGTGATATTTTGTGGTAAATTAGGTAACTGTTTCTAGACTTTATTCTATTCTATTAATGTATTTTTTGAAATCTTTTTGCCAATATTACACTGTTTTAATTACTACTGTAACTTTATAGTAGATCTTGACATCTGGTAGTATAAGAGCCTTCACTATTCTTGGTCCTTTATATTTCCACATACACGTTGGAATCAGTTCATTCATTGCCCCAACATGCTGGTTGGGGTTTTGATTGAGATTGCTTTGAATCTTGAGGTTGGTTTGGGGACGTCTTAATAATATTGAGTCTTCTAAATCATGAACATCTCTGTTTATTTAGTTCTTCTTTAATTTTTCTCAGGTTTTCCAATATTTTAAATACTAGAAAGGTTTCAAGTTCATCAAAACCTTCATTTTGTTGGAAACCTCTTTCTGAGCCTGCAGCCTCTTGTTTCAATCTGGGTTTTCTCTGCCATTGCCTTATAGCTCTTAGTTGAATATCTTTTTTTTAATTTCTTGTGTTGGATTCATCAAGTCTTTGGTCCCAATTTTCTTCTTCATTAGTTTACTCCTTTGTTTTATTTATTTTTTGAAATATTTCATGCAGTAATTTCCTAAGAAGGTTTTACACACACACACACACACACACACACACACACACACTCTAATTTAATAAAGTTTTGTGAAGAACAGGCTTTGAGCACACATCATATTTTAAGTCCCTGATATGACTTTAGAGAGCTGCAGTTTCCTTTATATGGGTATAACAAAAGTGAAAGATTTTTTTTTTTTTTGTAGAAGAGTCTGAAAATCAAATAGAAGGAAAAAAAAATAATTTACTTCCCCCATCTTGTAGAAATTGCCTTTATTAATTAATGTTCTATCATATAACCTTAAAATTTCTTCTGTGTACATGTACACAATTTAAACATATTGAGTGAATTTATTTAAAATTTATAAACATATTGTTTTGTTCAGTGTATCCTTTCTTTAGTTACTAATATTTTATGAACAACTTTCCTTCTATATCACTATTGAAATAACTGCATATTACAATTTGGGATAATTATATTTAGTTTTATTTATTATATCATCATTTAATATTTTGTTGGATATTTAGGTTTCTTTTTTACGTTTTTTTATATAAACACATTTTTTTCAATGTAAAAGCCTGTATATTCTTAACTGTTAACATTTACATACATTTTAAAATCAACTGGAAATTAGAGCATTTGTCATTAATGTGGGAATTGCCTTTAGAGAGTCTGCTAGTTCTTAAATTGAAAGTATGTCAGACATCTTTGTTTCTAGCTATCTAATAATAATGTTTGGTAATGACAGTATTATAAGCTTTATTTTTTGGAAGTTCCGTAGGTTTGGCTATTTTTGTTGCTGGTACATCATCTAAATAGTGAAGACTATTTAAATACCTCCAAAAGAAATGGAGTCACAATTTATATGAGTAACTGCTTTGAACTTTCTATTCTATCAAATTATCATTTTAAAGATGGTCTTTAAAAATACGATGATTGTGTTTTGGTTCCTTTTTAATGTTTTTGTCTAGTGGTTCATCTCTGTTAGGAGCTCAATTCTTATGAATGTTGATGTTTCCTTAGTTAGACCGTAAGATGAATGGGAATCAATGCTCTGGAAAGATTTACTACATTTAATTATTTTTGAAAGTATTATTTTAAAATTAGAAATTTATCTTAAGATATACCAGTTTTCATGTGTTGAGAATATTTATTGAGCAATCTTTTAGGTGCTGTGGATATAGCAATGCCCAAAAAAGAAAGATGAAAGTCCTAGCACTTATTATTGAGCTCTATATTCTATGGTTGTGTGTTATCTTCCAATTAAATATATTAATTTTTTCTTCAAAGCCACTGATATGGCATTATAGTCAATTGGAAAAAAATGACCTTTATAGAATTATTACTACTGGTGTATATTGTCATTCTCTGTACTAAAGATTGATTGACCAAAAAGGTTGAATATTATTTATGAGATTTAGAGAGCATACAGATGAGCCAGCCCAATAGAAAAATATTATACAGGAAAAGAATTCAAGTGAGATTATCATATAACAGTAATTTGACAAATAGTACATAGAGCACATGCAGAGTAAACTTGTAATACATTTTTAGGGGAATGTTAGAAGGAAGAAAGAAAATAATGTTGCATAACATTATTTACACTTGAAAGAATTCGAGCCCTGGACTTTTTCAAGTTGCTTGGTACTTTCAGTTTCCTACAAGAGTATTAATGTTTATTTTTAAGCATAGTTTGTGAAATTTACTTTGTGATTCTCCAGAAATAACAGATGTGTTGCATATCTATTTATACAAACAGAACAAATGAATCTCTGAGAGCACAGAAGCCATATAAGAGTCACTAAAACAACATTAAATATTAGGGTGAAATATAGTCTGGGTTTTGACTACAGTTAGCTAACCACTGAGGTGTAGGTAAAATCATTTGGAGTACTCAAACTGAAATTGCTAAAGGCAAGTTCTGTGTATTAATATACTTCCTGTAGTCTTTGGCAAAATGCTGCTAGTGAAGGAAGGATACAAAAGGTTACTGTGGCTGGAGAGAAAGAGCAGGAAAAGATTGTGGACTTTAAGGGCGGCTCCTCGCCTGACGACAAACACAGAGCAAACACGGACACCCTGTCAAATAGCCTGCGGTAATCACACGATTGCACTTAAAGTTTTTGCTGTTTTTATTCTTTTAAGAAATAAATTTATGAAGAGTTGAGCATACTACCCAAGAACTTAGTGTTATGTGTATGTGATGGATTTTTGTGTGTGTGTGGTTTTTTTGTTGTTGTTGTTGTTTTGTAAATTACACCAGCAAAGATGTTTAAACTATAACTAATTTAGCTCTATGCAGTTAGCTTTCTGGCCATTGCTATTAAAGAAGCATTGGTAAAATTATTTGAAATGGTGGACTATGTACCCAGAGCTTTCTGTTCTGCTAGTCTCATCATGTAGAACAATAAGGATAACTATTTTGAGAGAAAGTTGAGGGTCAGTTTCTGTGTTCGTGTTGATATTTATTTTTAAAAATTATTTTATTTTTGAGTGCCTCATCTTGTAATAATGGTTAGAAATACATTTGAGGAGAAAAGTAGACTAATTTTTTTCTCAAAATACTTGATATAGTTGGATTTAAAAATTTTTTGAAAACTGTATTAAAAGAAGAAATGCTGGATGTGAGTGTATATTCATATTCATGGGTACATAAATTTGCTAGTAAGTTTTGTCTTTTCATGGCTCTTCTGTACCATACATCTTAAATGAGTGAGTGGAAATTATTGCTTATGCTGCTCCTATTCTTTTCCTCCCCAAATCCATCATTTATATTAATGAATTTAGTGTTAGGCCAGGATAAAACAGGGAGTATGTAGAGGGGGAGAATTCAAACTAGAGCTGTGGTGTGTTTTTTTTTTTTTTTAAATTGGGGAATATTGGGGAACAGTGTGTTTCTCCAGGGCCCATCAGCTCCTTCAATCTAGTTGTGGAGGGCGCAGCTCAGCTCCAAACCCAGTCACCGTCCATCCCGGATTTGAACTGGCAACCTCGTTGTTGAGAGCTTGTGCTCCAACCAACTGAGCCATTCGGCCGCCTCTCCAGCGGCTCAGTGATAGCTCGTTGTCTTCAATCTGGTTGTGGAGGGTGTAGCTCACTGGCCCAGGTGGGAATTGAACCGGCAACCCTGTTGTTGAGAGCCTGCGCTCTAACCAACTGAGCCACCCGGCTGCCCTAGAGCTGTGGTTTTGAATATTTGTATATGTTAATGTGTCTTTTACTCCTTTCCTTTTTTTTACACAGGACATACTGGTCTGTACATGTCTTCACTCGTTGTTCTTTGCCTGGTCCTACTAGTTGAATTTGGGTCCCTGCTCTAACCATTGATCAAAAACCACGATGTTTTTTAAAAAAATTCTTCCCATCTCATCCTCTGTATATAAGTTTCAGTTTATATTATGGACTCTTAACTTTCTCTGAGTTATAGGTTAAACAACATATATGACATGTTTTGTGTCGGGCACTGTTCTAAGCACTTTACCAGCATTAACTCATTTATGTTTTCCCAGTAACCCTTTGGGGTAATAACTATTATTCTTATTTTACAGATGTGCAAGTAAAGTGACTTGCTCAGAGTCTTCTGTCCTCTGCTACTTACACCCCCTTTCTTTCAAATAACCTAGTTCTGGGCACATTTTGAAAGAGGCATTGGCAAACTGAAGGGCATAAATAAGAAGATAATAAGGATGGTTCTGGGTCTGGAAATCATGCTATTTGGGAAAATGGTTAAAGGGACTGCAGATTTTCAGCAGTCTACATTATAGATTTTGTGTGTATGTATGTGAATTGAATTGAATCTGACTAATTTCTTGTAATTCTGAAGTACAGCACTAGGAACAAGGATTAGAGATCAGTATGACAAAAGATGTTTTGTAGTTAGAGCAGATCCAGAGTAGAAGCAACTGTGTCGTCCAGAAGTGTTGAAGTAAAATAATTGGTCGACCTTTATATAATATATTCTTCTCCTTAAAAGGTTTGTTTAATATTCCTCACTATTAATAGTATTGCATGACAAATAAAACATGTGGAAAGGCTTTTCTTGTCTGAAGGGTGCCATTTACAACTTCTGATTTAATTGTTCTAGGTTTTATTTCTGAATCAAACTGAATTCTGAGTTTTGGGACCATATTATTTTCACTCTCAACTGCTTTCCCTGAGGTAATGCTTAGACATCAGAGAGTAAGCATTCACTTAGTAATTTGTTCAGTCTTAATCTTTTAAAAATTCAACAGCATTTATCAAGCACCTATCTCATCACTGGCATGATGCTAGGTGCTGGGAATGTAAAGAGGCTGAATGGTGCGTGTGCGTTCTCATTTTCAGGAGGCTGGCATATAAACTGGTTTGTACTGGAATGCTATCAGATACTACAGGGAGTAGTATGAGATGAAGCTGAAGAACAGACAGGAACTATGTCATGTAAGGACCTCATAAGAAATAGCCTGATGAAATTTATTGTAGGCATATTATTGTGGATATTGCCTGTGTGACAGGCACATGGTTAGTAGATCACATGGTTAGTAGATCATTCGTTATTTGAAGGTTAGGAACACCTTTGTTTATCCTATGCTTTCTGCTTGGGACAATGCAATTCTTATTACTAATAACGTTCCCTTTTTGCTCTGAACATTTGTAAATTCAGTCTGAGAAACTGTAGCCTGTATATCTACATTTTAACTTTTATCTGGTCTTGCATTATTATGTTTAATTTTCTGTGATTTTTTTGTACATATTTGTATTATATTATTGTGTTATACATAATCTGATAAGCCATTTTAGAGTCCTTGTGGAATGAAACTATCCACCAATAAAGATCTAAGGCTGTAAAACAAAAGTTTATTTGGTATCTTAGAGGATTTGAATCTGGGAGACACAGATTCAGGGGAAAACCTGAAGCACATTCTGGGGAAGACAAAGAAAGCAAGAGCTTGTAAAGGCAAAAACCACACATTGTAACAAAAGAAACTTTTCCTATTGACTGTCCAACATCGTGTGATGACTAGTTCAAAAATGATTGGTTAGATCCAGTGGTAAGACTGGGGTAACGAGTTCCAGGATGTGCTTCTATGGCAAGCACTCAAGTCCAAGAGTTAAAACCTCATTTAGGTCCTCCATGCACATGAAGGATACTGGCTAAAGAAATGGATTGGCTCCTTTCAAGATGAAGAGTGCAGACGGTCTGGTTTCCATGGTGAAGAGGAGGTAAAGCTCAAGGTGTGGTCACAGCTGGTTCAGAAGTTCACAGGTGGGCAGCAGCAGCAGCAGGGGCATCACTTGCACTCAGGCGGCGAGTCCAAGGCCGGTGGGCATGGAGGTTGGGTGGGCTGCTCGAGCGGCAGCCATAGCACAATGCCCCCACCCCCAGCTCCTGCCACTAGCTGCCCACCAGCCCCTCTTCCCTCCGGGCTAGGGCCTGAGCCAGTCCGGCGGGCTGTACGAGATGAGCCGCTGGCACTTCCGGGAAGATGGCCGTGGCACTGCGGTCCCTGTGGCCTTTCTTCCTGTGCAGCCCCTGCCTGCTCATCCAGCTCCCCGAGGAATTGATGGAGCCACCTGTCATCACGGAACAGCCTCCACAGTGCCTGGTTGTCTTCCCCACAGATGACATCAGCTTCAAGTGCGAGGCCAGTGGCAAACCCGAAGTGTAGTTCTGTTGGACTCACGATGGTGTCCACTTCAAACCCAAAGAGCACCTGAGTGTGGCCCCATCTCCATCACCGGCAATAATAGCACCTTCGCCCAGAGGTTCCAGGGCACCAATCACTGCTTTGCCAGCAATAAGCTGGGCATCGCCATGGCCCAGAAGATCCAGTTTCTGGCTGAGGGTGCCTCAAGCAGCCAAAGGGTACAGTAAAAGGTAGAGGACGGGAGTCTGATTCTGCCTCGTCGTCCTCCACACTCAGCACAGAGCCGCGCAGGATCTACCCGATGACCAGCGAGATCTTGCATCTCAAACGGGATGAGAGGGTGACAGTGGGCCAGGATGACAACCTCTACTTTGCCAACGTGCTCACCTTGCACAACCACTCAGACTACATCTGCCATGCCCACTTTGCTGACACGCGGACCATCATTCAAAAGGAACCCAGTGACTTCCGGGTTGAGGCTGTCAACAGCAGGATCGACAGGAAGCTGTGCTTGCTCTTCCCCACCAATGCCAGCAGCCGCCTGGGGGCCTTGCAGGGGCAGCCGTTGGATCATCGCTCAGGGCTTCCCCACGCCCACCATCAAGTGGCTTCACCCAAGTGGTCCCAAGTCACCTCCCAGAACCACAGCGAGACCCTGCACCTGCTGGATGTGGGCGAGGAGGACAATGGCAAATACCCCTGTCTGGCTGAGAACTCGCTGGCGGTGGGTGGCATGCCTGCTGTGTCAGTGTGGGGGATGCCCCGTACTGGCTGCACAAGCCGCAGAGCCATTTGTACAGGCCGGGGGACTGTCCACCTGGACTGCCAAGTGCAGGACAGGCCTCAACCAGAGGTCGTTGGTGAATCAGCAGGATCCCTCCCGTGGAGGAGCTGGCCAAGGACCAGAAGTTCCGGATCCAGTGTGGACCCTGATCCTGAGCAGTATGTAGCCCAGCGACACGATATTGACTGAGTGTGAGGCCCACAACCCACGTGGGTTCTGCTGGCCTAAGCCTCCATCTGTGTCCTCCAGCTGTTGGCCACCATCTTGACCCCAGACAAGACCCACTTGGCTTTTGAGGTGCCCCTGTGCCGAGCGTCCAGTGGCTGGACAAGGAGGGAAAGATGGTGCTACAAGACGAGCGCTTCTTCCCCTGCACCAGCGAGACCCTGGGCATCCTACACCTCCAGGCCATCGACTCTGGGCAGTATTTATGACAGGCTGCCAGTGACCAAAACAGTGTAAGCACTGTGACGAACCTGCAGATCAGAGATGCCATTCAGATCACACAATCCAGAACGCAGTCAAGAAGAAACACTCGAGAGTGCCATGCACACGCCGGGCCTCCTTTGACCCCTCCTTGCAGCACAGCATCACCTGGCACAGGGATGGTCTACACCTCCAGGAGCTTGGGGACAGTGACAAGTACTTCGTAGAGGATGGGTGCCTGGTCATCCATAGCCTGGACTGCAGTGACCAGGGCAATTATAGCTGTATGGCCAGCACCAAGCTAGATGTAGAAAGCAGGGCAGAGATCCTTGTGGTGGGGAGCCCTAGACTGGTGCCTTATCTGGAGCTGTCCGGTCACTACCTGCTGAAGCAGAGCCAGGTGCGTCTCCCTTGGAGTCCCGCTGATGACCACAGCACCCCCATTGAGAAGTATGACATTGAATTTGAAGACAAGGAAGTGGCACTTGAGAAATGGTACAGTATGGGAAAGGTGCCCAGAAACCAGACCTCTGCCACCCTCAAGCTGTTGCCCTATGTCCACTACACCTTTAGAGTTACTGCCATCAACACATTCCTGGGGAGCCCAGCCTGGCCTCTGAGACTGTAGTCACACCTGAGGCAGCCCAGGAAAACACCCCTTGAAATCATGGAGTGTGATGCCTCCAGCTCAAGATTGCTTTGGCTTTTTGAGATCTTTTGTGGTTCTGTGCGAATTTTAGAATTTTTTTTTTCCTGTGAAAAATGCCATTGAAATTTTGGTAGGGATTGCATTGAATCTGTAGATTACTTTGGGTAGTGTGGACATTTTAACAATATTATTTCTTCCAATCCATGAATATGGGATATTTTTACATTTATTTGTATCTTCCGTTGCTTTCATCAGTATTTTTTATAGCCTCTGTTTTCTATCTTCTATCACTGTCTCTTTGTGAACTTACAGAGGTCAGTTTCTGTTATTTATAGATTTTATTCTTTAATTCACAATTTACTTTTAAATAATCTTGACAGAAAAAAATGATGTCCCCTTAAGTTTGCCAAACTTTTCTAAAAGCTGTTCTATATAATTTCAGTATTTATTTTCATTTCTTGTTTTTAGCCAGAGGCCAGAATCTAGATCCAAATTGTATCATTCTATTCCTCTGGGATTGTTGAATAGCTGACACCAGGAAGTACCAGAAAATCTCATGGAAATTCCAGGAACTTTAGAATTATATCTAGACAATCGAATGATTAGAATATTTATTCTTGTTTATTAATAGCTTTACATAGACCATTCAGAAATGGCCAGTAGATACTTTCTATTTAAGAGAGCCCAGAAAATCGAGTGACTGCCAGTAAAGACAAGTGTAATTGGTGGGGCATCATTTACATCCCAGTTATGATGGCTGGTCATAGATAAAATCAAACCTATCATCATTCTTTAGTGGAAGGAGATGACCTAGTCCTGAGCATAACAGTTTCTGCTTATGTATGATTATAGATGTTTTGGGGGATTTACAACATTTCAGAATAAATATTGAAACACTACAGGGATCAAAAGCATAAGTTTGCAGCTTCTCCATCCAACCTCCTATCTAAATAATGTTTATTAACAATGTAGTTCAGCTAACACTGAGGACCTAACATGTGGCAAGCACTGTTAGGTGGTGAGGTTATCATTAATAAAAATTAGATTATTTCCTTTTCAGATAGAAATATTTTTATATTGGTAATGAAAAATAACTTTAATTAGGAAGAATAAAAACTATTTGTAAATATGTTATGAAAAAGTTTAAAAATGTAAATAAAAATGTTATATATGAGTAGATAATTTATTTGATAATACACATAATTTAAGCTTTGAAACTATAAAGGAGGGCATGTATTCTAGGATACATAATCTGAAAGAAGAGAAGCAGCCTGCAAAATGAATTCTTTTTATACATTTGTATTTGTTAAAAGAAAAAATATTGTATTGGATACTTTGTGATGGAATTTAGTTACTATGTTAAATTACATTGTTCTTAAAAGTAAAAAGGACATGGTTACTGTATTTGAATAAGTCTTAATTTAATGGAGAAATAGACCCATAAACAAATGAAGCTAGCTCACCTGGATTTGCCTAGGACAATCATTATCCATCATTAAATAAATGCATAAAATTAATGCTCCTCATTAGATCACTGCTTCATAGTGCTGTCCATGTGAGAGAAGCTTCTGCACTATAAATCATGAATTCAGGTGAATTTGGGGTTTATACGTGAAATCTCTTTTTTCTGTTAATATGTATGTTAGGCATTTACAATCCATAATCACACAGGTCTCTTGTTTGTTGTATCTGAGAATCAGTTGTTCTGTAGTGGGACTGCCTATCTCTTTGATGCTTTCCCTACAACTTGCCAAAGTGAATTTAGATAAGTCACATAGCCTGTATCTTATCAGCTGGTCCCAAACATTACTTCCAAATTGGATAAAACTCCATCTAACCCTTTAAGATACCTGGGAAAAAATAATGAACAGAAATTTTATTTATAAGCCAAAATTACTGGAGCCTAACCTGCCCTTTCTAATTCTCTAAGTTGGCTGGCTTCATGCCTTTTGAGAAGGGAGGGAGGTAATCTAATGCTTTTACTTTAAAAGAGGAAACCATAACACTATCCAGGAAACATTCCATGATAGCATCCATACCTTACTTCCTCACCTATAAAATCCTTGACTAGAAGATTATATTTCCCTCATGATTTATTTCTAGCACTTAGTACAATATCTGGCACATCATACATGCTTAAATGACATTTGGTGCATGAAATGAAGAATAGTCGTTTCATGTCTGCTATGTTGGAAGTTACAATTCAGAGTAGGATTCACTAAATGTTATTCTTAAGCTGAGAAAGTGACATTGCTAGAAGGAAATCAAAACATGTCTTTTTACCAATAATTGAGAGCCACAAGTAGCTCAGGTAGTGTAAATAACTCCTTTATTTATATTCTCAGAAATTCATCATTTAATGAAGTTTACATTTAAATAGTTTGTAAAAACTATATTTCTTGTAGTAGGATTAAACCCTTGTATTCACTTAATGACATTTTCTTTCTTCAATTTTTAAAGCATTTTATGTATATATACCTATATGTATCATTTAGCAGAATTCTACTCTTACACTAATAAATGTAAACCAAAACGGCGTTGATTCAAAGAACGATTCATTTTTAATTAATTGTTATCAATGTTATTAACTTATTTTAATGAACAGTTATTAGTTCAAATAATTTTTTAGTGACTTAAATATTGGAACTCAATGAATTGTTAAATAATATAAGCAAGTGGTTTCTTAAATCAATTTTTCAAGGTAGATGCAAAGATAAAACTTGATTCTTATCCTCAAAGGGTTTATAATCAAGTAGGATAAATAAATGTGTAAATGAGTATAGTATAAGGCAAAATGAAGTAGTTTCCAAATCACAATTATATGCAGCAAGATGATAAGCAAAGAGAAATAATCCATACTAGTAATGAGTGATCAGGGAAGGCTGTGGATATAAGCCATTCAGTATGGATGACTCTTGGAATAAGGTCCACCAATTCGTAAACACTCAGGCCTGCTTTGTTGGCTCAGTTCTTTAACACTGAGGCTCATTTTTAAATTTTGTGGTTTAGAAATCTTGGCTATTTGCTAAAAATGAATCTCTGGAAGATAAGAATATAGCCTGATGGTTAAGAATATGGTTTGAATCCCAGCTCTACCACTTCACTGTGTAACCTTGGGCAGCTTACTTAACACTCTGTGCTTCAATGTACTAATCTCTAAAATAGGATAATAATAATAATATGTATAATAATAATAATAATACCATGTAGGGTTATTTGTCTTCTCTTATTAGAGTATGCTTTCTCATGGATATAGACACTTCATACCAGAATAAATGGATGGAGATTCTAAGATGAGCAGGTGTGTGTGTGTGTGTGTGTGTGTGTGTGCACGCGCATACTAAAAATCCAATTATAATTCAGTGAAATTAGAACTATACTGTAAACAAGAGCCAGGGAAACTGAGTGTTTTAGAACAGGTTTTTAATCTGGGATTTTTAATTTATATCCCAGGTTTCAGGGAGAGAACAACTGCTTTGCTACCAAAGATTTTTTTTTTTTTTTTTTTTTTTAGAGAACATTGACTTTTAGGCTTGGAACAGTTCTGGAATTCTGAGGATTCTAAAAGCCTGGATGCCAGTTATCTAAGTACTTCCCCTGCTTTTTAAAATATTTCCTCTGACTCCTAAAAAATGATTAGTGCAGAATTAATGAGGTTCCCCCTGCCCCCCCATCTTCTTCTGTTTAATTTTCTATTATTTGTGTGCTGTTAACTAGTTCTCTGTATTTCTGTGTTTGTAATTCAAATCATTTAATCTGTTTCTTTGAATAAAATTGGGCACATTCTGAATTCTTTTTTTGTAGCCAAGTATATTGTACTCACTAAATTCTTCAACTGATGTCATACTGAAAGGATGTTTCAAAATGTTAATATGCTATTTGTTCCCTTTTATAAGCACATCCAAACATACAGCAAAGTCAAAAGAATATGACAGTTAACATGCATGATACATTCTACCATTACCATTTGGTATACTTTCTTTATCACTTATCTGTCCATCTACTGATCATTCTACCATTCATTTATCTATTTTATTTTTGGTGCATTTCAAAATAAATTGCAGACATCAGGACACTTCCCTCTAAATACCTCAAGTATACTTTGTTTTTGAAAGATCTGTTTTCTTCTCTTTCTTTTTCATTCAGAGTTGATGTTTTCACTTTCCCTTCTCTGTTTATGTGCTTTGTTTTCATTTTGGACTGAACCCACTATGTTTAAATCTGTTACTAAGCATTCTCATTGCTAATGCTCAAAATTAGATTTGCTTTCTTTTTGGTTTGTACTTTTTTTTTTTAAAGTACTTAATAGTCCTTTTAGCCAATTTTTAAAAGTATTTTGTGGCTTATATAATTGTAGCATTTCTACCTACAGTTTGCAATACTTTAGAATATGATTGCTGTTACAAGTTTTGAAGACAAATTCTTCCATACCATTAGACATTAGAATAAGACCTCAACAAGGTTACGAACTGTTTGTAGCCAGGAATTATATATCGTAATTCCTTGTGGCTCATAACTTCTTGAAAGGAAGAATCAAATACTTGTTGATATATTGACTCTTTGATATCACTACTCAAAATATTCTGGGCACTGTTTATTGTTATAAAGTTTAAAGTTTAAAAACAAATCTCAGCTTTTCATCAACTTTTAAGAATATGTATTCATTATATATGATGTATATTATAATGAAATTCAAAAAAATCATAATAGGAAATTATTCGAGAGGTATGTAATAGTGAGGCATTGTTCTTAGAATAACAGGATATCCTTCCATTTTATACACTGTACATTTTCAGCCCATAAAAGATGACCTAGTTTTTGTATTAGTTTTTTCCAGAATAATTTTATTATTTTAAAGTAATTGAACCATGGACATTGAATTATATAACCATTATAGATTTAACATGTTATTTAAGGTTGAATTCTAGGTGGCAAATAAAATCCAAAGCACATCAAACTGAAATGATCTTTTCTGTTTTCATTGTTGTTTCTTGAAATCTATATAGGATATATAGATTTTTTTCAACATTTTTTGAAAATGTTCAAAAGTGCAGTTAGATAAAAATTATAACCAGAGAAGATCCTTTTTTTCTCTGCTTCATGCCTGTGTGTGCACATGCATCTGTAATTGGAACTCTTGTTGTGTGTCTGGTTTGAAGCTTCTTTTGGTCTTCCAGATTTCGTGCTTCTTCCCCTATCTGGATCAGATTTTGATTCTTTTAAATCAAAATTAGACACACAAGTTAGAATTCTGATACCAAGAGACAGTGAGCACGTAAAGGGCTTTATATGCCTCTGATTCCCTGTCAGTGAGTACCTCAATAGTGTCTAAACTCAAATTCCTCTAGCTCTCTGTCTGCAGGTAGGAATGTTTAATCATCTTGAGAGTCCTGAGGTTCAGTGGTATCTTGGTTAATAGCTGGGGGAGGAAAATAGAGAGGACTTTCCAGTGTTACATTCAGCCATCTAGAGTAAAGGTTGGCAAACATGTTTTGCAGAGCACTAGATAGTAAATATTTTAGGCTTTGAGGGCCATACGGTCTCTGCCACAGTTACTCAGTTTTGCTGCTGTAGAGTGAAAGTGGCCGTAGACAATTGGTAAACAAATAGATGTGATTGTATTTCAGTCAAACTTTATTTAGAGAAACAGGTAGCCGGCTGTAATTTGTTAACCTGTACACTAGTGATAAGCATGTATATATGTATATATATGTACGTGTATATATATATGTGTATATATATATATATATATATATATATATATATGTACACCATGTTTCCCAAAAATAAGACCTAGCCGGACAGTCAGCTCTAATGCGTCTTTTGGAGCAAAAATTAATGTAATACCCAGTATTATATTATACCCAGTCTCATAGTAAAATAAGACGGGTCTTATATTAATTTTTCTCCGAAAAACGCATTAGAGCTGATTATCTGGTTAGGTCTTATTTTTGGGGAAACACTGTGTGTGTGTGTGTGTGTGTGTGTGTGTGTATGTATTTATGTATATATGTACATATATATATATATATATACATATATATGATGTATTGTAGAAATGCACACTTGAATCTTATATAATTCCACCAACCCTTGTCACCCCAACAAATTTAATAAAAACAAATTTTGCATTCTGTATTATTCACTAATTCTAACTTAAAGTCACTTATCATGAGGACACAATTTAAATGAATAAAATAACTGGACATACTATATTTGACTATTTATATCAAATTAAATGCATTAAAGACTTTATGCTTTTGAAATACCTATTGAGAGGACTTTTTTCTTTCTAATAATTTGTGAATGGATGCTTTCGTCAAGGACAATAAAAATGAATTACTGGAAAAATGAAATTAAAAAGATATAAAATGCAAGCTTAAAATACTTAGGTTGAGCATAACAAATTACATTTCAATAAATATTAGAACAGTCATGCATAAGGAAAAAGAAAAGAATTAGAAAAACTGAAAATGTTGTTACTTGAAATTATCTTCTAGCCCTATTAATATAGAGTTGCTATTACAGTCATAACTTTTTTGTCATTCCACAGTACTAATTACACACAGAGTTGACTGACATTGCAACTCCCATTTATTAAATGTCTGTGTGCATACTCTAAACGCTATATATCAATAAAAAATTTAATATGACAAATAAATTTGCTTCTTGCTATTTATCTAACCTTGGTTGGGTTGACAGTAGTGCTACTCACAAGACATATGTAATGTATATCTAAACTGTTCCTATGTTTTGTTTTAACAACATTCAGAGTAGAGAAACCAGACTCACTGAGATATGTAGATGAGAATTGGAGGAGAGATTTAAAAGTAATTTCAACAAACTGATGATATTCATGTCTAACTTTTTCCCAAGATGAAGCAAGTGATTTTTTATTTTCAGAATTCATTTTTCAATCTTTTATTAGTAGTAAATTCCAACAATTTATTTTACAGACTTATAGTGAAATTTAAATTACCTCTCAATTAAAGAAATGGATTCTGGATTCATAAATTTCCAATATATGAATCTTCTTTTGATGGGAAAAAGATTGAAAATGTTCTGTCAAATTGATAAGGTGTGTAGTGATTATCTTTTAACAAATGTGCAATTTCATTGAAAATTATTGTTATATTATGGAACATGTCATAAATATCTGTAGAAACTCTGATGTTTCATGTTATTAACTTCTTTTTTTGCTTTGATTTTATTGGCCATTGAGAAACATTTGTATATCTTCCTTACATGGAAGTATAAAGATCATTAAAATAGCAAATATGTAAAACAAATAAGTCTGGCCATCCAATTTACATCTTTAAAACCTTAGGGCCAATTTTTTTTTATCTTGCAGAAACACTAAGAGTTCATTTCATCATTCATTTTTGACAGAACTTTTCTTCTTGATCACCATGGAACTTCAGCATGTAGTAACAGCAGTATGTGATCAGTTTCGATATTGTCACACTAGGGCGCATATTCTCTGGTATATTGCATTAACCTTTAAGTAATCCACAGTTACACTGTGTGACTAAGCATACTGTTTAGACAGGTGACTTTTTTTTTTTTAAATCATGACAAGAGTTTCTCCATGAAGGAAGCAGTGCATTGATTTACATTCTGGAATAAAATCCTAATCTGAGTAACTGTCCAGAATATATTCCAGTCATTGCAGCTAAACCAACGGAATATACTGTTACACAAAATTTAAACTCCAAATCACATTTGTTGAGTACATAATCCTTTGTAGATTTCTACAATTTGGAGTTAGTTATGTTGGGCAACGAAGCTGAAAATAATTCTTCCTTCACAACACCATCATATTCAAATCACAAATATACTAAAGGAATTGCCATATTTTCTTTGCATTTATTAATGTTTAGTGAAAACACTTTGCTAGGTTTGTGTGTTCTGTGAATTATTTTTTCATATCATTAGTTGGTTCCTCAATGCATCAAACTGTGGCATCAGTAGAAGTTGGTTCTTTGTTTCAGATTCACTGAATATTTCTAAGTGAACATCTTGATGGAGTGTTTCCCTAATGTCAGTGTATACGTTTTGTTTTTTCAGTTTTAGTATGCTGAAGAATTACTGTATAAGAAGCCTAAAAAGCATTATTGTTTACATATGAAAGAAGGAACATCTGCTTCTCTTGGCCTTGTAATTTAGGACTCATGATTTTCAAACTAATTTTTTTGTTTTGAACTTCTTTGTTTATATTTTCTATATAAATGCCACTTCAGTTTTGATGGTTTTATTATTTTATAGCCAGTATATCTCTGCAAATATCACACTGTGGCTTTAGCACTTCACTGTCAATTATACTTACAAGTAAAATTAGTATGAACTCTTTGGTCTTCCTTGTTTTGAAATAACTTGTATTGTTATTTGATTTACTACTCCTGTCTCATTCAGAGAAAGTGTATCTTTCCTTGCCAAAAAAGTACAGTTAAGCTTTTACTGTCTGTAAATTAAAGGTAAAAATACTTATTTAGTTACTTAATTTAACTAAAAATATTAAATTATAAATTAGTTTTGATTAAAAGTTTAAATGATTATAAAATGACAAATTATGGAAATAAATGCTTATGTTTTATCAGATTATCTTATCTCTTGTCTTATAGTTAACAAACTAACCATTATCAAATTGTTATAAAAGTATCTAAATGCCTACATTTAATTTCTGTACTTATTGTGGAGCAGTAACAAACAGTTGGAGTACCTTTGCACTAGGAATTACTGGAGGGCTATTGGGGGATGTTCTGACTTTTTTATTTCTTCCGTAGGGTTGAAATTCTGGGCCTTGGGTGAAACCAAATTATGACTTTCTTTTGCTTTGTTTGAGATACATGAGGACAAATTCTTGTGTATGGAGACATACTATCCAACAAACACAAAGGGACTTTTAAGGAGGCAGTTTGCAAATGTTCCTGTTATCTCCCTGTGTAGAGGTAGAAAAGCATGTGTAAAGACTTGGGTTGTTAATGTCGTCTCATTTGTTCACCTGGTACTGAAAAATCATTACGGTAGTGCCTGGGTTCCGATGTCCATTTTATGATTATTCCAATGTCCTGTTATAATAGGGACCTGTTCAAGAGCCTTAGTTCAGCAGCTGTCTCGCATCTGTTTTAATGAGGGTGACCTATTCCATATATGTTTATAGCAATCTTTTTTCTGTATATGATTTATAAATGTATACATACATATGTATGTGATATATCAATATATATAAAATGTCCCTTTTGTTCCACCTATTCCTGTACATCATTGAATTGCTTTAATGACTTTTTGTGGAGCCTGGAGCTGGAATTGGTATAAGGATTGTATGTTCCAACCCTCTTTACATTCGTTCTCTTTAATGTAGAGGAGGGGTTGGCTACAGCCATCTGGTCTGACACCTGTTTTTTTAAGTAAATTTTAGGGGGCCATAGTCAAGCCCATTTGTTTATGTGTTATCTGTGGTTGCTTTCTTGCTACACTGACAAAGTTGACCAGTTGACATAGGGATCATATGGCCTGCAAAGCCAAAAATATTTACTCTATGGCACTTTACAGTAAAAATTTGCCAACCACTAGAGGCAGCCTCTGCCTGAATTTAGTGGTAGTAATTTCACTCTCTCTCAAGGTGTTCATCTTCTAGTGAGGAAGTTGCTATTTATGTTGAGCAAAAATCTTTCCCTCCAAGTACCCTTCTTGGGTACATGATAGTCTTTAGGAATTTGAAGACAACTTTGTGCTTCTTCTAAAGGTCTACATCTCCCTCCCAGTCTTCCCTTCCCGGTCCTGAGATGCTGTGGTGGACTTATTAATTTCACACTTGAATGACCTATGTATGCAACTCAGTTTTGAACCTTTTTCCTTATCTGTTTTCTGTCATTATTCCTCAGATATCGATACTCAGATCAGAACCCAATTTAATAATAATTCTATGGATGTAATTGGCTCACAGTAGAGCAGACATTTCTTCTATGTTTTTATTTTTATTTTTTTAAGTTTTACGATGTACTTTATATGTACTGGTTATTCAGTGGTGTTATTCTTACTGTTAATACAGGCTAAGTTGCATCGTCCTTTTAGGAAGCACTATCACAGTAGTTCTTAATTGAGCTTAAATTCAAAACCCCTGAGTCTTTTTCGTATTTGCCATTAAGTCAGATCTTCTCCATCCTGTACTGAACCCACAGCAGGACTTTTACTCCTATGAGATGCCATTGTATTGAGTTCAACCCATTGTAACCGTATTAAGAAGTTTTTGCATGTTGATTTTGTCAGTGACATATTTATTGTTCCTCTTCGCTGTTAGTCATGTGAGAATTTGATAGTAATGACTTACTTAATTAACACCTTACTTTGTTTGCATGTTCATTATTGAACACAAATGAAAGTTTTCTGGGAATTTCTCTTAGAGTTTATGGTATATTGAATTATTGCCAATTCAACTAATCCTTCCTCACACTTTCCCCTGGGGTGAAAATATGCATTCCTGACTCATGGACTTTGGACTTTGTCATATGGCTTACTTGGGCCAATAGAATGGAGATGAAAGTGACAGTAGGACGTTTCTGAGATGAAACTTTAAGAGGCCTGGCAAGTTTCTTCCAGCTCCTTTGTGCTTCTGCCATTTACCGCAAGGAGAGCTTGCCCCAAGGTAACTACGGCCCCTTCAGACTGGGTCCCAGAATGAAATATAAGAGAAAGGGAACTGAACTTGACCCACAACCTGAAGTGGAAATGCTCTGGTCAATCTGATTCATGAGTAAGAAATTAGCATTTAATTTAAGCCATTGGCATTTTTGGAGTGGTTTCTAACAGAACATTGAATCAGCAATAGCAATGCATGCACAATTAACCAAGCCATTTTATCTGTCAGGAATTGTCTCTGAAATGCCTATAACCTGTGAATAACAAAATAAACCAATAATACACTGTCATCAACTCTGGTAAAGGGAGACCAGAGGTAAATTTTGGGTCTTGTATATGCTGAGGAACATGGCATGTGATAGGTGAGAGATCATTTTTGTTGAAAGGAACTACAGTTACTAAACAGGACACACAGATGCATCCTGCTATTCTAGGTATGCCTCGAATGCTTTGACTTAATACTTTCTACAGTTTGACTTGCTACCATTGTCAGGTTTTCATACTTTTTTCTATTATGTTTTTCTGTTCTTCCTCTCTCGTGATTTTTTTTTCCACTTCATGCCCTTTTGGAAATAGCTCATATTTTCATAGGCTATGTACTCTGTAAAGAAATAATAGAATAAAACCATTGGAGTTCTAATTATGGGTCTGCCATTTGTTAACACAATCACCCAAAATAAATTACTTAAACAGTTTCTCCTCCTCTGAATTGTAGGGTTAGTAAGTAACAGTTGTTGCTAAGCTGAAATGAGATGACAGTGTTATTGTCAGAGTCATTTGTATATACAGTCATTTAGCAGATACTTAGTGAATTCTGAGAGATACCGTGCTTTGCATGTTATAAAAAAGTCAATACATTTTGTGGCATTTGGATAAGTATAGTCCTACAAAGTACTTGCTGGTATCACATTGATGTCAAGTGAAAAGAAAATGAGTTCCATTTCTATTTATAGAAGAAAGTACAGAAATATTTGCTGCTAGAAATCATGGAACAGTTTTATAGACGTGTTTTATGTTGCATCATGGCTTAATACTTTATTTCAGGACTTTTTGCATTATCTTTGGCAGTGAATAGGTACTGTCAGTGGCTGGTATTTTTTGTTGTATCTGAATATATGAACCCAAGACAGTATAAAAAAGATTGCTTGTGTTCTGTTTCTTCTTCTAGTTACATTTATCAGAATATAAATTCAAAGATGTATCATGTCATTCAATATTATGGATGATTGTATTCTTTTCTTATAACCTTGGATAAGATACAATAAAAACAAGCTAACAACTTTTCTGTCCTATTATTTGGGCATATGTCAGACATTTTGACTGTTTCATAAGAATTTTTTAATTTAAAAATTAATTGTGGTTTTAATAATTCAAATAATACAAAGGTATATAAAGTTAATTGTTTTTTATTTCTTTTCAAATTCATCCTTTTATGTTTGGTATGAATCTTTCCCTTTTATGTGTGCTCATTTATTATGTAGTCTTTTTAATCCTTTTAAAAAGGTAGGATCATACGTGAACTTTTTCTACATCTTGTCTTTCCTATTTAATGATACTTTTATCATTGGTATTTTTCTCAAGTGAATGAAGATCTCAATTTTATTGACAGCATCCTGCTTCATATTTTGGATGTAAATTATGTAACATCCGCATTGATTGATCCATATTGATTTAAGTAGTTGAAAACAATACCACAATCAGCATTTTTGTCTTGTTATACTTGTGCTTTTATTTTAATAATTCTGAAAATCACATCCCTGCAGCAAAGCATATCTGCATTAAAAATTTTAACATACTAATAGGTAAAATGATTAAAAACATATCCTAATAGGTAAACATTTTTAAATGCTATAGCAATTTACATTTTTACTAATGATTTACAGTAGTCCTCCCTTATCTGCAGGACATACGTTCCAAGATCCCCAGTGGATTCCCAGACACATTTTTCCCTATATAATAGTTCCCCCTTATCTGGGGTTTTGCTTTCAATGGTTTCGGTTACCTGCGGTCAGCTGCGGCCCAGTGTTCCAAAAATATTAAATGGAAATTGCAGAAATAAACAATTCTAAAATTTTGAATTGCACTCTGTTCTGAGTAACATGATGAAATCTCACGCAGTCCCACTCCATCTCTTCCAGGACGTGAATCATCCCTTTATCCAGTGTATCCATGCTATATACACTACCTGCCCATTAGTCACCGAGTAGCCATGTGGTTAGCAGATTGATTATTGTGGTAGCACAGTGCTTGTGTTCAGGTAAACCCTTTTTGACTTCATAATGGCCCCAAAACACAAGAGTAGTGATACTGGCAATTCAGATATACCAAAGAGAAGCCGTGAAGTGCTTCCTTTAAGTGAAAAAGTATGTATGTATAGGAAAAAAACATAGTATATGTAGGGTTTGGTACTATCCATGGTTTCAGGCATCCACCAGGGTCTTGGGACGTATCTCCACAGATAAGGGGAGCTACTGCACATACATACCTATGGTAAAGTTTAATTTATAAATTCAGCACAGTGAGAGACTGACAACAATAACTAACAATAAAATAGAATAATTATAACTATACTGTAATAAAAGTTATATGAATGTGATATCCCTCAGCAAAACTAGCATGAATTTCTTTTTCCTTCACAATTTCACGGGTAGAAAATTCATTTTTACCATAGATCTTAGAAACCTCAGCATATGATTTTTTTCTTTCCTTATTAAGTTGAAAACTTTCACCTTTTCACTTAAAGGAAGCACTTTTGGCTTCTCTTTGGCGTATCTGCATTGCCAGCGTCACTGCTCTTGAGCTTTGGGGCCATTATTAAGTAAAATAAGTGTTACTTGAATTGCGATACTAGGAAAGTCAGTCTGATAACCTAGATGGCTAAGTGACTAATGGGTGGGTGGGGAGTCACTGAAACCACTGAAAGTGAAGCAGCGGATAAGGGAGGACCACTGTACAAGAGAATCTGGTGCATCTCACCCTTACCAGGAGTGGATGTTGCCAGTCATTAACTTTTTTGCCAAGCTGGACCAAAAATAGTATCTGATTTTAAGTTTCATTTCTCTGAATACTGGTGTTTATATATATTCCCATGTTAGTAGTTATTTGCAATACATTTTGCTGGATTGGCTATTCACATTTATTTATTTATCCCCCCCCCCAAAAATCAGTTCATAGGGCCTTCTTGAAAGTTCTTGCAGGAATTCAGGCAAGAGGTCTTTTTTACTTTCCTTGCCATCTTTTGTTTTAGAATATTTTTGTATAATATGCTAGAATATTATTTTTTTGTATATAATATGTGCATCGTTTTATATACAATATTTACACACCATTTGCCTAATTTTAATATATATCTCTTATATATATGATTATATATGCTTAATCTCTAAAAGACAGTTTGAATTCTGTTATTGTGGGTTGGAATTAAGATTTGGAAGTGACTTTGCAAGTATTGTTTGTAAAGCTTTTTTTTAGTAAATGAACTCAACAGTTATAATAGAGGCAATAGTCATAGAATTTTACAGTTAAGCTTAAAAATGAAGTATCTACTGTGTCCCATTCACTGTGCTGGGCACTTTGTACCCTCAATTTAATTAATTCTCACAATAATTGTATCCCTTTAGTTGAATCTCCATGGGTTAGGCTTCAGGAAATTTGTAACAAGACAAATTGTCCTGTTTGTAATTGGACACATCCATTGCACCTCTTTTATTAATACTATTCAGATGAGCAACCTCAGCTCCTAGTTAATTGATTTTCTTGAGCAAGTAGTGTGATAGCTCAAATATCTTGGCCAGGCTGGGATTCCTTCTATGATCCCTCACAGTAGTGACCCTAGCCTTAATTTTACACAGTATCAGGAAAACTAGAACTTGCCGCTATTTTAAATTAATAATAGTAAAAAGTATGTCTGTATTTTGCTTGTAATGGATTTTACTTAAGAGGATGAGAAACTTAATATTTGTTTTTATTAAAAAAAACAATCTAGGTTTCTTTTTGAAATTTATTGGAATCAGAATAATTTGACTACGTAAATTTAAATTTTTTATTTTAAATCTTTATTTTAAGAATTATTTTTTTATTTTTTTACCTTAAAAATTACCTTGCGTATGTGCAGAAAAATTAATATGTGCCTTTTTTACTGAATTATAGTTGATATAGAAAATGTAAAAACTTTAGGAGCACTATGTTCTTACTATTGGAAAAGGAATAGTAGAGATGTCTAGAAGTATGTCTGCAGTTGTACAGTTTGTGCCCTTGCTAAGCTAGGTTCGGTAGGAAACTGAAATGCAATCCTGGCTTTTCTTGCCCAGCTGAATGCCTTGTCATAGTCCCTTAGAGAAAGGAGCCCCTTTCTTTCACACAGATGTGGTTGCTTTGCCAAGCTGTTTCCTGTGGAGTTGTGTTCTACTAGAGGGGGCGCCTTTTTCTAATTTATCTACTAAAATCATCTCTGAATCACACAAAGGTGTCATAAAGGATAGTGGCAGGCCCTGAATGTATCAAAAATAACAAATTTGGAAACAGAAAGCGGTGTTTGTAACTCTCATTGATAAATGTTTCTGTGTTCATCAGGATAGGCTAATTGCTTTAACCAACAACCCCCAAATCTCTGAGGCTTAGCAAAATTATTTCTCATTCACTTAATACTTTATTTTAGGAATTTATTGAATGGACTTCATGTGATGAGTTAGTGATCTAGGCACCTTTAATCTTGAGGATCCAAGCGTGATTCTTTAGGGCCTCAAGCCCTCTGCTGGATCCTCTGTGTCTAGTTAGCAGAAGAGGAAGAAGGAAAAGGATTGCACAGAGGAGGTCTTGATAGGCTAGACCTGAATGTAGTACACATTGCTTTTTCTCACATCCCATTGGTCAAAACTCAGTCAGATGGTCATGTCTAATTGAAGAGGAAGCTGAAAAGATCTCATCAATGTGTATGCCCTGAAGAGGAGGAGAACATGGAAACCAGTAAAGCTAGCAGCCTCTGACACATTTTTTATTTTATTTAGAAATATACAGAAATACTGGAGGTGCCAAAAAAATTTATAAAAGTGGACACTGGTCAGTGTTGTTCAAGCAGTAGTTTGCCATAACCAGAAGTGTCTGGACACTGATGGTAACCACTTTGAGTACCTCTTGTAATTGCAGAAGTCAAATGTGACTTGTATTCATCTTTTCTTATTGGCATATATTGAGCATTACAACTTTAATACAGTTTTCTTCTTTCTTAAAATATGTATACATTTTTTTGGCACCTTCTGTAGATTTGTTTAAATCTGAAAATATTATTTTATCTATCTATACTATGTACACTGAGTCAGTGTTTTAATAGGACCACAAAAGTTGTATGTAATTTAGCTGATTAATTCCTTTAATTACATAAATGGTTGGTGGATCTGGTAACCAAGATAGGAAGGAGCAATTAAACAAATAGAAAATTTAAATTATGTATTACTTGGTAGGTTGCCCAGAAAACTGGACAGAGCGATGAATACTTTCTTATGAAAACTAATAATATTTGCATTCACTACTGAATTAAACATTTTAGTGATTTAATCTATGATGCAGAGATGTAAAATTTGATACAAATGTTAAATATTAATCTGCTACATCTTTTTAAAGGTTTATGATACTAGCCCATATTCTTAAATTTCTCTAGAGTTATTATAAGATGATCTTTGTAAGTGATTCATGCGATCTTTGATTTGGTACTGTTGTGGTAGTTATCTTCGTAGTTCTTTAAGCTCTTACTGAGTACCTGCTATGTATGTACTAATGGAGTAAAGGAAGTGGGAAAATACCATAATTAGGAAATAGGATTCTTCCCATTTAACGTATTAGTATAAATGTATATGCATAAATTTATATATTCCATATACGCTCTAATGACTTGATAGTCCAGTCATTTAAGGAATTTTTTAAAATTGTGAAGCATAATAGAAGTTATTAAAAATGCCAGGAATAGAAATGTACACTAAATATATAATTATGAAGGAAATTCCTATGTAACTGCCATTTAAGTAAAGAAATAGAAAATTTCCAGCACTCTGGAAATTCCCTGTGTGTCTTTGTTTTTTTACTATACCCTCTTTACTTGCCTCCAGAGGTAACTACTACTACTCAGACATTTAGTAATCATTGCTTTTCTTTATAGCTATGTATGCATCCTTAAAGGATATAGTGTAGTTAATCCCATTTTCAGACTTTATGTAAGTGGAATCACACTGAACGTATTCTTTGAGTCTTGAGTGTGTCACTCATCATCGTGTTTATAAGATTCAAGCTATGTTAGCCTATGTTGCTGTACTTTGTTCATTTTCCTTCCTGTATAGTTTTCTATTGTGTGTATATACGACAATTTATCCATTCTACTGTTGATAGACATTTGAGTTTCCATTTAGGGGTTTTTATGAGAAATATTGTGTGATCATTTATGTACATGTGTCCTGTTGCACATATGGATGAATTTTTATGTCATGCATTAGGAATAGAATTGCTGAATCATAGGGTTAAATGTGTCTTAAATTTTACTAGATTATTTTATTGTTAGCATGCTTCATATTGTCTGATTAACTATTTATTTGCCAATCTGGTGGGTATGAAATGGTATCATTTGTTTCATTTGCATTTTCCTTATTATTAATGAGGTTGAAAACCTTTTTAAATGTCTTTTGACCATTTGGTTATATCCTCTTTTGTGAAGACCTGTTTCAAGTATTTAACCCTTTTCCCATTAATTTGTATTTCTTTTTATTATTTATAGGAGTTCTGTATATGTTTGAAATAAAAGACTTGGTAACGTGGATTAAAATATCTTCTACTGTGTGGATGTTTTTTTCTTTTTAATTCACTCTTAAATTGCCAAGAGTGATTCACTCTTGTTGTCAAATTCACGCTTAGTTGTCAAGACCGTGAAGGGTCTGAGATTTTATCCTACTTGCAAGCTAAGACATTTCCTGGGTGTTGGAATAAGAAACAAGACCCCTGATCAGACACAAAGGACTTTATTACTCATGGCAAAGCAATAGCCAGAGTGACAGCATTTGGTTGTTGGTTGCCTAAGTCCCAATTTCCACAGGGCGATGCAAAGAGGGTCAAATGCCGCATTGGGTTACAATGGATTGCGTTATAGGAGAGGACCCCTTAGCTTAGGGAACCTCAGTCTTTTTGTTTTAAATTTTTTATTGGGGAATATTGGGGAATAGTGTGTTTTTCCAGGGCCCATCAGCTCCAAGTCATTGTCCTTCAGTCTAGTTGTGGAGGGCGCAGCTCAGCTCCAAGTCCAGTGGCCATTTTACAATCTTAGTTGCAGGGGGCACAGCCCACCATCCCATGCAGGAATTGAACCGCAACCTTGTTAAGAGCTCGCCCTCTAACCAACTGAGCCGTCCGGACCACCCGGGAACCTCAGTCTTCTAAAATGGACAGTAAATAAATCTGACAATTGCCCTGGAGAAAGCCATTATCTTTATTGTGCTGGACAGTAACGAAATCTGCCTTTTGCTGCATAAGGAGACACTATTTCTATCCTTCAATGCTGTTTGTTATACAGGCATTTTTGAAGAGGTAGTTTGGAATAAAGGCAGTCATTGCCTTTGCTTACAAGACATGCAGAAATGCGAGAGACCCATGCTTCCTTTTAATAAAAAGAGGTGTCTTTTTATAAGCAGAAGTTCTTCATTTTAATATAGTAGAATTTATTAATATTTTACTTTATGGTTATTTTCCATTATACCAAAGATATTCTCCAATATACTCTTCTAAAAGCTTTGTAGTATTTAGATCTGTATAGTATTTTATTTATTTATGATATAAATCTTCCTTTTATTTATTTACATTTTATTTTATCATTCAGTATTATTTTATATTAATTTCAGCTATACAGCATAGTGGTTAGACATTTATATAATTTAAGAAGTGATCCCCCTGACTAGTCTAGTACCCATCTGGCAGTATGCATAGTTATTACTGTACCATATTATTGATTGTCCTCTATGCTTTACTTTACATCCCCATGACTATTTTGTAACTACTGATTTGTACTTCATCATCTCTTCACCTTTTCACCTTGCCTCCATCCCCCCTCCCATCTATCACCCTGATAAATCTAGTACCTATCTGACACCATACATAGTTATTATATTACAATATTGTTGACTATATTCCTTATGCTATACCCTACATCCCCATGCTACTGTGTAACAACCAATTTGTGCTTCTTAATCCCTTTCCCTTTTTCACTCACCACAACTCCCTCTCCCATCTGGCAATCATCAAAATGTTCTCTGTATCTGAGTTTGATTGTTTTGTTTGTTCATTCTTTTTTTTAGATTCCACATATAAGCAAAATCACATTGCATCTGGCTTTCTCTGTCTGACATAGTCCACTTAGCACAGTACTCTCCACGTCCATCCATGCTGCCCCAGATGGCAAGAACCCATTCTCATCCATGGCCAAGCAATATTCCATTATATATATGTATCACCTATTCTTTATCCATTCACCTACTGATGGACAACCAGGCTGCCTCCACATCTTGGCTATTATAAACAATGCTGCAATGAACATATGGATACATTAGTCCCCTTGAACTAGCATTTTGGGTTTCTTTGGATTAAATACCCAGAAGTGGGATTACTAGGTCCTTCTTTGTCTCTTGTTATAACCTTTACTTTACTTTACTAAGTCTATTTTGTTTGGTATAAGTATTGCAGCTTTTTTGTTTTCATCTTCATGAAATATCTTTTTCCCATCCCTTTACTTTCAGTCTGTGTGTGCCTTGCAATCTGAAGTGAGTCTCTTGTAGGCAGCATATGTAAAGGTCTTGTTTTCTTATCCATTCACCCTATCTTTTGATTGGAGCATTTAATCCATTTACATTTGAAGTAATTGTTGATAGATATATAGTTATTGCTATTTTATTGTTCATATTTTTTAATCTTTTTTTTTCCTTCTTAAAGAAGTCCCTCTAAGATTCCTTGTAATATTGGTTTGGTGGTGATGAACTCTTACCTTTTAGCTTTTTCTTGCTTGGGAAGCTTTTATCTGTCCTCCAATTCTAAATTATAGCTTTGCTGTGTAGAGTAATCTTGGTTGTAGGTCCTTACTTTTTATCACTTTGAATATTTCCTGTCAGTCCTTTCTGGCCTGCAAAGCTTCTGTTGAGAAATCAGCTGATAGTTTTATGGGAGCTCCCTTGTAGGTAACAAACTGCTTTTCTCTTGCTGCTTTTAAGATTCTCTCTTTGTCTTTAACCTTTGGCATTTGAATTATGACGTGTCTTAATGTTGACCTGTTTAGGTTCATCTTGTTTGGGACTCTCTGCGCTCCCTGGACTTGTATATCTATTTCTTTGACAGGTTAGGGAAGTTTTCCATCATTTCTTCAAATAGGTTTTCAATTCCTTGTTCTCTCTCTTTCTTTGGTACTTCTATAATGCAAATGTTGGTACGCTTGATGTTGTCCCAAAGGCCTCTTAAACTATCCTCATTTTTATGGATTCTGTTTTCTTTTTGCTGTTCTGATTGGGTGTTTTTTGCTAACTTGTCTTCTAAATTGTTGATTTGATCCTCTGTTTTGTCTAATCTATTGTTGATTCCCTCTAATGTATTCTTCATTTCAGTTATTGTAGTCTTTATTTCTGACTGGTTCTTTTTTATGTTTTCTACCGTGTTTCCCTGAAAATAAGACCTAACAGGAAAATAAGCCATAGCATGATTTTTCAGGATCTTGTAATATAAAATAAGCCCTCCCGTATTTCCCTGAAAATAAGACCAGGTCTTAATTTTTGCTCCAAAAGATGCATTAGGGCTATTTTTATATTATGAGCATCCTGAAAAATCATGCTATGGCTTATTTTCTGGTTAGGTCTTATTTTCGAGGAAACACGGTATCTCCATTTTTATGTTTCCCTTCTCTTTGTTGAAGGTTTCTCTGAGATCACTGAGCATCCTTTTAATCAGTGTTTGCAATCCTGCATCTGGTAGATTGTTTGTCTCCCTTTTGTTTAGTTCATTTTCTGGAGCTTTGTTCTGTTATTTTATTTGGGACATGTTTCTTTGTCTCTCCATTTTGCCTGCCTCCCTGTGTTAGTTTCTACATATTAGGCAAGGCTGCTATGCCTCCCAGTCTTAGTAAGTGACCTTATGTAGTAGGTGTCAGTTGGGAACCAGTGTTGCAGTCTCCCTGGTCATCTGAGCTGCCGTGCCCTTGGTGTGTCCCTTGTGTGGGTTGTATGTGCCCTTCTGTTGTAATTGAGCCTTGGTTGCAGTTTGCACATTAATTGGGAGGGATTGATTGTCGGGCTGATTGGTTGTGAGGACTGGTGGTGACTACAGTGGAGGAGCCATAGTGCAAGGGCTGACCCTATGGAGCAGGGTTCGCTTTAGGGGGGCTCTGGTGCCTGCTCAATCTGCCCTTTGGGTGCATCATCCTTGGAGGCAGGCTGGATGATGCTCCAGCTCAGACCAAAGCTGACAACCAGGTGTGCCAAATCTGTGGCTTCCTGGGAGGGTACCCGCTGCAGGCCAAGTTTAGCTGCAGCCTTTACCCAGCCCAGGGCCACCTGGTATGAGCCACAAAGCAATCTGCAGATGCCACCACCTGCATTGGGCTTGGAGGTGTCCTGATAAGCCACATGCAAACCGAGGCCAGCTGTCTCTAATGTCGGGCATAGGGCTGCTCAGCCAGAGGTATATGATATGTGAAAGCCAGATGCTACTTATTTGGGTCTTGTGAACCTTTGAGAGAAAGTCCGCAGCTAAGACATTGTTTGTACAGAAAAGCCACTGGAAGTGTCTTGAGTGTGCCCCAAAGTTGGGAGGGGCGAGTCTCAGGGAATCACTAGGGTGGAGCAGATGAAAGGTGATAGCGAGTTTGATGGAGATTTAGATATGGCGTCTGCCTGCTACTGCAGGCAGGGAGGACAAAGAAACAATGGCTTCCACCAGCTCTTTCCTCTGGGAGAAAGCTGCCCTCCAGCCTTTGCCGTGAAGCCAGACAACTCAGCTCCTCCCTCTATGTTCCTGGCACCTTTGGAGCTGCTGCTCCAGTGCTGGAGCTCAGAGAGAGTGAGTCTATGTGTGGCTCCTTTAAGAGGAGTGCCTAGTACTGCAGCTGCCCTAGTGTCACTCAGCCACAATCTCTGCTGGTTTCCACAGCCAGAGTTGTGTCCAGTGTCGCCAGCACTGGAACCTGGGCTGGGAAACCTAGTGTGGGGCTGGGACCCCTTATTCCTTCGGTGGGGGGGGCCTCCACAGCTGAGGGATCCCTCCCGATTTTTAATGGTCACACGCAGTTGTGGGACCAGCCCATTCTGTGTCTCTGCCCTTCCTGCCAGTCTCCAGGTGGCTTCTTCTGTATGACCTTAGTTGTAGAGCTTTGGTTTAGCAAAATATCAGGCGATTCTCAGTGATAGTTCTGTAGTTTAGTTGTAATTGATGTGGTCCTGAGAGAAGGTAAGCACAGCATTTACCTACTCTGCCATCTTGACTGGAAATCTCTATATAGTATTTTAGATTCATAATTTATCTAAAATCAATTTAGCATATATTATGAAGTAGAGGTGTAGTTTCATTTTTTTCAAATAGGGATACCCAGTTATGCTAACATTACTTATTGAAGTTGTCCCTTTTTGTATTAATCTACAGAGCCACCTTTGCCGTATATTGTCCATATATCTGTGCATCTATTTCTAGGATCTTTTTTCTCTGTTTTATTGGTCTCTCATCCTTTTCTGAATACTGCCCTGTCTTAATTCATACAGTTTTCCAATAAATTTTTTTCCCAAAAGTGTGTCCTTTTTGTTAATGAGAATACTGTTAATGAGAATATACACAGCAGAGACATAACTCAAAACACATTGCTTTGACTTGGGTTTACGTATTACATTTTTAATCACTTACTAAGAATATTATTTCAGTTTAAGAGAGTAAATCTTAAAAATTCTTACTACACAAAAAAGATCTGTAAATACATATGATGACAGATATAACTAGACTTACTGTGATTTCACAATATGTACAAAAATCAGTAAAAAAAATATTAGTTTGAGTAGTGCTTGTTTTTCGTTAAAGACTTAATTTGCTTTTTAGAGCATTTTAGGTTCACAGCAAAATTAGGATGAAGGTACAGTGACTTCCCATACAACACCTACCCCACCCAGGTACAGCCCCCCCATTACAGCATCCCCCACCAGGGGGGCACATTTGTTACAACTGACACATCAAAATCAGCTGAAGTCTGTGGTTTATATTAGGGTTCACTCCTGGTGGTGTACTTTCAATGAGTTTGGACAAATGTATAGTTACGTGTATCCATTATAATATACAGAGTAGTTGCACTACACTAAAAATCCGCTGTGCTCTGCTCACCGCAGCAACCACTGATATTTTTGCTCTTTCCATTGTTTTGCCTTTTCCAAATGTCATATAGTTGGCATCATACAGTGTGTAGCCTTTTCACTTTGGCTTTTTTCACTAAGTAATATGCATTTAAGATTCTTCCGTGTCTTTTCATGGCTTAATAGTTCATTTCTTTTCAGCGCTTAATATTATTCTTTTGTCTGGATGTACCACAGTTTCTCCATTCACCTACTGAAGGATGTCTTGGTTGCTTCCAAATTTTGGCAATTATGAATAAAGCTGATATAAACTTTCACGTGCAGGTTTTTGTGTGAACATAAGTTTTCAACTCCTTTGGGTAACAATAAAAGAGGGTGATTACAGGATCTTATGGTAAGAGCATGTTTAGTTTTGTAAGAAACCCCAAACTGTCTTCCAAAGTAGCTTTGCTATTTTGCATTCACACAGTGTTAGAGTTCCTGTTGTTTCACATCCTTGCCAGCATTTGATGATGTCAGTGTTACACATTTTGGCTATTCTAACAGGTATATAGTGGTACCTGGTTTTAATTTGCATTTCCCTTATGACATATGATGTGGAGCATCTTATGTGCTTCTTTAACATCTGTTTATCTTTGATGAGGTGTCTGTTAAAGTCTTTGGCTCATTTGTTAACTGGGTTGTTTATGTTCTTTTTGTTGAGTTTTAAGAGTTCTAGGTATATTTTGGATAACAATCCTTTATCAGATGTGTATTTTGCAAATATTTTCTCCCAGTCTGTGGCTTGTCTTATTCTCTTGATACTGTCTTTCACAGAGCAGAAGTTTTTTATTTTAATGAAGTCTACCTTATCAATTATTTTCTTTATGTATTTCACGTTGTATCTGAAAAGTCATCACCATACTCAAAGTCATCTAGCTTTTCTCCTATGTTGTCTTGTAGGAGGTTTATGGTTTTGCATTTTACATGTAGGTCTGTGATCCATTTTGAGTTAATTTGTGAAAGATGAAAGGTCTGTGTCTAGAATTTTTTTTTTTTTTGCACGTGGATGTCCAGTTGTTTTAGCATCATTGGTTGAAGAGACTTCTTTTGCTCCATTGTTTTGCCTTTGCTCCTTTATCAAACATCAGTTGATTGTATTTATATGGCTATATTTCTGGGCTCTCTCTTCTGTTCCATTGATCTATTTGTTCTCCCTTAGGTAGGAAGAGGTGGCTGGAGTAGACTGATGTTGGGTATTTCCCTTGTCTCACATGGAAGGGTAGAGCTAACTGAAGTTGGATATTTCCCTTTCCCAAGGTCAGTTAGGCACTGATTGTACCGTAGCAGGTTAGGGTTTGATTAAACTAGTTTCTCCTGAGGGTAGGCCTTGTTAAGAAGAACAGAGTGCTCTGCATAATATTCAAAATGGTTCCTTTCCTCTCTCCCTGCTGGGAGTAGAAGGGCATTTTTTACCCCTGATATTACTGTGAGAACCTGGTTGTGCTCTTGCAGGTAAATCTCACAATTTTGTGGGGTTCCCCGTGAGTCTGCCCCCCCTGGAGTGTTTAATTAACTCTGAGTTGTTCACAGACAGAGCCTCCAGCAATTTGTCAATTACAATTCATGTTTCCTACCCTGGCGCTAGTGACCAAGGAGGTTTCTGCTCTTGAGTCTCTGCACTGGTAAGCTGAGACTCCCTGTTTTCGCCTGTCTCCCTTTCCAATTTTGGGGGCAGCAGTTTTCCCTGTGTCCCTCCAGCCTCGTACAGATCCAAGAAGAGTTGTTGATTTTGTAGTCTTCTTCAGCTTTTTACTTGCTGTTAGGAGTGAGTGGTGAGTTACAATCGCCTTACATTTTGGAACCAGAAACTGGAAGCCTCCAGTGATTGCCTTTTTCTTGTCCTGTGACTTGGTGAAGTGTTATGCCCTTTTCTATATTTGGGGTAGCTTCCAACATTTATCCTTTGCACTATCAATGTCATGAAATATTTCTTAGAGTTCCTGTAACATGAATTTTTTTTTTTTTGCCAGCAGCGTTCATCTGGGATAATTCCATTTTTTTCGTCACACTCACTTTCTTCATTTATGTCAATATGTTCACTTTCACCTTCTGATTGCATATCCAGAGTCTCTAAAACAGCAGGGGTATTAACATTCTCATAGTCAGCTATTTCTTCTATAACTACATTTACATTTGGTTAGAATTTCACTCCAGCATTATCACTTTTTGTTTCTTTACTGTACTTTCATCTTTGTTGACTAATTCTGTATGTTGATTATTCATTTTTGTAAACTGTTCTGTGGATTTATCAGTGTAAGACCAAGAGACAACATGGTTACCTCTTTACCTGTGTGTGAACTGAATAAGATGCATGGTGATCAATCACTGACAGACTTTGAAAGAAGTGATGTGATTAGTCACTAATCACGATACATATCTGATATTGGCAGTGATTTGTGGACCAAAGAGCTAGCAGTAAAGTCTGTACTTAAGACAGTTATTCGTGTTTAACATACTGTGGTAACTAAAATTAAAGCTGTGTTATTAGGGGAGTGATATTTTAGCTATTAAATTGTTGTAGCTGAAATTTATGCATATTGGAACTATGCAAACAAAGTGAGGACTGCCTGTAACTTTGATTTCCTTTTCTAGTTTTATCTCACTCTCAACGGCGTCCAATACATTGTTGAATGAAGGTGGTGATTGCACCATCCTTGTCTTCTTGCTGATCTCAAAGGAAGATCTTTTTTTTTTTTTTAACTTTTTTTTTTTTTTAATTTATTTTTAATTTATTGGGGTGACAATTGTTAGTAGAATTACATAGATTTCAGTTGTGCAATTCTGTATCACATCATCCATAAATCACACTGTGTGTTCACCACCCAGAGTCAGCTCCCCTTCCATCACCATATATTTGATCCCCCTCACCCTCATCCCCCACCCCCCAACACCCTTACGCTCTGATAACCACCAAATTACGTTCCCCAGATTAATTTTCAAACCCCGTGGCCATCCTGTGGTCACCGACTGCCCTCCAATCCCCTCACCCTCCCCCCCACCCCCCACCCCCCCCGCCCATCTAGCAACCCTCAGTTTTTCAAAGGAAGATCTTTTAATCTTTCATCATTAAGTGTGACGCTTGCTTTAGACATTTTATGTATCAGTTTATGATATTCCCTTCTATACCTAGTTTGCTAAGAATTTTTATCGTGAATTAATGTTGGGTTTTATCAGTTGCTTTATCTATTGAGACAACTATTTGATATTTAACTTTTAATTTGTGGCAAATAATATTAATTGATTTTTCTAATGCCAAGCCAAGTTTGCATTCCTGGGATATAACCCACTTAGTCTTTTTTTTTTTTTTAAGTTTATTGGAGTGACAATGGTTAGTAAAGTTACCTAGATTTTAGATGTACAATTCTGTAACATATCATCTATAATATGACATTGTGTGTTCACCACTCACTCAGGTCTCCTTTTATCACCATATATTTGACCCCATTTACCCTCTTCAACCACCTTCCTCCCCCCTTACCCTCTGGTAACTATTAAACTTATTGTCTGTGTCTATGAGTTTTTAAAACCCACTTAGTCTTGATGTTTTATTTTTTTTTAATATTTTTAGATTCCATTTGTTCATGAGTGAAATTGGACTGTAACTTTCCTTCTCATACTTTTTCTTCTCAAATTTTGATATCAAGACTTTATAAAATGATTTGAGGTATTACACTTTTTCCCCTTCATAAAGAATTTCTCTAAGATTGGAATTACTTCTTTTATCCATTGTTAGGAAGTTCTTTTTGGTGAAGCCATCCAGAGCCTGGAGTTTTCTTTTTTCTTTTTCTGCCTGGAGTTTTCTTGTGTGAAGATTTAAAATTACTTACTTATTTTCTTTAATGGCAGTATGACTAATGAGTCTCTTTTTCCTGACATAAATTTTGGTAAAGTAACATTTATTTCCTAGGAATTTGTTCATTTTGCCTGATATTCAAATTTATTGGCAAATTGCTATATTTTCCTTTTATTATATTCAGCTTCTGTAATTTCTTTTTCTTTCCTAGTGTTAATTATTTATGCCTCGTTTTTATTTTTGTTGAACAGTCTCACCAGAGGTTTGCCAATTTTATTAATCTCTTCTGGGAAATAACTTTTGACTTTGTTGATCTTCTCCATTATATGTTTTCTATTGATTCATTTATGATTTTATCTTTTATTTCCTTCCTTCTGTTTTCTTTGGGATTAGTCAACTATCCTTTTTCTAACTTCTTGAAGAGGGAGGAATGCTTGAGTTATTGATGTTCAGACTTTTTCCTCTTTTTGAATATAAATATTTAAGGAAACGTGTTTTTCTTTAAATTGACAGCATTCCATAAGTTTTATTGTGTAGTATTTACTTGGTTAGTTGAAGAAATTTTCTGACTTCCATTGTGATTTCTTCTTGGACCATTTGGTTATTTAAAAGTGTGTTTATTTTTTAAATTCATTTTTCAGTTACAGTTGACATAACATTGTATTTGTTCCAGGTGTACAACATAGTGATTAGACCTTTATATACCTTACAAAATGATCACCCCAATACGTCTAGTACCCATCTGACACCATACACAGTTATTACAATGTTATTGATTATATTCCCTATGTGGTACTTTACATTCCCTTGACTATTTTAGTAGCTGGCAACTTGTACTTCTTAATTCCTTTCACCTTTCTCACCCAGCCTCTGGTTCCCCTCCCATCTAGCAAACACCAGTTTATTCTCTGTATCTATGAGTTTGTTTCTGTTTTGTTTGTTAGCTTATTTTGTCTTTTTAGATTCCACATATAAATAAATTACATGGTACTTGTCTTTCTCTGTCTGACTTATTTCACTTAGCATAATACCCTCTAGATCCATCCATGTTGTTGCAAATGGCAAGATTTCCTTCTTTTTATGGCTGAGAATAGTCCTTTGTATGCATATATCACATCATCTTTATACATTCGTCTATCAGTGGACACTTAGGTTGCTTCCATATGTTGGTTATTGTAAATAATGCTGCAGTGAACAAAAGGGTGCATATATTAGAAGTGTGTTTATTTTTTATTGAAGTATATATAAAGACGTGCAGAATCATTAGTGTGAAACTGCTGTACTCTTTGTCAGCCACTACCCAGGTGAAGAACTAGAATATTTTAGCAACCCAGGAGCCTTCTTTGCCCATTCCTGTCACTCTCTTCCCCCCAATAAAAAAAGGTAATTATTAACTTGACTCTCTTTGGTCTGGCTTCTTTTGATCAACATTATATTTGTGAGATTTTTATGTGTTGTGCAATGTAAGTAAATTTCATTTATTTCCGTACTCAGAAGTATTCCTTTTATATAAATTAATGCAATTTATCTGTTCTGTTGATGGACACTTGGTTTGTTTCCAGTTTTTGACAATTATGAAAAGTGTTGTTTGCGCATTTCCAGAGATGAAAAATTCGTATACATTCTGTTGGGTATATACCTAGGAGAGGAGTTACTAGGTCATAGGGTATGCATCTCTTTACTGTTAGTAGATATGGCCAAACAGTGTTTTAAGATTTTTGTCCAATTTGCACTCCCACCAGCAGCATATGGGAGTTCCAATTGTTCCATATCTTTGCCGACTCTTGATATTTTTAGTTTTTCAAATTGTAGCCATCTGGTTATTAATAAATCTTTGTGCAAACTGTGGAGGGAACCTTCATGAACTGTTTTCCTTTGTGTAGATATCTGCCCATCCTAGTTGCTGCTTAGCCTCTTGGTTTATTTAGTGCTACGGCTCTGACTAACCTATTAGGTTGCCTTTTATATTCCTGACCTGATCCTAATGTATTGTTATTGACATCTGGAAGGATACTCATTCGAGGAATATTTATTAAGCCCCTACTGCGTCCTGTGCTGCCACCGTCAGAAACAGAACTACATGGGCAATTTACATATGATCTGACAGAATAGTTAGATATGGGTCCTCACTAATCAAGGGAAGTGGTTTCCAAACTTTTTAAAAATGGCCTGCTCTGTATTAATATGTTATGAATATTGAAAGCACATACAAAATTGAAAAAAAAGGTAAGTTAAAATAAATATTTTAAAATATCTTGCTAATTGTTATGGCTTCATATTATCATGATATATAAACAGTATAATATATACCTTAGGCAAGACTCTGGTAACAAACAGACCTAAGACCTCAGTAGCTTACAAAAACAAAGGTTTATATTTTGCTTATTTTATAAACATATTGTGGGTTGGCTATGGCTCAGCCCCACATTGTTGTCACGTCATCTTCATTCTGTGACTCAGTCTGATAAAATAGCCTCATCTGGAATATTTGCAAATGGACAGGAAAAATGGTAAACCACGTCCTAACTCTTAAATCTTCTGCTTAGAAGAAGTACAATACATCATTTCTACGCACATTTCATCAGCCAGAAAGTCACATGGCCAAGCCTAATGTCATTTGGATAGAAAGTATAATACTTCCTCAAAGAGAGGCAGGAGGGAACCCCGTGTGTGTGTGTGTGTGTGTGTGTGTGTGTGTGTGTATTACTGACAACTTTATTGAGATATAATTCACATACCATACAATTCTCCATTTAAAAGTGCACAATTCATTGGTGTATTCATAGAATTTTGCAACCATCACCAATATCAAATTTTTAAAACATTTTTTATCAAACCCAAAAGAAATCCTGTACTGATTAGCAGTCACTCCCTGTTTCCCCGTCAGTCTCCCCAGCACTGGGCAACTGCCAGTTCACTTTCTATATCTGTGGACTTGCCTATTCCAGACACTTCATATAAATGGAATCATACAGTGTGTGGTTTTTTGTGACTGGCTTCTTTTACTAGCATGCTGATTTCAGGGTTCATCCATGTTGTAGCATGTATCAGTATTGATTCCTTTTTATTGCTAAATCACATCCCATTGATTAGATATGACTATAGATATACCACATTTCATTTATCCATTCATCAATTGAGGACTTTCCGGGTTGTTTTCACTTTGGGGCCATTATGAATAATGCTGATATACACATTCTTATACAAGTTTCTAAGTGGACACATATTTTCAGTTCTCTTGAGTATACTAGTAGGAATGGATGCGTGGGCCATTTGGTAATTCTGTTGAACATTTTCGGGAACTGCCAAACTTTTCCAAAGTGGCTACAGCATTTTATATTTTCACCAGCAATGTATGAGGGTTCCAATTTCTCCATATTCTTGTTCACACTTGGTATTACATGTCCTTTTTTTACTTGAGCCACCCTGGTGGGGTAGTAGGCAATAGTTTTGAACTGTAACTGTAGTGTCCCATATTCAACTTGTGTGTATCTACTCTACCTGCATCAGAATGTATTGAAACATGTAAAGACTCAGATATTTCTCTCACTAGTGTTAGTCCCTTGAGGAGTGACTTACTCATCTGTTTGAATGTAGGGCCAACGAGTGAATGATTGAGTGAATGAATGTATTAAAGTGAGGTGAGAGACGTGGGCATAGCACTTGGTGAGAGTTTGCCAGAAGGAACAGTCATTTCAAAACGGAAGCTAAGTTCTTTTTTAAAAAGTTTTGAATGTGAATTTGTTTCATGGACAGTGGAATTTACATTAACTAAATCTGTTATCAGTTAAAGAAGGTTATCTACTTATGGTTGGTTTAATCTTAACAGCACATGTGTTCTTAATCAAAAATTTGTAATGTCTTAATTTTAATATATTTGATATCTTTGAAGAATATCATAATCTCTGTTTCTAAGCATTTGAGAAAAATCTTCCTTTAAATGAATTTCGGGCATAAAGACTTGGTCATATTTTCTAGCATGAGTTCTAGAAACTGTTGAATTCCATCATAGGTAGATAAAGTAGTAGCATCTTACGCCTTTTACTAAATAAAGCAGGTGATGTCCCTTTGTCTTACAAAGGAGGGAATTAAGAGATGAGTAGTACAAGAGAAGTAAGAAAAAGGGAAAAAAATCTGATTTTGAATCTTGTAGAATCAAAAATCCAATAGCAATAATATTAGAAATAATTTTAATTACATCAGGTGTTAGAGCAAGTAACTTAAAAACTGCCATTTATAAACTAAGGAATCTAATGACTATTCAAAATTAAAACCAAAGAGCTTGGATGACATAGCTTTAATTAATAAATGCTAGGGAACAGTCTTCCCTTGTCAGTGTTGCACTTCAAATCCGATGGGTTTCTATCTTCAGCCTGTTTCATTATGCCTCTGGATGAAAAAGAAAACTGCTTTACGTATATGAAGGGAGTAATGGTTCTTATCCCAGCTTTGCCTGAGAATATGTATCTCATGCTTATAAGATGCAGTGGCCCACATTAATACATTTCTATATGTATTTTATTGGCAAGGGAAGGTGTTATCAACAGAGAAGAGACATAAGTATTAATAAGAAGGCAGAGCCGCCTAGCAAGAACTTAGGGAAGAGCATGGAATAAGCGGTGTGTGGTGTTTGAGAAATGTACCTCAAACACACACACACACACACACACACACACACACACACACACTGATACCACCCCCACCTCAGTCTGCGCCATGTCATACACAGTATATAGCCTTCTTTCACTTAGTAATATGCATTTAAGGTTCCTCCATGTCTTTTCATGGCGTGTGTGTGTGTGTGTGTGTGTGTGTGTGTATCTCACACATATTGTAGTATAGTGCCCTTAATGAAAACACTCTGCTTCCAGGGGGGGAAAAACCTGCTTGTTTTTCCACATGACTGCAGAACAATTATAGCTTCTACTAGGAGCCCTTCTCCTGTTCCTGGGAAAATAGCTGGGTTGGCTGTCATTTGCATAATCGTCTTTAGGGCTATTGTGGGCGGGTTTGGGCTGCTGACACAGAGCTACAGACTGGCCACCTGTCCAGAACAAATGAACTCGGCCTTTGTGTAACATTATTATCTGTTTCTCCACAGTGTTATTTCTAAGTAATGAATAATTTGATTAAATATTATGGAACTATTATTTAGGAACGTTTGTGTTGAACTTAAATCTTCCATTTTGGGGAGAGAAATCTCCTGCCTCTTCCACTGGCACAACTATATATTTCCATGCCTTTTCTGGCATAGTTTTGTAACTGCTTTTGTGAAATTATCCTCATGAATATTAATTAGGAATGTGAGAATTTAAAAAGAAACTTCAAGATGATTTGTATTCATCCTTCTATAAATTATAAATTAAGTGTTGTCTGATGTTTTCTAGGAGTCCATTTTACTTACATGAAATAATTCATTATTTAAAGTCAGCAAAGGAAGAAGAAATATCTCAGGTCTAGAAATCCTAACGAGTGCTACTTCATTCATTGTCTTTGATAATTAACCTCATAATTAACCTCATGACTCATTTAGGAAGTTTTTGTCCTAATGCACACATTGCTATGTTAACTGATTTTGTTAATCATCTACATTCAGTCTGTGATGGGAAAATTTCTTAGTTTTTTTTAAAATTACATGTGACATAATGTTGGTATTTCATGTACATAATGACCAACTGAGCTGAATTTTCATGTTAGAATTAACAATGTAGACCCTGCAATCATATAAGAAAAGTCTCAATATCAAGTCAGTGGTCAATGAATTAGTAAGCATTTTTTAAAATTACTTGCCAGTTATTTGTGGGCAAAATTTACATGGTTATGACAATAATCACTTGTCTTAGTTCTCATTAAATGTTTCTTGAATGAAGATAGAATACTGCTAAGAGACATTATTGAGTACCTATTGTATACATATCAGATATTTTATGTTATTTCCTTTTATTATTATAACTATCTTTTGAGATAGATGGTAATAGTCTTTTGATAATATACTTTTTATAATTGACTTCAATTTTTAGCAGTTTTAGGTTCACAGTGATTTTGAGCAAAAAGTACAGAGTCCCTACACATGCACAGCCCCCCACCCGACCCCCATAATCAACATTCCACCAGAGTGGTACATCTGTTACAGCTGACGAACCTACAGATGTTATCACCCAAGTCCACAGTTTTACATTAGGGTTAACTCTGGGTGTTGTACGTTCTGTAGGTTTTGGCAAACATATAATGACATATGTCCAGCATTACAGTATCATACAGAATAGTTTCACTGCCCTAAAAATCTTCTGTGCCCCCGCTGCATATCCCTTCCTCCCCACCTAACCCCTGGAAACCACTAATCTTTTTATTATCTCCATAGTTTTGCCTTTTCCAGAATGTCATATAGCTGAAGTCACACAGTATGTAGCCTTTCATATCAGCTTCTTTCACATAATAAAATGCATTTAATGTTCCCACATGTCTTTTCATTACTTGATAGCTCATTTCTTTTTTTTTTTTTTTTTTTTTTTTTTTGGTCTTTTAAAATTGCTCAATTTTCCCCATTCATTTTTTTTTTTTTTTTTAATATTTTTTTATTTTTTTAATTTATTGGGGTGACAATTGTTAGTAGAATTACATAGATTTCAGTTGTGCAATTCTGAATCACATCATCCATAAATCACACTGTGTGTTCACCACCCAGAGACAGCTCCCCTTCCATCACCGTACATTTGATCCCCCTCACCCTCATCCCCCACCCCCCAACCCCCTTACGCTCTGGTAACCACCAAATTACGTTCTCCAGATTAATTTTCAAACCCCGTGGCCATCCTGTGGTCACCGACTGCCCTCCAATCCCCTCACCCTCCCCCCCACCCCCCACTCCCCCCGCCCATCTAGCAACCCTCAGTTTTTCCTCATTGTCTCCCAGTTTCTGATTAGTTCATTCACTTATTCTTTTCTTTAGAATCCGCAAATAAGTGAGATCATATGGAACTTATCTTTCTCTGTCTGACTTATTTCACTTAACATAATGTTCTCTAGATCCATCCATGTTGTTGCAAATGGTAAGATTTCTTTCTTCCTTATGGCTGCATAATACTCCATTGTATAAATGTACCACAGTTTCTTAATCCAATCATCTACCGATGGGCATTTTGGTTGTTTCCATGTCTTAGCTATTGTGTATAGTGCTGCAATAAACATAGGAGTGCATAGAGATTTTTGAATTGAAGTTCTGGATTTCTCCGGATAGATACCTAGGAGTGGAATTACTGGATCATAAGGTAGTTCCATTTTCAGAATTTTGAGATACCTCCATACTGTTTTCCATAGCGGCTGCACCAGTCTGCAATCCCACCAACAGTGCACAAGCGTTCCCTTTTCTCCACATCCGCGCCAGCACTTGTTGTTTGTTGATTTATTGATGATAGCCATTCTGACTGGGGTGAGGTGGTATCTCATTGTGGTTTTTATTTGCATTTCTCTGATGGTTAGTGAGGTTGAGCATTTCTTCATATGTCTGTTTGCCATCTGAATGTCCTTTTCAGAAAAATGTCTCTTCAAGTCCTCTGCCCATTTTTTAATTGGATCGTTTGTTTTTTTGGAGTTGGGTTGAGTAAGTTTTCCATAGATTTGTGATATTAATCCCTTATCAGATATATCACTGGCAAATATCTTTTCCCATTCAGTAGGATCCCTTCTTGTTTTATTGATGGTTTCCTTTGCTGTGAAAAAACTTTTTAGTTTGATATAATCCCACATGTTTATTCTTTCTCTTAGTTCCCTCGCGCGAGGGTGTATATCAGTAAAAATCTTACTCCGGGTAATGTCTGAGAAGTTTCTTCCTATATTTTCTTCTAGGTATTTTATGGTTTCAGACCTTACATTTAAGTCTTTAAGCCATTTTGAATTTATTTTTGTATATGGTGTAAGGAGGTGGTCCAACTTCATTTTTTTGCATGTGTCTGTCCAGGTTTCCCAGCACCATTTATTGAATAGACTGTCATTACTCCATCGTACATTCTTGCTTCCATTGTCGTAGATTAAATGGCCATATAGGCGTGGATTTATTTCTGGACTCTCTATTCTGTTCCATTGATCTATGTGTCTGTTTTTATGCCAGTACCATGCTGTTTTGATTACTGTAGCCTTGTAGTATAATTTGAAGTCAGGTATTGTTATACCTCCCACTTTGTTCTTATTTCTCAAGATTGCCTTTGCTATTCGGGGTCTTTTATGGTCCCATATAAATTTTAGGATTATATGTTCTATTTCTGTGAAAAACGACGTTGGCAGTTTGATAGGAATTGCATTGAATATGTATATTGCCTTAGGCAGTATGGACATTTTAATTATATTAATTCTTCCTATCCATGAACATGATATGTGTTTCCATCTATTTATATCTTCCTTCATTCCTTTCATCAGTGTCTTATAATTTTCTGAGTATAGATCTTTTACTTCTTTGGTTAAATTTATTCCCAGGTATTTTATAGTCTTTGGAGCGATTGTAAATGGGATTGTTTTTTTAATTTCTCCTTCTGATGTTTTATTATTGGTATATACAAATGCAACTGATTTCTGAATATTAATTTTGTATCCTGCCACTTTACTAAATTCATCTATCAGCTCTAATAGCTTCTTGGTGGAGTCTTTAGGGTTCTCTATATATAGTATCATATCATCTGCATACAATGATAACTTTACTTCCTCCTTACCAATCTGGATGCCTTTTATTTCTTTTTCTTGTCTGATTGCTGTGGCAAGAACTTCCAGAACTATGTTGAATAGAAGCGGAGATAATGGGCATCCTTGCCTTGTTCCTGATCTTAGGGGGAATGGTTTTAGCTTTTCCCCATTGAGTATGATGTTAGCTGTGGGTTTGTCATATATGGCCTTTATTATGTTGAGATAAGATCCCTCTATTCCCACTTTCTTAAGGGTTTTTATCATAAATGGCTGTTGAATTTTATCAAATGCTTTTTCTGCATCTATTGATATGATCATGTGATTTTTATTTTTCATTTTGTTAATGTGGTGTATCACATTAATAGATTTGCGGATGTTGAACCACCCCTGCATACCAGGAATGAATCCCACTTGATCGTGGTGAATGATCTTTTTAATGTATTGCTGAATTCTGTTTGCTAATATTTTGTTGAGGATTTTTGCATCTATGTTCATTAAAGATATCGGCCTGTAGTTTTCTTTTTTTGTGGTGTCTTTGTCTAATTTTGGGATCAGGGTGATAGTGGCTTCGTAAAAAGTGTTTGGGAGTCTTCCCTCCTTCTGGATTTTTTGGAAGAGCTTGAGGAGAATTGGTGATAATTCTTTTTGAACGCTTTGTAAAATTCACCTGTAAAGCCATCTGGTCCAGGGCTTTTGTTTGTTGGGAGACTGTTGATTACTGATTCAATTTCCGTGGTGGTAATCAGTCTATTCAGGTTTTCTGTTTCTTCTTGAGTTAGCCTTGGAAGGTTGTACGCCTCTAGAAAATTGTCCATTTCTTCCAAATTGTCAAATTTGTTGGCATATAGTTGCTCATAGTAACTTCTTAAAACTCTTTGTATTTCTGCAGTGTCCGTTGTCACTTCTCCTCTTTCGTTTCTGATTTTATTAATTTGGGTCCTCTCTCTCTTTTTTTTAATGAGTCTGGCTAATGGTTTGTCGATTTTGTTTATCTTCTCTAAGAACCAACTCTTGGATTCATTGATCTTTTGTATTGTTTTTCTGGTTTCTATTTCATTTAATTCTGCTCTGATCTTTATTATCTCCTTCCTTGTGTTCCCTTTGGGCTTATTTTGCTGTTCTTTTTCCAGATCCCTTAAATGTGAAGATAAACTGTTGATTAGTGATGTTTCTTGTTTCTTTAGGTAGGCCTGCAAAGCTATGAATTTCCCTCTTAGGACTGCTTTCGCGGCATCCCAAAGATTTTGGGTCGTCGTGTTTTCATTTTCATTTATCTCGAAATATCTTTTGATTTCTTCCTTGATCTCCTGCTTGACCCATTCATTATTTAGTAATAAGTTATTCAGCCTCCATGAATTGGTGTGTCTTCCCGTTTTTTTCCTGTAGTTCATTTCTAATTTCATAGCATTGTGATCAGAGAAGACAATTGGTATGATTTCAATTTTCTTAAATTTATCAAGACTTGTTTTGTGGCCTAACATATGATCTATCTTGGAAAATGTTCCATGTGCGCTTGAGAAGAAGGTGTATTTTGCAGCATTGGGGTGAAATGTTCTGAAAATATCGATTAAATCCAAGTGGTCCAATGTATCATTTAAGGCTGTTGTTTCCATATTGATTTTCTGTCTGGAAGACCTGTCCCTTGTGGTCAGAGGTGTGTTGAAGTCCCCGACTATAATAGTGTTACTGTTGATCTCTGCCTTTATGTCAGTCAGTACCTGTTTTATATATTTAGGTGCTCCTATGTTGGGTGCATAGATGTTTACTAGGGTTATGTCCTCTTGTCGGATCGATCCCTTTATTATTATATAGTGCCCATCTTTATCTTTTAGTATGTTCTTCATTTTAAAGTCTATTTTGTCAGAAATAAGTATTGCAACTCCAGCTTTTTTCTCGTTTCCATTTGCATGAAATATCTTACTCCAACCCTTCACTTTCAGCCTGTGTGTGTCTTTTGTTCTGAGGTGAGTCTCTTGTATACAGCATATACAAGGGTCTTGCTGTCTTATCCAGTCAGCCACCCTATGTCTTTTGATTGGAGCATTTAATCCATTTACATTTAAAGTGATTATTGATAGGTACATAGATATTGCCATTTTTAAATTTGTAGTTAGGTTGTTTTGATCTTTCTCCTATTTACAGAAGACCTTTTAGTATTTCTTGCAATGCTGGCTTGGTGGTAATAAATTCCTTTAGCTTATTTTTTTCTGGAAAGCTCTTTATCTCTCCATCAACTTTAAATGATAGCCTTGCTGGATAAAGCAATCTAGGTTGTAGGCCTTTGTTTTCCATCACTTTAAGTATCTCCTGCCACTCCCTCCTGGCCTTCAATGTTTCTGTAGAAAAATCATTTGATAGTCTTATGGGAGTTCCCTTGTATGTAACCCTCCGTCTTTCTCTTGCTGCTTTTAGGATTCTCTCTTTGTCTTTAAGCTTTGCCATTTTAACTATAATGTGTCTTGGTGTGGACCTGTTTGGGTTAATCCTGGTTGGAACTCTCTGCACTTCCTGGACTTGTATGTTGGTTTCCTTCATCAGGTTGGGGAAGTTTTCAGACATTATTACTTCAAATATGTTCTCAATCCCTTGCTTGCTCTCTTCACCTTCTGGTATTCCTATGATGCGCATGTTGTTGCGCTTGATGTTATCCCAGAGGTCTCTTAGGCCATCTTCATTGTTTTTTATTCTTTTTTCTTTTTGTTGTTCCGTTTGGGTGATCTCTGCTACCTTGTCTTCTAAGTCGCTGATTCGATCCTCTGCTTCATCTAGCCTGCTGGTAATTCCTTCAAGTGAGTTCTTAATTTCGGTAATTGTGTTCTTTAGTTCCAACTGGTTTTTCGTTATGATTTCTACATCCTTCTTTATGTTTTCTCTAAGCTCGTTTGTTATGATTTCTACATCCTTCTTTATGTCTTCTCTAAGCTCCTTAAACATTCTTATCACCAGTGTTCTGAACTCAGTCTCTGAGAGGTTGGTTACGTCTGCTTCATTTGGTTCCAGTTGTGGAAGCTTCTTCTGTTCTTTTATTTGGGACGTGTATCTTTGTTTCCCCATTCTGGCTGACTGTGTTTATTTTGATATATTAGGTAGATCCCCTAGAGTTCTTAGTTCTTGCTAGGTTATCTTGTGTAGTATGTGTCCTTTATATTTGACTCGCACCACGTCGTCCTCCTCTGCGTGTGCTCCAAAGGTGAGTCTTGTGTTGTGTACACTGTCCCGTTCAAGAAGATCTTTAATTGCTTCCCGCTAATGAGCAGGTGGGGTCAACTCCTGGGCTGACCTGCCGTGAGACTTGGCTCTGCCCCCCGCAGGGCACTCTGCTGCGTGAGGGTTGACCACCCCAATGTGATTTGGCCTCTATGGGCTCCAGAGCCTGCCGAGAACCCCCTCTAGGTATGTGACCTGTAGGTCAACCCCGGCTGCACTCCGATTTGGTCTGGAGTTGGCCCCCAGATATGCCGAGTCCCGTGCCACCCAAGCTGGGCCCCGGCAGGGAAGTCCCAGAACAAGGCAAATCACCAAGCACAGCAGCAACGACAACAGCAAAGAAGAAGAAAAGAAAAAAAAAAAAAAAAAAAAAAACAGCCGATAACCCCCGCTCAACACAGGCTAAGATATCAAAGATACAAGATAAAGCAAAACAAAACCAAGCAAAGCAAAACAAAGCAAAACAAAAAGCAGCGACCGTCTCGGCCTGAGCCCATCAAGCAATGACCAGGTTGTCCTCTGCTGTACCAAAGAGCCCCCTGCTTATTGCGCAGGCAGAGCCGGTCACCTGGTGCTCAGAGAGACTTTGGGACTGCAGACTTAAAAGCGTGGGCCTGAGGGGTCTGGATGATAGTCTCCACAAAGTCAGTGCAGCTTCTGCCCTTGTCCGCACGTATGCACACCGAGAGGAGCACCACCAGTCCTTTGTCCAGAGCTCGTGAGTCCTAGGGCACTCCTTCAGTGTGTGTGTATGGGTGCGGGCGGGAGATTTCTGATCTGCTGACCGTGCCTCACAAGCTGGGCCCTGGCAGGGCAGTTTCAGAACAAAGCAAATCACCAAGCACAACAACAACAACAACAACAAAGAAAAATATCAAATACGTTCACATGCAAAAACCACCTGATAACCCCACTCGACAGAGGCAAAGATATCAAAGATATAAAGACAAAGCAAAACAAGACAAAACAAAGCAATACAAAAAGCAGCGACAGTCTCGGCCTAGGCCCACCAAGCAATGTCCAGGTTGTTCTCTGCTGTACCAAGGAGCCCCCTGCTTATTGCGCAGGCAGAGCCGGTCACCTGGTGCCCAGAGAGACTTTGGGACTGCAGACTTAAAAGCGTGGGCCTGAGGGGTCTGGATGATAGTTTTTACAATATCAGTGCAGTTTCTGCCCTTGCCTGCACAAATGCACACTGAGAGTGGCACCACCAGATATGTGACCAAAACTCTTGAGTCTTAAGGCACCTCTTCAGTGTGTGTGTGTGAGTGCGGGCAGAAGATTTCTGATCTGCTGAAAGCCCAGAGCTGCGCCTGCCTCACTGCTGATCTCCGGGTGTGTCTCGGCCGCTGCACCCACCCCACCCTAGGCAAGCCAGGAAGGGTGGGGGCTGGAGATGGAGGGGTCTTCACTCTCCCAGCCCAGCCGTGCGTCGTCGCCCTCTTCCCGCAGGCCAGAAAAGGTGGTGGCTGGGGGTGGAGGCGTCTCTTCTCTCCTAGCGCAGCCAAAATCACGCACACTGCCCAGTCTGCCTGGGTCAGGGCTGCCCGTCAGGCTTCCCAAAGCGTGAGCGTTAGATACCACTTCTCAGTTCAGGGGCCGGTTTAAGTCTCTGGAAGGGCGGGGTAAGATTGGGAGGGCAGGGCGGGGGGGAGGGGCCCAGGTATGGAGACTGCGCCCCCCGTCCGCCGCAGGGCGCGCCGCCTTCCCGGCGGGAGAAATCAGCCGCGGGACGCAGGGAAAGCGCCCGCCTCCCGGTCTCTGCGCTCTGCGCGCCCGGCACAGCGGGGCTGCACCGCGGTTTCCAGTCCCAGCCTCTGGAAGGGCGGGGTAGGATTGGGAGGGCAGGGCGGGGGGAGGGGCCCAGGTATGGAGACTGCGCCCCCCGTCCGCCGCAGGGCGCGCCGCCTTCCCGGCGGGAGAAATCAGCCGCGGGACAAATCAGCCGCGGGACGCAGGGAAAGCACCCGCCTCCCGGTCTCTGCGCTCTGCGCGCCCGGCACAGCGGGGCTGCACCGCGGTTTCCAGTCCCAGTCTCTGGAAGGGCGGGGTAGGATTGGGAGGGCAGGGCGGGGGGAGGGGCCCAGGTATGGAGACTGCGCCCCCCGTCCGCCGCAGGGCGCATCGCCTTCCCGGCGGGAGAAATCAGCCGTGGGAGCAGGGAAAGGGCCTACCCCCGGTCTCTGCGCTCTCCGCTCCGCCTGGGATCCCGCGCCTGCCCGGCTCCGTGGTTTTCGGTTTTCGCCCCCGCCAGCTGAGGCTCCGCTGGGGGCTGGGCTCTCCCGCCGCTGCCGGCCGGGCGCTCCCACGCCGCTTCTCCTCCTCCTCTCCTTGCTCCGTCCAGTTAGCTTATCCCCAAGAATTTCTTAGCTTCAAGCAATCCACGAATCTCTCCACAATATTGTGTGGTGAGCGAAAATTTCCTCGATGGGTTATAGTTCCCGTTTGCAACAAGATCTGGAGGAGAACTCAGATAGTGCGCCCTGCTGCCGCCATTCCTATGACGTCCACCAGCTCATTTCTTTTTAGTGCTGAATAATATTCCATTGTCTGGATGTGCGGCATGTTATTTGTCCATTCACCTACTGAAGTATTATCCTTATTTTACAGATGATGAGACTGAAAGTGAGAGCAAACAACTTGCCCAAGTTCACATATGTAATACATGTCAAGTCTGAGACCAAAGCCCATGATCTAATTAGTGGTCTTTAGAATATGTTGTTCACACTATTGGGGGTGTACAAGATGATTATATACACACTCTCACTGTTTGTTTGGCTTTGTGTTGCACTGTACAGCAGTTTTCATCTGATTCAGTGTGTTTACAGATGATATTCTCTAATTTAAAGTAAACTATTTTGAGATAACTAAGGGTCATGCACATGAAATTATTATTCACTTGCTGATTTGATACATTCCAGTTTCTGCTTTGAAGAAGGAATTGCTTTTACAGCTGTCTTTGAGATCAAATGGGCAGTTCAATCATGCTGACTAATCTAACACTTTTCTTATTGTTTAAAAACAACAGCAATAAAAACCTTCATGTCAGAAAGGCTCATAAATAGCTATCAACTAATCCAGGCATTGAAATGTAACCTTAACAAAAAAATTGAAAAAAGTTACAATTCTTATGATGTCTAGTGATTTTGTAATGTTCTAAATAAGCCAAAATTATATACATTTTGTTCTAAAATTGATAAGCCATATTTCTTTCCAATTGATAATGTTTAAATATTATGAAATAAAACCCCCAAATTTAGTTTTTGCCAACAAATAATATTACTCTTTATTGGAAAATGACTGTAACAGTGAAAAAATATTGCTTTTATTACTAATAGCTTCCAGCAATTTGGAAAGAATAATTCACAAAATGTGGGAAAAAGAAAAAAAAATTCATAAAAGTGAAAACATTGTTTCTTGGTTAAACAATCTATTGCAAAATGGAAAATGAAGTAAAAACTATTGGAATGGTAGAGGTAAGCTAAGTCAGTGCCTTTTAGTCAGGGTTTTCTCATGATGAAAGCTTGCATATTGCTCTGGGAATACATGGAGGAGCTCTAGGTGAAAACAAGACTGCCTGGAGGGGGGAACATCGTTGAAGTGAGCTTGAAAGTGATTAAATAACTGGCACTTAATATTTAATATCAGGTATATTGGGCCCTGTGTCTCCTAAAGGGAAAATGCCTTTTATTAAACAGACTTCCAGGTTATGTGCTCATATTGGCAACAGCATTATATAAATTGCACATATAACATTTCCTCTTTGTTTAAGTCCAGATTTATGCACGTGCTTTCTCTTATGAAATTGTCATACTAATTTTCAGTGGAGAACTAAGCATATTTCAGGCAGATGACTTTTATGTTGCTTATGTTCATTAAAGGCAACACTGTGCCTTTTGTGTAAACATAGTAAATTAAGATGATACATCCTAGTTATTAGAGTTATGACTTTCGAAGGCAACATCTTTTTAAGTGTGTTTTTACGATTCTATAGTAAGCGCTATGATAGTAATGGTGTTTTTACTTCAAACTGAGTTAAAGAAAGACATTGGAGAGTCTTTCTAAAGAAGGAGAATAACTTCATGGAAAACTACTTTGAGAGTAGATATCTCCTGGGCACTAAAGAAGAATGCAGTATATAAGTGTTAGCATAAGTTTCAAAGAACAAGTTGGATGCTTACAAGTAAAAATTTACTCCACCAACCCATCTCCCGTATTTCCCCTACTATTTTACATCACCAATTTTTTCATCTAAGTTATGCTAAACCCTATAATGCCCTTCTTCCTTTCTCAGTTGGTCAAGTTCCTATTCGTTCTTTTAGATCCAGTTCCAGTATACTACAGTCTACATAGGTTTTCCTGACATATCTCACTTTAGGAGAGGTAGTGGCTTTTCCTCTTTTCTTATACTTCTGGTACACCAGGATTGTTTGTATTATAGCCTAACAACCCTTTCTGTAATTAAATAGCCTACCAATGTATTCCATCCTTGGGGGCGATACTATCATCCATCCAGTTGTATGAGGCCAAGAATCCAACGGGTCATTTTTGTCTTCCATAGCTAGACCATTACCAATCATGTCAATTTTCCCTACCACATATCTTTGTAATCAGTCTGGTTCTCTGTATCTCTGGTGCCTCCACCACAGTGTAAGATGTCATTATCCCTACCAGAATACGGCAGTAGTCTTTGGATATGAAGAGTCTCTTGTAGGTAGTGTACACAGTGGTACCTTGGTTTTTGAAAGTAATCCGTTCTGGAAGACCGTTGGAGTTCTGAAACGTTCGAAAACAGCCGACAGCTAGGCCTCAGGATCTTGCACTCAGCGGAAGCTGCATTGACATGTTTGACTTCCGAGGCATGTTTGAAAACTGAAGCATTTACTTCTGGGTTTACAGCGTTCGTAAAGCGAAATGTTTGTCAATGGAGACACTTGAAAACCGAGGTACTACTGTAGTTGGATCATGTTTTTTAATCTATTCTGCCAGGCTCTTTTGGTTGGAGAGTTTAATCCATTTACATTTAAAGTTAATTATTGACAAGGAGGTATTTACTTCTGTCATTTTGCATTAGTGTCTCTTTTGTGTTTAGCTGAGTTTTTGTAGTGGAACATTTAATTTCCTTATTGTTTCCTTTTGTGTACATTATATAGCGTTTTTCTTTGTGATTATATTTAGCATTCTAAAGTTGTGACATTCTAATTTGAATTTATACCAGTTAACTTGAGGAATATACAAAACCTCCACTCCTTTAGAGTTTCATCCCCACCTTTTTTATTATTGATGTCACAAAATTACATGTTTGTAGATTTTATGTCCAAAAAACATAAACCAAAAAGGTTTTTTTAATGCATTAGTCTCTTACATGTAAACAACAAAATGTGGAGTTATATACCAAAGTAACAGTAATACTAGCTTTTAAACTAACAATTTTTTAAAAAAGTGTTAGTCTCTTAAATCACATAGAAAACAAACCACTGCTATGATAATACTAGCTTTTATAATTGCCTGTGTATTTATCTCTAATGAGATTTTTATTTCTTCAAGTTACTATCTAGTGTCCATTCCTTTCACCCTATCGGACTCCCTTGAGCATTTCTTGCAGAGCAGGTTTAATTTCTCGCTCACTTTTGAAGGACACTTTTGCTGAATATAGTATTCTTGGTTGACAGTTTTTTTTTTCTTTTAGTACTTTGAATATCTGGACCCACCATCTTCTGTCCTGTTAAGTTTCTGTTGGGGAATCTGCTAAGAATCTTATTGCTGAGCCCTTGGGTGTGGCAATTTGCTTCTCTCTTGCTGCTTTCAAGATTTTCTCTTCGTCTTTAGCTTTTGACAATTTCATTATAATGTGTCTTAACTGTGAATCTCCCAGTTCCAGTTCATCCTACTTAGAATTCATTGAGCTTCTTGGCTATTAATATTCTTTTCTTTTGTCAAAATCAGTATGGTTTCGACCATTATTTTTTCAGAATCTTTCTGTCCCTTCCTCTCTTCTATTACTCCCACAGTGCATATATTGGTCCATTTGATGGTGTCCAAAAGTTCTTTAGGCTCTATTTACTTCAGTGCAGAATAGGAGTACAACAATGGCTGCCTCCTTTTGTGTCTGCGCCTTTGTGTCTCTGCTTCCTTGCTCATAAGCAGTAATCAGTGATCAGAGCACAGATCCCCTGATATTTGGAGGATAGTGCCCTTATTGCCCACCCTACATTCATGCTGCTCCAGGAACAACTGCATGGCTGGGAGATGGGGCTTACTCTTGCTGAGCTAGGTTCAGGGATTGGATGAAAGTAAGTTCATTTAATGTCCCAGGAGTCCCCTGGAAATTGCAAGCCTTCAAGAGACTTCAGAGTTACAAAATAGTTACACAAGACACTCTGCCATTGAGTCTGCTATCTGGATTAGGAGTTAGATGCCTGGTGCTTCCTACTCCACTATCTTCCCAGAATCTTCTCCTGCAGTAGTCTTCTAAGTGGGGATATAACTCAGAAACGGCAGGTGAAAGAGATACATAGGGCAATGAAAAATATTTCAAAACTTTCTTTAGGGGTGGAGGTGAAGTTCTGTATAGCTATTAAAGTAATTTAAGAATAGTAAAGACAATGATTGTATAATTTACATCTGTTTGAGACGAGTCCAACTTATGCAGTGGACTTGTTAATTTTTAAAAGTCATTTGCAAAGTGTTAGGAATTTCATGATGAAAAATTACAGTGTATAAATAACATGCTTTCCTATGATTTTGTTGAGCCACGTTGGTGGGAAGAAATGGATACAGAATAACCTGTGCACAGAGAGCCATGGAGCACACTCCTGCTCAGCTTTCTGTTGTAAATGGGCAAAAGGTTAAGCCATCAGTCCATTTCTCAATGTCTAATGAACAGTGGCTTTCTTTGTGATGCTTCACTTGTTAGAGCAATATAGCAAGTGTTATTGAGAGATAAAACAAAGCAAGCCTTACATCAGACACTGGTGGCTTTTTAGAAAGTTGGAATGGGTTGTTATTGGATGTTCCAAAGAGTATATTGATAGTACGTTTTTATGGAGACCACTGCTCCAGAGTAAACTATATTTGGAAATCAAATCAACATTATACATCAGTGATGCTCAGGTAAATAAACATACATATTATATGTCTAGTGCGCCAACCAGTTTTAGAGAGTAATGTTGTAGGCTGGGGAAGTGATTAAAAACAACAACAGCAGCAGCAACTCTCTTTAAAACATTGCCTGCCCTAGGTTTATTTTCCTTAGCCATTTAATTGGGGTAGGTTCTATTTCTATATAAATAAACCTTTTATTTATAAGATGTAGCTTTAAGCATAACATAAAAGGGAAGCCAGTTAATTTAAGTATAGAATGCTTTCAGCGGCATGAGATGTTATTTAGGAACTTTCCTATAAAGGCCACTGAGTATTTCTTGAGTGTCCATGCAGATGAGATCTTGAACAGCTGCATGGAGCACACACAAGTCATGATTCCTGCCTCTGTTAACTAACTTGAATAAAGTCTTTCATCTACAGATCTCAGTGTTTGTCTATTTCATGAATCCCTCATCTCATCTCTAAAGAGCTCATTCAGTTTAATACAGTTCAACTTTGTGGTTTAGAACTCTAGAAATTGCTATTGTGACTTATAATGCACACAAAAAATAACAAGTTAAAGTAAGAATTTTTTAAGAATTATATAAAATCCACGCTAACGTGGTGAGTTTTTTGTGAAGCTTTAGAATAACTAGGGATTATAATTCAAATTTAACTAGTTGGCTGATCTTAAGTAAATTATGCACCCTCTTAGTGTCCAGTTTCTCTGTGGTTATAACAAGGCCTTAACAGAGTTAAGAGGAATAAGTGTTTTGAAATGCTTGTTAATAAGTTCATTTGTTTTATATAAATTTAGAGTGCTGTTTTTCTGCCTTCCTAATCTTACTTGTAATCTGAGGCTCAAATAATATCCCACGTTCTGTATGAAGTGTTCTGCAACCACTTTAGCAGTGGTTAAACTGAAAAAGTCACTGTCATATCATTTACTAGGTGTAATTTGTTATGGAAATATCAGATGATCTTTTCCTCATCTGTGTACCTAAATCACATATTGCCACTTATTTGGCAGTAACCCAGGTGTTGCCTGCCATTTTATGCTACATACTTCTTATTCCTGCCTACATATTATGAGCTCTTCACAAAAATTAATGTGTAATTCCTTGTAAGTATGGAATAAACTTGTGTTTTTCTTTTTTTTCATTGCTTTGGAATATACACACAACCTGTGTTCCCTTCCAATAGTGGAGATGGCCATATTTGACTACAATTTTACTAAGAAACTTATTTATTATATTAAAACCACCTAGTTATAACCTTAGAAATTTGGTACAGTATTTTTTTCCCTTTGAGCATATGAAAATTAGGGACCAGAGAAAGTTTGATTCAAACATTTCTCACTGAGAATGTAAAAACACAAAAAGAGTTTAGGTGTTATGCATTAGAAATTATGTAGGTGACATTTATTTGTATAACCAGTGAATATTACTGACATCAATCAAATGTGATGCTCTTTGCTGCTATAGCCTGGAGACATAGTGATTAAAATAAAATACACAAGATTCCTACCTCATGGAATCTATAGTTAGTAAACAGACCAAATATATTTAAACCAGACAGCAACAATGTGATAAGGATTAGAATAATTAGGCTGGCTGGAGAGAGAGAGAGAGAGACTGGCTGGAGGGTGAGCTACTTTGTATACAATTAGGAAAAAAAAGCCTCTTAGAGAAAGACACAAAGTAAAACCAGAAGGTTGAGGAAGTGCCTAGATTGTGGTCCCTGAAGATGGTTTCTCTCTGAAAGGATTCAGAATTCCTTGGAAAACTAGTTTACTGCAGATCTGGAATAAGAGCTGTAAAAAAAACACAATCAAAATCTATTGAGGTCATGACATAGGAGCCAACTTGGAAGGACTCCCACTGATCACAGATGTAACAATTAGCGCATCAAAAGAATGCTAACTGCAGTAAATTAAAACATTTTATTCAAAATATATACATGCATAATGTTACTTTAAAAATTCATTGTTTACCTTTGGACCAAACTGGACAATCAAGTATTTATCTTGCCTTTCCTCTAAGAACTATATCTCAGGATAACCAAATAGTTCAGTGGGGATAGTTCTTTAAAAAAAATTGCAGCTAATAAATGTAGAAAGAACATTCTGTTTTAATTACATGAAATTCCAAGGCAATGACACTTTTCACATTTTCCTTTATATACTTATGAATATTTTGTGTTAGAAAATTTAAAACTCAGTTTAAAGGAGGGGCAGTGAGAATTCAGGTAGGATTAGAAGTGGTGGGAAGATGTTCCATACAACTAGGAACAGTATGAAAAAGATACAAAAGTGCAATCCTGTACATATTCAGGGAAGACTTAGCAATTTGATTCCCCAAAGTACAAGGTATGTAAGTGGAAGTATTGTGGAGTGCTGTTGTATGTGAGTTCTCAGAATTCACAGTACCTGGAAATAGTGAAACCAAACTATTGCCAAGTTTAGGAGGAACTTGAGATTCAAAGGAGCTTCTCTACAGTTCCTGCTACCCTTTGGGCTCATTGAAATACTGATAAACAGAAACATTCAACAATTAATTAAGCCAAACTGATTTGGCAGCAGACCTTAGTAGAAAGGTTCCATATATAGAGTGCAGCCTTAATTTTACATGGGCAACCTCTGTTTAAAGTATGTAGTTGTTAATTAATGTGATTGTTTTTCATCTAAGCATTTTATTTATTCTTTTTAAAGTTGCATGTATAGAGATGATTATCCCAAAGTTAAAGATTTCTAATCTATTACATTGGTCCCCGTTATTGTGTTAGAGGACCACAGATGTTCTCATCTAAAAGTAATATGTTCTGTATTCAGAGTGAGTAGTTGAACATCACTGGCCGATAAAATAGACTTATCTGTTCAAATCCTGATACCCACTATACCTATTACAGATAAATATTCTGTTTTTCCCAGGTTCATGTTATATGGATAACACTAAGTGGGTATATTTCTTTGTAAAACTAATATTTTTCATTTGAAGTGATTTGTGCCACGGCATTATTTAAAAAGCAAAAACTCTTAAAATCTGCCCTGAAAATTACTAGTATGGAATAGCACCAAGGTTTGTCCATTGATTTTTACAAGCCAGTGTGTATCTGTCTGCTCCAAATTGGATGTGTTGTTCCCTTTCCCAGTATTTGAGAATTTGGCTGCTGGGATTTAGAAATGCAATACATGCCACAGCAGAGGAATGGTGGGATGTCAAGCCATGTGATCAGAGCCCTGTGGAGGTGGGCAGCTGTGTGCCCTGTGATATACCAGAGGGAGTTTGTTTTTATGGATGGTCAAATAGTTTGGTGAAGTGTAAAAAGCATATCAATTACGTTTCAATTTTCTCATCCTTATACTCACCCTTTTCCTAAAAATGGAGACGAGAAGATTGTGATAACAATAAAACAAGTTATAGTGTTCTACCATTTAACTTTGATTCTTTGCTTCTGAATTAAACGTGTATTTAGAAAGATGGGATTTGCTAAGTACTGTATTTTAAGGAAGAAAGCTTCCTTTGTGGCACAATAATTATTTTATATGAAAAAAATATATATATATATGTATTTTTTTAACAGGGTATCCAGAAATTGGCTAGTCAGTATCTGAAGAGAGATTGGCCTGGAGTAAAAGCTGATGATCGGAATGATTACAGGTAACTTAACAAGTAGTTGTTGCCCATTTTCTTTAAAAATGATTTCACTCAGAGCAATATCACATATAATGTAGACTCCAGTTTTTTAAAAAATTGCTTCTTTGCTATGTTTTTAGGTGTAATTTTAAAATTAATAAAGTTAATGCTCCACAACATACATAGGTAATCTATATAAAATAGATAATTTTCATGTCTTAAACCAAGATTGTATTTGTTTAATTCATTAATACCCCCATATAAATTTAAAGAATAGATGACAGTGAAACACAAATTATTTCCTCGGTGACCTATAGGTGAAACACATTGCAACAATAATGAAACAAGATTCTAGTGTCTACCATGGTTGTTTTTTTTCACTTCTGAAACAAATTCTAAATTTGGAAAGATAGGATTTTGTGAGCCTAGGGGAAAAAAGTTCATAAGTTTTATTGATATTTATTTATTTATTTATTTAAAAACTGGGTATCCAGAAATAGGCAGTCAAACCCACGTACACATTTTGAAAAAGACAGGTGATAAAATAATATAGTATCCTCGGTGACCTACAGATATCGTTAAAGTGTTTAGAAGTTAATTTTTTCTTTTTTTGAGGTTAATTTAGAAGTATTTATTGATTTTTGTGCTCAAGATTGTCCTTAGTGTTGAGGGAATGAGAACTCAAAGACAAGATCTCAGAGTCTGCAGTCTGGTTGGAGTTAAGACTAATGCCTATGAAACAATAGCAGAGAATCCAGAGTAATTAAGAACTCAATACTGAAGTGTATGGTTTGGAGTCTGTATATGAAATCAAGTTGCTGAATTGTCAGTGAAGACTGTTCATCAGATAATTTCTTAGTGGGACTTACTGAAGGCATAAGAGAAAAAAAACCTAATAGGTCTTCACTGTTGCAGGAATGACTGCTAACTTGGAAGGTGGCATGATACTATAAATAATAGATCCATATAGTTGCAATATGGGAAAATATAAGAAAACAGAGATTTTTCTTGTGGACTTTCCAGTACCTACAAAGTTTCACTAAGTGGGAAAGAGAGAAGAGATGAAATTCTAGGCAAAGAAGAAAAGTAAAGCAAAACCTTGAGATGAGAGTGCGAATGATAAATTTTCAGTGTCGCTGGAATGAGGTAAGCCCGATCAAAGAAGAGATTGCTTGCCGGAGAGTAAAGAAGAACTCCAATTTATAGATAGGCTGTGTTCCAAGTTTGTTTGAAATTCAGGATGCAGGTTACCAAAGAAATAAGGATTAGAAGGCTTTGCACCCAGACTAGCATACACAACCAAATTTTTAAAAGTGTGTTAAGCCAACTTTTACTAAATATTTTACTTTATGTTAGACACTATGCTAGGAACTTTAACTTACCTCCCATTTGAGGTACATACAATTACCCTCTTTGTTTACTAGGAAACTAAGTCTTGAGTTACATGCCTTACTCAAGATCACACAGCTATTTAAGCAGTCCTTCATTCATTCTTTACTGATGAGATAGTTGTGAAATGTCTACTTTGTACATGCTAGCTGGTAAAGCAGACGCTAGGAGAAGAGAGACTAGAAGACACGATGCCCATCCTTAGGGAGGGTACCGGAGATGGCCACCATAAACAACTGCAGTATTGGGCAGTAGGAAAGGTGCACTGGGACTGGAAGAAAACTGGTTTCTAGAGCTGAGTCTTGAAGGATGTGCATGAGTTTGCCAGGGTTGTGCAAAAGGAATTCTAAACAGAAGTAATTCCTTAAAGGCATGAGAAAATGTGAACGTTTGGTAACAAGGAGCAGATCAGTACGGCCGATGGGAAGTATGTGGGTTGGAGGGTGAGAGGAGTAGTGGACGTGGAGGATAGACAGATAGGCATCATGAAGGACTGCGTATCGCAGAGTTTCTTTTTTTACTCAGAAGATAATTGAAGTATTAAAGAATTTCCACAAGAAAAATGATATGTTCAATTTCACTTTAGTAATAATATGCAGGTGAATTCCGGGGATGGGAGGGAGAATTCAGAAAGAGTAGAATTGCAGGAATTTAATGCCTCGCCATCTCTCATTTGAACCATGAAAATTATAGTAGAAACTAGGTTGTGGGGGATATTTCAGAGAGATTTAGAAAACCAAAGCTAGAAGACTTGCAGTTGATTTGGCGTTTTTGTTTTTTGTGTTTCTCAGTTCTGAGACTGACTGAACAGTTTTCTGTAACTATTAAACTATAGCTTTTTCGGTACCTAAAATAGCTCTTGGAACATAGAAAGTACTTGATAAATATGATAAATATTTTCTGACTGAAGAATGAAGCAGAGGGAGAAAGAGGCAGGACTATATATAGTATGACTCCCAGGTTTTTTAAGTTACCCGCTGAGAGGATGGTTGTGCCCTTGTGAAAAAAGACAACAGAAAAATCAGGATCAAAGGTGAGAATGGTAATTAGCAGTTTTTTTTGTTTGTTTATTAGGTGTTTATTTTAGTTCTAATCTATTTAAATTTCCCTTTTAACTTTTTTGTATTTGTATTTATATTGGTAGTTTTAAAATTCTTACCCAAGTAACACATGCTTGTTGAATATAAAGTGCAGCCCCTCCTCTCTCCCCAACGGCCTCCATTCACGTTTCTACTCCCCTAGAGTCACTGCTGTTAAAAGCATGTGTTTTTTTCTCCCATATTTCCCTGCGTGATGCATACATGAACATATACAGCTTTGCTGATTTTAACAGGACTGGGATCATTGTATACATATGCTTCTGTAACTCTCCCCTGCTTATACACATTTATTGTAGACGTACTTTTATGTCAGTGTGTTCAGATCCCCCGTTCTTTTTAATGGCTGTGTTTGGGTCATAATATGGGTAAACTATAGTTTTTATTGTTCATTTCTCTGGTGGTGGTTGTTTAGCTTATTACTATTGCAAATAATGCTGCAGTGGGTAACTTGTATGCACATAGTTATACCTTTTGTATTGTGAAAGTGTATTTATAGGGTAAATTTGTAGAGGGGGAATGCTGGGTCAAATGGTTTATATGTTTTAAATATTAATATTGTAAATTATCCTTCATAAACTCTTTGTCAATATTATTTTACATTTCTTCTAATTTGATTTAAAATTGCCCATTTCTTTTTATTTTTTACCAACAGGGCATGTGATAAGTCTTTTAAAATTTTTGCCATTCTGATGATACATGGACCACTTAATGCCACTAAACCACCCCCATTTGCCTAGAAACTGGACTTGCATAACAATGCTTTTTCTTGGACTTTCTTTTTTTTTTTAATTAAAGTTTATTGTGGTGACAATTGTTAGTAAAGTTACATAGATTTCAGGTGTACAATTCTGTAATACATTATCTATATATCACATTGTGTGTTCACCACCCAGAGTCAGTTCTCTTTCCATCACCATGTACTAGTCGCCGTTTACCCTCCTCTAGAGCCCCTGTCTCCCCTTACCCTCTGGTAACCCCTAAACATTGTCTGTGTCTATGAGTTTTTGTTCCTTCCTTTGTTTGTGTTGACCTTTTGTTGTTTTTCAGTTTTATATACCATATATCAGTGAAATCATATGGTTCTCTACTTTTTCGGTCTGACTTATTTCGCTTAGCATTATAATCTCAAGATCCATCCATGTTGTCACAAATGGTCCTATTTCATCTTTTGTTATGGCCAAATAGTACTCCATTGTGTATATGTACCACAAGTTCTTTATCCATTCATCTATGGAAGGACGCTTTGGTTGTTTCCATGTCTTGGCCACCGTAAATAAAGCTGCAATGAACATTGGAGCACACGTGTCTTTATGGATAAATGTTTTCAGATTTTTTGGGTAGATACCCAGGAGAGGGATTGCTGGGTCATATGGTAATTCTATTCGTAATTTTTTGAGGAACCTCCACACTGCCTTCCATAGTGGCTGCACCAGTCTGCATTCCCACCAATAGTGTATGAGGGTTCCTTTTTTTTTTTTTTTTTTTTTTTTCAATTTTTGAGGACAGGTTTTCAGGTCTGTCTTTGTCTGTTCAGACTGCTGTAACAAAATACCACAGACTGGGTGACTTGTAAATAACAGAAATTTATTTCTCACAGTTCTGGAGGCTGGAAGGAAGTCTGAGACCAGGATGCCTGCATGGATGGGTTCTAATGAAGTACCTTTTCTGAGTTGTAGGCTTCTCAACCTCTGGCTGTGTCCTCACGTGGTGCAAGGGGTTTGGGAGCTCTGTGGGGTCACTTTTACAAGGGCACTAATCTGCTTTCTGACCTGATCCCCTCCCAAAAGCCTTACCTCCCAATACCATCACCTTTGGGGGTTAGGATTTGCACATAGGAATTGAGGGGGACACAGATGTTAAAACCAGAACAAGGCCTTTCTTCGTGAATGTTTCTCATGGCTCCCTCAGCTCTTCAGTGACTGTCTTAGTTACTCTTATCTATACTCCTGTCTTTAAATATTGCCTAGT